>NC_137211.1:31623787-32223787 GCF_949987685.1 Ammodytes marinus | reverse complement strand
ACTGTGCAGCCCACACCCCTATTTCTTATTGGTCCACGGCCCTGACAGACAGAGGGCGAGGCGTATCTGGCTTCGCTTCCGGACAGGGGGCGGGGGGAGCTCAAAGATTGTATATTTACGAGGGGAGCTGCAGCTCTTTTTAAAAAATAGGCCATTGTGAGATTAGCTGAACATCAGCATAGTACAATAAATTATCTGAAAGTTTTTTTCAGCAAACAATTAAAGAAAAACGTATTAGGGACCACTAAGACCATATAATATGGTGTATAATAGAACCGTAAAGTGTATAATATGGGAGCTTTAAGGCCTGATGGATTTCCACCGATGTGGTGGCTTCCAATGGTTCAAATGTTCATGGTTCAAATGATAGTTCTTGTATGATAGTGGTTCTCAAGTGGTCGTTCCTATAACATACAGATTTATTTGCAAGAAAAGTGCAGCCATACACAATGCCTTCATGTACTGTTAAAAGATTAAATAATAATAAATAAATAAAAGTGCAACTAGGGCTACAAACCCAATTAAATAAATAGAAAGACTTAGATTTGGGGGGTACGTTTACAAGGGGCCACTAATGAAATCATGTTAGACAGAACATAACGCCTTTTAAACACGTTAAGCTGGTGATGTTTAATTTTCAAAATTCAAAATTTAACTGTATGGAATATCATATAAAAAGCTAGACTTATTTTTTATTATCAGGCACCTATGCTTTTCAAACAAGTTAACTAATGATTCTAATCAAGTTTTAAGAGTATAAATAACTGAACGAAGAAATGAAAATCTAGACTTTTCTTTAAATACATGAAAATGCATATTTATCTTGAGTTTACTGGCACATGTGCTTTTTAAACAAGTTCATTGTTGTTGCTCATGAAGTTTCAAGAGTAAAAATGTAACTGTACGAAATATTAAAAATAAAAATGTAAACTTTTTGTATATTAATAAGAGGCAGATCTACCTTGCATGACATATGTACAGTATATGCCTTTAAACAAGTTAAAGTGGTGATGTTCATCAACTTTCAACAATCTAACTTTATTTTTTGTTTTGGGGGGGGGGGGGGCATTTTTATGCTTTATTGATAGTGCAGAGAGACAGTGGGGAGTGACATGCAGAGAACGACCGTGGGCGGGAATCGAACCCGGGTCTGCTGCTAGGCCCGGCCCGGGTGGGGGGGACGCCCTACCAACTGAGCTAAGGGCGCCCCAAACAATCTAACTTTAACGGCAGCAGAGATCAACCTGTCAAGGGATACACAGTCTACTGAGCATCATTGAGCAGCAACATACCAGCACCTCTCCTCAGTCCTCCTCACCATGAGGCTGATATAACAGTCAGAGTATGGGATAACTGGGGATGCTTTCTATTCCTGACAAGAGTCTCAAAGTTTTGGGTGATCACTTTTACTTTTGCGCATTGTGTATCAAAACGGACCCACCAGTTGAGAACTACTGCATAGCAACAACAGGTTCAATTTAGTTACAAATTATTATCAACCTTTATTCTCACAGGCTGAATCTTTTCCCTCTCGTAGTGGTTAGTAAAGCAGACAGGGCATGTATTCCATTATTATACCTTTCAAGTAAAACCCCTTTGTAGCGGTTTCTGATTGATTTGGATGAATCTTATAAGCACTTCCAGTTATTGGGACACACTTGGAACCAGTGCTGTTTGCGCTCCATCTCTCCCTGTCAGATGTAGTGCATGCTGAGTAAAGTATGCTGCTTCTAGCTCCATGTGGTGAATCACATCAGATCATAGTGTTCCTCATTCAAAGTGACAGCAGCCATTAACTCCTCTGGTCTTCTTGTCTCTTTGTGTTTACCTCAGTTTCAGCACTGGTGTCGTTTGGTCAGCACCTGAAAAACTTGTGGGTTCGGAAGGAGTGCGTTGCTCTGAACACATCCCATGTGGATGCACCCTGCCTGGGCTGCCCCCCTCTCTCCTGCTGGCCCCTCCTGTCAGCAGAGAGGAGGACTCTCTCTCAGGTCCCCCAGCGCTGCAGCCTCCCCCTCTCTTTTACAAAGTGCCTTTAGTAACAGGATGTGTCTGTAATCTAGCCTCCCAAAAACTGATCTCTTTCTCTACTTTCCAAACCCTGGAAACACAAGTTGACATGAGACAAAGTTCCTGAGTGCCGGATGTTAAACATGGAGTCTTCCCTGTCTAAACACAAGTATATGGGACTGAGACCAGGTCCAGGCTGAGCAGTTTGCCTCACTGTCTTCTATCTTTCCTCCTCTGTCTCTGCTGCCTGTCATTTACACATGAAGCAGAGTGTGCTTCTTCTGGCCACTGAGTGGTAGCAAGGCAGTGTTATTTAACTTGCTACAATACCCTGAGGCCCAAGCAGGACAGATTAACCTTGAGGGTCAAGTCATCACATTGACTACAAACTCATTCATGAACATTCTGTGTGTTGGGGGGGTTCCCTTCCGTCCTTTTAGCTTTTTTGTATTCTTTTATTATTGTATTTTAGCGCTATATAGCATAGTCAGTGTATCTTTTGGCCATTCAATTTCACTATATACTGTGTGTGTGTGTGTGTGTGTGTGTGTGTGTGTGTGTGTGTGTGTGTGTGTGTGTGTGTGTGTGTGTGTGTGTGTGTGTGTGTGTGTGTGTGTGTGTGTGTGTGTGTGTGTGTGTGTGTGTGTGTGTATACATATATACATATCTATTTTCTATTGTGTGCATTTCTTGTTTTGATCAATGTGCATAAATTAGCACTGTACTATTTTCCCCTACACAGCTCAGCCCTCACGCACTTTTAATTTTATAATGGCAACTTTCTGTAAAATTTTCAGTTTGATTAATAGAAATCAAATAGAACATTAAAATTAACCAAATGTTTTGGTTTTGTTTTATTCATCCCTTTCTGGCCCTGATTAAGAAAAACACCTTTTATTTAAATGTGTTATTTTTTTTATTTTTTTTTTTACAGTGCTGCTTGAAAGTTTGTGAACCCCCTGAACATTTTGGAATTTTATTGTGTTTAACCATTATCAATTAATTTGTATCAATACCAGTATTTTTTATATGAAATAACAGATGTTTGTTTATCCATTCAACATTTTTTCTTTTCCAGGAATAAATTGTTAAAAGAGATAAAACAAATTATTTGCCAACTGTTGTATGTGCAAAAGTTTGTGAACCCTGAGCTGCATTGCTTAAATAGAGCAGGTAAACACAATCAGGTGGGCCAAATCGAGTGATGAAATAGACCAATGTAATGAGAGATCTTTAGGGAAGAAATTGGGTGGCACTAGGTAAAACAGAGATAGAACCAAGTCAGTTTAGGCCCACCAAAGTGATACATGCAAAAAAGGAAAAAAATCTCAGAGGATCTCAGGAATAGAGTTTTGATGTTGCACATTTGTCTGGGGACAGCTATAAATTCATATAAAAAAGTTTGAGCTCCATCGGTCCATTGTGAGGCAAATCATCTACAAATGGGGAGCTTTAAGAGTGACTGAACATCTGCCTAGAAGTGGACTTCCTTCAAAAATATCCTCAAGCGCCACAAGAAAAGGGATTTTTCAGGTAAAAGCCAACCCAAACATTACATCTGGAGATTTGCAGACCATTTGCAGACCACCATTCTTCACTTGGGAGAAGGTTCTGTTGGTGGTAGGCAGAGTTGTGTTTTTGCCAAAACATGGCGGTTTTGGTTATGACCAAACAATTACATATTGGACTAATCTGTCCACAGAATAATACTTCAGGTATCTCCAGGTGCTCTCTGGCAAAGTTGTGACAAACAGTTTTGTTCTTTTATGAGAGCAGAGGCTTCTTCAGCAACCCTCCCATGAAAGCCATGTTGACTGAGTTTTCTCCTTATTGTGGAACCATGCACATCTCATCTGTCCCAGTAGCTGCAAGAGAGGTCTGCAAATCACTACATGTAATGTTTGGGTTGGCTTTTAACTGAAAAATATCTTTTTTTGTGGTGCTTGTGGATATTTTTGCGCGCCACCACGTTGCAGCATTACCATACATGGAAAAATCCATGAACGTGACGATACGATGGCAGGATATTTGAACCGATTTGAACAAGTGAATTCTCGACCGGCTGCCCTAGTGTTTAGCGCTCTGCACAGCCACCCCATTGGTCCATTTCATCACTCAATTTGGCCCATCTGATTGTGTTTACCCGCTCCATTTAAGCAATGCAGCTCAGGGATCACAAACTTTTGCACATACGACAGTTGTCAAATAATTTGTTTGATCTGTTTTTGATTTCTGGAAAAGAAAAATGTTGAATGGATAAACAAACAACTGTTATTTCATATAAAAAATACTGGTATTGATAAAAATGTATTAATAATGGTTAAAATAAATAAAATTCCAGAAGGCTCAAGGGGTTCACAAACTTTCAAGCAGCACTGTATATACAGTATATACTGTATATATCTTTTTGTGAGAGGAAAATCGAATGACCAAAAGATACACTGACCGCATTTGAGGCACTCACTTTATAAAATATAGTGCTAAGATGCTGCTAGTGTCTAAGCAGCATCCCTGGCACTACTTTCGATTGACGGGTACATAGTATTACATAGTACTACTTGTTTGAAGCTGGGGAGCATGCATGGGGGATGGGCTGTCCTGGTCAGCAGGTCTGATGTGGTTCAACATCTGTCACAGAGAGACAAGGCACAGGGGCCAGATGGCCATCAGCCTCAGATTGAAGAATAGATTTGTCTCCAAAAAGTAATTTAAAAGATGGCCATAATCCTGGCTTGATGATAGCTAGGCGAGTAAGCCAGTGTCAATGATGTGCTGATAAGGAAGCCTGCGGTGCCACTGAGCCCTGTGCACTGTCTGACAGACTGCTCCCTATTTTTAGCCTCCAAGATACATTGTAAATACTCAAATACACAGGCAGATACGCCGGGGAAATCTGACCAAGATCATTTATAATGTGCAGAGATTGAAGACCTTTAATCTCTCTAGGAAGATGTCATGTTGACTGTATGTGGGTTCAGTATAACATGTTTGATTTAAAGGCATCAGTAAACATCCCTCATGAACCCGTGGCACATATGGCACTTTTCCACCGCACATGTAGCTCTACTCGACTCAACTCGATTCAGCTCAACCCGGTTTTGGTAGCAGCACGGGTCGTTTTCTACTACAAATAGTACCTCCTGAACGTGGGCGGGGTCGTCATACAAAGAGGCAAAAAGCCAACTCCGGAGCCAAGTAGCAAAGCAGAAAATGTTTAAGAAATACCTCCCTTGTATCTGTTTGCTAAAAGAAGTAGAAGAATACTGCGACAGGCCATTAAAAGGGAGGATTGGTGTCCCGATGTGTGACTCGGCGTCACGTACATCCCTATGCATGTAAACACAGGCATCATAAAGTTGACTGTTTAGTGCTTGTTTCAGGATAGCCTACGTGTTTTCAAATGCAAGCCGTGTCTCAGCCTGAATAATGTATTGAGGCAATCAGTGCAGTCCGAGGCTTGTAATGTAATCGGTCGCTATCATTTCTGTCCTAGCTGGCTGCTAAAAAATCCCGCAGAGTTTGGGACCTATAACCTATATATAATGAAGCCGGGAGTCTCTGGCCATTCAGTGGGCGGCAGTCTGCCGACTTCACCTTTTAGCATCGGTTCAGCGGCGATACCAAAAAGCAGCCGCTACCAGATACCATGTTTTTGCGGTGGAAACGCAAACAATGCAAATTGAGTCGAGCTGAGCTGATACCACACAGTGGAAAAGCGCCATAATTGGTGTTTGTGCTGGGGCCATTCCTCATTCTCAACCAATACAAACCTAACCAACTCAAAGACACTCACAAGTCGTGCTCACCTTGTTATTTCACTCATAAATTGGCCAGTTTGGTGATTGTTAAGTTAGATGTAAATGTAATGAGAATCTACTGGAGTTATAGTACCCAGTTATTGCACTGAAATGAACTGCAATGAGAACATATCTAGGAGGGATACATACAGTCACAGGTTGACCTGAGGCAGCCATTTCATCCTGACAACTAAGTTGTTGTTCTTTGTCATCTCATTAAGATCTCAGCACCTTGAAGCAATGTCTCTCTGTCAGTCTGCTGGAGAGAGATGAATTATTGCCAAGGTATTTTAATGTTTGATTCTCTACGTTAATAGGAGCTACAGTGTATGAAACGAGTGGCATTGATGTCAGTGAAGGCCTGTGTCTGTTAGAAGTATGCTGCACCACCACTTGCTGTACTTGTTTGAACGATCCTGTCCTTTTCCCATCTGAGCTGTGATCTTTGGCTGATGCATTTGAAATGATTTGTGTGTTTTCTTTTGTGTGTCTGTGTTACTTGCCCTGTGGAAAATGTTAGATTTTTATCTAAAATTTCAACAACAAAAAAATTACGATATGGTAAAATAATCAATACTTGAAAGCGTAAAACTGCTGACTCAATGGCCTCAGGCTGTGTGTGGATGTCCATTGGCTGTGGAAGTATTTTTGGTAGTGCACTAGTTTTTTTTGCCATCAGTGTTTGTTTGTTCTTTTGTTTCACTTGATTTCGCTGATATGTTTTCGATTTGTTTTCTAATTGATTGTTTTATCCACTCTTGCATTTTGTATTGTGTCCAAATTATTATTATTATTATTATTATTATTATTATTATTATTATTATTATTATTATTATTATTATTATTGGTGTCATTTCACTATGGAGAAGTAAATTCTGGCTCTAAGTTGAAGCAGTGTCCACGGGGGTATACAGTAGTAACACCATACTTTCTCTCTGCTTGTCCTTTTGAATTTACTTGATGTCTTGTCTTTGGTTGTTCCTCTGTGTGTCACAGTATGCCTGAAGTGAGTAGTGCTATTACTGTTGTTCAGTGGAGGCCCTTGCCCTTTCCTCTTCTTGCACTGGCAACGCTCAGACGCCTTGTTTTCTGCTGTATAGGCTACAACTATTGAAGAAATGAGGATCCAGAAATGGCATCAAAATGGTTTATTATCATATTGTTTAATAAAAAAATCTATGATGGCACTATGCAAAGTTGCACACGCTTGTTTTTGTTGCGTTAGCTTTTGAACCTGGAGCAGGGTATGTACTGGGGGAAGCAGATGGAGACCCTCTTCCATTCCTTATTGGGAAAATGTTCATGGAACCTTTGAAAGCAAGTCCGGGCCTGGGGCCTGATTTATAAACGTGGCGTACGCCCAGAAGAGGGCGCACGCCAATTTCTAAGCAAACATTGGGACCCATGCGTACGCACAGAAAGTGGAGAAAGGAGAAACGGCGACTCCGTCGGCACATGTATGAAGTGCGAGAACGAATGTGTAAAATGAATCCAGATAGGCCTATTATAAGCCATGTAGGTCTATACTCAACAAAAATATAAACGCAACACTTTTGTTTTTGCTCCCATTTTTCATGAGATGGACTTAAAGATCTAAAATTCATTCCAGATACACAATTGTACCATTTCTCTCAAACATTCTTCACAAATCTGTCTAAATGTGTGATAGTGAGCACTTCTGCTTTGCTGAGATAATCCATCCCACCTCACAGGTGTGCCACATCAAGATGCTGATCTGACATCATGATTAGTGCACAGGTGTGCCTTAGACTGTCCACAATAAAAGGCCACTCTGAAATGTGCTTTTTTTTGCTTTATTGGGGGTCTGGGGACTCAGAACCAGTCAGTATCTGGTGTGACCACCATTTGCCTCATGCAGTGCAACACATCTTCTTCGCATAGAGTTTATCAGATTGTCAATTGTGGCCTGTGGAATGTTGGTCCACTCCTCTTCAATGGCTGTGCGAAGTTGCTGGAGACGGCTTATGGTGGAGAAATGAACATTCAATGCACGAGCAACAGATCTGGTTGACATTCCTGCTGTCAGCATGCCAATTGCACGCTCCCTCAATGCTTGTGGCATCTGTGGCATTTTGCTGTGAGACAAAACTGCACATTTCAGGGTGGCCTTTTATTGTGGACAGTCTAAGGCACACCTGTGCACTAATCATGATGTCAGATCAGCATCTTGATGTGGCACACCTGTGAGGTGGGATGGATTATCTCAGCAAAGCAGAAGTGCTCACTATCACACATTTAGACAGATTTGTGAACAATGTTTGAGAGAAATGGTACAATTGTGTATCTGGAATGAATTTTAGATCTTTAAGTCCATCTCATGAAAAATGGGAGCAAAAACAAAAGTGTTGCGTTTATATTTTTGTTGTGTATATTGGGAGTTCCTTTGCAAAACGGATGAAGCCATTCTTACAACTAATAAAAAAAATGCCTCCACGGATTTTCCATGGAGTTATACCAACAAAAACAAAACGAAGTAGGATCTTAAATAGCCTACAAACTGCAATTTAAAAAAAAAACAGCAACGTTCGAATACGCTCTGCAGTTATTAAAGAATAACCTATCTGCATGTTATTGAATTCATTCTGATTATATTGAGAAGATGGAATACAGCCTATTACTTTTACACTGACGCTGTTCTCGATGCCTCAGTCAGGCAGACAGGAGTGCAGTTTCATACACTAATCATAAGCCTACTGTACATCACATACTGTGATACTATTTCACGGCTTTTAGTCCGTTTTATCTATGTGTTTTTTTCTTTATGCACGTCGTAACTGTGTTTTGAAAGGGACTGTGAAGTTTATTATTAACCCTCCGTCACCCGTCACTGCACCGGGATGAATTCTCCGAATCTGTATCTCATGAGGGGTCTCGGTGTCCCCCGCTCGAGGCACAAACACTGCTGTGTGAGGATATGCACTTTTTTCCGTCCACTTTTATGTCGGATCGCTTATTTTTATTTCGGCCACAGCGTTCACAGAGATCGCCACAGGCTGATAGTCTGACGCCTTTACGCTCACACTGCCACCAAACTATATTTTCCCTGGTCGCCACTTCTCCAACGGGTAATTCGGCGTGACTGCAGTGATCCACACCGTGTGGAGTCTATTTTTCCATTTCCCTTTCAGTCGGCAATTGCCACTACCGCCTTCATGCACTCAGTAAATGATATTAATTCGGGCATGTCAATGACTATGAAAATATGGGCGTTACGTGAAGCCCGCAAAGGTTGCGCCACATTTAGAGTTGATTGTGATTTATAAAGGGAAACAGGCATAGGACGTGAGTGCGCACTGTTTTATAAATCCGAATATTTTTGTTCGCACGTACTTCCTGAGTTTCTTCCGTACGCCAGCTTCCACGTGAATCCCACGCAAAGCTTTATAAATGAGGCCCCTGGAGGGCACTGGTCCACACCATCCCTCACTGGCCTCCACCATCCTTCACTGGTCCACACATCACTCACTGGTCCACACATCACTCACTGGTCCACACATCACTCACTGGTCCACACATCACTCACTGGTCCACACATCACTCACTGGTCCACACATCACTCACTGGTCCATACATCACTCACTGGTCCACACATCACTCACTGGTCCATACATCACTCACTGGTCCATACATCACTCACTGGTCCACACATCACACATCACTCACTGGTCCATACATCCTTCACTGGTCCACACATCACTCACTGGTCCACACATCACACATCACTCACTGGTCCACACATCCTTCACTGGTCCATACATCACTCACTGGTCCATACATCCTTCACTGGTCCATACATCACACACTGGTCCACACATCACTCACTGGTCCACACATCACTCACTGGTCCACACATCACTCACTGGTCCATACATCACTCACTGGTCCACACATCACTCACTGGTCCACACACTGGTCCACACATCACTCACTGGTCCATACATCACTCACTGGTCCATACATCACTCACTGGTCCACACATCACTCACTGGTCCATACATCACTCACTGGTCCACACATCACTCACTGGTCCATACATCACTCACTGGTCCATACATCACTCACTGGTCCACACATCACTCACTGGTCCACCTGGCCAAATTTGATCCAAAAACATTTGAGGCCAATTTCAGGTTGCCAGCACAACATTTGGGCGAAACAAAAATCTTTAAAATGTATAATGCACGCCGAAGTACCCGTTGGAGAAGTGGCAACCAGGGAAAATATAGTTTGGTGGCACAGTTATATCATTATATCATCATAGGTCATTATCAGACGTTTAGAATTCTCACTGGTGATCCCAAAGCCACACAATATGAGCTGGTGGCCAAACCCTTTGATTCATACAGTATATTGTCAGAAATAAAGTTCCAGTGTGAATGCATTATTCTGCAAAGTGGATTCATTTATTTGAGGTTAATGTGGGCAGGCAGTACCTGGCATAACACTGCTGCGAATATATTTAAGCCTTAATGTTATATTTGTTTGAGCTCTTCGTAAAGACTATTTTATTGCTGTTATTGCCTATGCACTGTTGTTTTTTCAGTTTGGCCTTTTTCTAATGTCAAGTTTTTATTAGTCCTTTTTTCTAGGAACTGCAAGAATATTGCTCAACGCACTTGAGTTGACTAATATTGAAAAAAGCAATGCAAGAAACACATAAAAAAAGAAGCACCACCAATTCTATCAGTAATTTCATGGTTGAATTGGCCTGTGTAAATTGTGCTTTGCAAATCACCATAAAGTAAAAACAAGAATGATGAGTTTGAAATGGTGGCTGTTAAAACCGTTACTTTCAGCAGTTTAACACATGAGCTGCGTGAAGGCTTGAATAAAAGAGTTTTATGTAGCTGGAAGAAATAGGCCGTTTATCCTGTTTATTTGGAAAGAGGGAACAAGTTAGAACAGAGACAGCTTTATATATGCTTCCTTTTGGAAGACGTGTACTTTAAATGCCCTTGAAGAAAATGACCTGATCTAACAGAAGCTTTTATTCCAATTTCCACAATACATTCTAAGGCCAAAACTGATACGTTCTTATGTATTTATTGGTTAACAGTGTTTACTGGCAGTAAGAATGGTGCCTAAAAATAAGGAGGTTGCAGTTTTATTATGGCCACTCCTAAATGAATGTTATAACTTAATGGCAGGCTTATCAACCATGGCTGGAGCTATTGGGAAACCTCACAGCCCTACATTTCCGTAATCTGACGCACCAATCCAGGAATAAATCAAGGCTACTTCCTGTGATATGAAGGAGGCCTTTGATTTGATGGGTTAATGTGTATGGTACTAGGACATGACACACAGCGCTCAGTGAATGGATCGCCTGTTTTCCAGCTGAAACTATGATACTTGTTTTTAATTTGCATTTAAGCTGTATGTTTGAGGGGAGTTTACTACACCTACTGTTCAACTAGATTAAACCATTCACACTGCAGTAAATTGAGTTTTTATGATGCTGAGGAAATGGATGGACAGGATTGATATCATTAAATGATATCAATCTCAATAATGAGGCGGTCATCTTCAAATGTTTTTTTTCCTTTCCCAGAAACATGATCTGTGCTGATATCTTTTTATTGAAATTCTGTAAACAAGTACAATTCAAATGTACAATATACAAACGTTGAGTTCTTAGTTGGCACATTGGGATTACATTCATCATTGTATGAAATCCTTTTATTTTGTTTCTAAAATTTGACTGTTTGTTGTACCAGCCATCCAGATATCTGCACAGCAAAGTTCACACCCCACAATACATTTTAGTCTTTCAAAGTTTGCTGTTTGACTGGGAGAAGGTCATTGCTGTGTGGACAAATCAAGCAATGTCCTCTGTTACACTCTGCCAAGTGTATATCAACAAATTCCACCCCATCAGTTAGACCAAAAAGTATTTCCTGCCACATATTTTGTTTTGTCCTTGATTCAAGGGAAAATGTGGATCAGAGCTCATGTCCTTCAGTGTTGTTTCCATCAGTCTTTTCTTGTATGAACAGTTCAGTACTACTGCTAATGTAGAACTGTTTATCCATTTCTGCTGTGAAGAGTTGAAGCTGCTATGCATCCCTTTTCTGTGTGATTACAAATGTAAAAGTCAGCATAGTTCAAAATGGATATGACTCAATAACACAGCATCCAGATTAATACCTGTGCAGTCAGTGCTGCTCTCAGCCCTTTCATACTTGTCGCCTGGTGGGGTATGCCCCACATCTTCTTTGAAACCACCACTAGTTGCCCCTTATGTTAGACATCCAGAAAAAGCCTGCATAGTACTGCTCACACTTCTGTGGCTCTGTCTGAACTGTGTGTCTGAATTGTGTGTTGCAATAACAATGAGGACTTGGATGAAAAGTAAAATTGTGCATAAAAAATTGTCAAATATTTAAACTGTTGCCAATGTGTCATGTACAATATTATGTACAATTCCAGTGAAGTCCCGTCAGAGTAGAAGCCAAGGCTACTCTTTGAGAGCAGGTATGGTGAAGGCTCTGAAGGCTGTGGTACTGACTGTGGGAGTGGGGTGGACACTGTCTCTATTGCAGTGCATGTTCCCCGTTCTGAACACACACTGCACAGGCCACAGCACCACCACAATGAGCAGTACCATGAGCACCAGGAACAGCACCATCCTCTTCCAGTCGGTCAGGCGCTGCAGCAGCCCTGAGCGGGGCCTGCTCTGGACTGGAGCTTCCACCGCCTTGCTGGCCCCAATGTCAATGCAGATGCAGAAGGCTCTGGGACTGTCCTGGTCCCCGGAGCCTGTGTTGTGCATGGCACTTTTGTAGCATAGCTTCTCTCCCTCCAGCCACACAGGCTCCCCATGCTGCAGGTGGCTGGGCAGCTTGCAGAGCAGCTCCTGGCTGGTGGTGAGAGCCGGGGGACCCTCCTCTGGAAGAGTGGTGAGGTGACGGCACAGTGGGCAGGACAGGCGGGAGCTGCTGCTGCTGTTACTCTCCTGGTCAGCCAGGGACACAGCCATCAGGCGGGACAGGCACTCCAGACAGAAGGTGTGGGTGCACTCCAACAGCTTGGGTTGTTTGAAGACGTTGTCGTATGTGTTGAAGCAGATGGAGCACTCTGGCTGGTTGACCACAGACACCTTCTTCCTCAGCTCTCTGCCACTGTCTGGGAGGGTGACGCTCCAAATCTGAACAGACTGTTCCATCTTCACAAATGATCTTCTCAGCCTGTTCTTGACTTCTGGATTGTCATAAAAGAGAGTGAATGAAAAATAAAATGAGTTTCCATATTTCAGATGGTTTCTTTACAGAGGTGTAGAGTAACTAACTACATTGACTCCAGTACTGTACTTAAGGAGGCTACAAGTTTGAGACACTTGTATCTTACCTGAATATTTTCTTACTTCTACTCTACTACAATTTAGTGGAGAATATTCTACTTTTTACTCCACTACATTTAGCTGATGACTTAATGAATTGAGATTTTTGCACACAATTTGTCTTATATAATATTGCATGCTATATTGACAAATTATTGACTATTTTGATGATAGTAATTTTAATGCAAATATGTCAACAAATTCTTGGCTTTGAATACTTTAAGTACATTTTCCTGATTTTACTTAAATACTGAGATAATGTTTTCAATGCAGAACTTTTAATTAACCAGATTTTTACAGTTTTGATTTTGTACTTTTGCATTTTGAGCACTATACATCCCTTACCAGCTAATTCTTTTGATACTTAAATACTTTTAAAATCAGATACTTCTGTACTTTTACTGTGTACTTTAAGTGGTATTGTACAACCCCAATTCCGAAAAAGTTGGGACGTTATGTAAAACGTATATACTGTAAAACGGAATATGATTTGTTAATCCTTACAATCAAGTTGAAAACAATACGAAGGCAATATATTTTATGTTTTACCCTATCTATTTAAGTGTTTTTCCTAAATATATGTTTATTCTGAATTTGATGCCTGCAACACATTTCAAAAAGTTGGTACAGGGGCATAAAAAGATTGGGAAAAAAACAACGCCTGTTTGAACATTACTCACATAAACATGTTAACTGGTAACAGGTGATATTATCATGAATGGATATAAAGGGGCATGCTGAAAAAGTTGGATTGGGTAAAAGGATTTACCCAATCCATAATATAATTAAAATATTTAGAGAATCGGAAGAAATCTCCGCACCTAAGCGGCAAGGTCCAAAATTAAAATGTTAATACTGCTTGGCTTTGTAGGAACAGAGTGCAGTACTAGACTGGCCTGTCTGTAGTCCATACCTGTCTCACATTTAAAAGATGTGTTGCATTACGAAGCACGAAATATCACAATGGAGACCCCAGAATGTTGAGAATCTGAAGTTGTATTTCAAGCAGGAATGGGAAATCATTTTTTTTCAAAATGTCAACAATTAATGTCCTCAGTTCCCAAACGCTTACTCAGAATTGTTCAAAGAAAGGCTGATGTAACACAGCGGTAAACATGCCCCTGTCCCAACTTTTTTGAAACGTGTTGCAGGCACAACATTTAAAATGTGTGTATGTTTACAAAAAACAATAAAGTTGATCAGTTTAAACAAGTACATATGATGTGTTTGTACTGTTTTATATTGAATACACGTCGAAAAGGATAAGAAAATGATCACATTCTAGTTTATTCACTTTGTACATAACGTCCTAACTTTTTCGGAATTGGGGTTGTATAAGCAACTTGTAACTTAAAGGGATCTCTACTCTTACTCAGCTACTCTTTAAAACGCTGTATCTTTATCAAAGATATGCTCATAATTGCAAACCTTTTTTCTCAATTATCTGCACAACTGTAATGTCAACAGGAATTTAGACAATCAGTGCACATTTTATACAGCCCAGTTGAAAGATGAACTTTGAACTATTTTTACCCTCAAGCAGGGCACACATTTCAAAGCAGGCAGGGTTTTGGTCTGTCAATGAGTAATTCAATTGAACAGGTGTGTGATATAAGTCAGGTGTGTTGAGTGATATTGTGAATTTATTAAAGCAACAGAACCGACCAGGCAAAAGTCAGTTTGGTGAGGCATGGACACCCACGTATCTAGTGTGGGCATTGGGGTGGTTGTCCTGCACAGCCTAGATAGTGAGTTGCATTATTTAAATGGACACAGTATTTTACTTTCTAGTCACAAATAAATTTTAATCAGTTCTGAGGCCCTGAACAATAGAAGCCATAACAAGTCATATTTGAGCCCCTTAATTCCACCATGAATGATCTTTTTTAAATATGAACTGTCCAAGAATAAGAGCTCCTGTCAATGGACACACACACTCAGAGTTAGAGATGTTATCTAACCAACGATTGAGCGAGCTAACTTTGGTATATTTACACCTTCAATAATTCAGTCAAGGCACTATGATAGAATTATTCAATACTAAGAATTACATAGTAGGCTAAGTAGGCTATGTCTTGTAAACTAACTGCAGGCTCTGTGAATGTAAACAACTCTCCCTCCTCTGAAACCACACAGTGCACCTTTAAACAGTGATGGTTTGGAGCAGGTTTTTGGGTGACTGTAAAGTGTACCAGTTTTGATGACCAAATTGCTGGACCCCTTGTCTCATTTATTAATAACACATGGTAATAACCAGCTTGTTGGGGGTTGTGGGTAAGGTTGAAAGCAGACTGTGTGTGTGTGTGTGTGTGTGTGTGTGTGTGTGTGTGTGTGTGTGTGTGTGTGTGTGTGTGTGTGTGTGTGTGTGTGTGTGTGTGTGTGTGTGTGTGTGTGTGTGTGTGTGTGTGTGTGTGTGTGTGTGTGTGTGTGTGTGTGTGTGTGTGTGTGGTGAGAGTGCAGGTGTGCCCTGAGCTCTACACAGTCCCTGATTGTTCTCTGTTTAATCGCTCCATCTAACCTTGAAATTCCTGCAGCATCAACTCAGTCTCTCTGTCTCTTCTCTGCTGAACTTATACATGCTTTAGTGGGATGAGGACAGATTTCTCTGTATAATTACACCTGTCTTATCTGTTTATAGCCTTCCATAAATACTAATCCACACTCAAATTCCCCCGGCTTAAATTTAAATTCTGTTATCGGGTGTGGCCATTGGCTGGATCATTCTGCATAGATGGAGGCCTATATAAATAAACTGATGGACTCTTTCTATTAACCCCAGCCTCAAACAAGAGGGAAAGAGCTGCAGTTAATAGAAATCCACCTTCAAATATGAAGGAAGATACAATCTGTTGCGCCTCTCTGTATCGTCTGATTGTTGTTGCGGAACAGGGGCGAGTGTGACGTTCCATAGCCTACGTTCTAAACATCCGACCATGGTAGCAGTTGAAGTTGAAGATAGTTAAGCAATATCACATTGCTTGGTTCGTGTAAATAACAAATAACTGGAATGGCACCCTAGTTTTGAACACTGTGCACAGCCTCCCCAGACAGTAAGCAGGGGATACATCATTATTTGATAGTTATCGTTTAACATTGTCATGTTAAAAGAAACCAAACTGTATATAACAACATAAAACATTATAACAACATTTATAGGTCAGAAAAGACGAAAAAGCATAATAGGTGCTCTTTAAAATATTGACCACTAGCATATTATTAGTATTAGCTAAAGTAACATAGTGTTGATTCACAGCCATAAAGGTTCATATTAGGTTAATCAGTATTTGCTTCCCATTATTCACAGACCATTGAGATCAAGCTCAAAGAGAAAGCCGTTTCCAAAGCCCCAGGCCATAGCCTGTGAGCTCTAGGTAAATAGCAACCGACTGAGGAGCAATAGACACACACAGTCTCACATTAGCCCCTTTTACACAGATATTGCGGCATATTGACGGAACAACATCACTCCAAAATGCCGGCTTTGCTTGCTTCTGTGTTATTTACACAGAACCAAGCAACGCCGGCCTGCTGGCGCATCAGTAGCCCCTTTTACACAGCGTCGAGGTAGTAAAATTCCCGGAACAATCTCTCGCACCTTTCTTCCCTCGTTCCGCGATGGTCGCATTTAAACAGCAGGGCGGAGGGCCGAAATTCCGGCATATTCCCGGCTTTCACTGGCTGTGTAAAAGGGGCTAGTGTCACAAGCCAATGAGGTGAAAGCAGTTTTCAGCGCTGGCCTCAGGCCTGTGTGAGTCTTCAGAAGAACCAGGCCTGATAGAATGGAGCTCTTAATACAGAAACAGAACAGTTTACAGCCATTGCTTTGACCTTGTAGGTAACCTGTTCTGTGTGTGGTCAATTTTCTATTGAAGGAGGATCTAACCATTTACAAATAATGTTCTTTTCTTCCTGCCACTGTGTTTTTAAGAGGTATCTCTCGTTTTCCTGTTATTTCTAGTGGTAAATCACCAAGAATCTGCTGGTGGTGATCCGCCCCTCTGTCCCCACAGTTTCTCTAACATGTAGGAAGATAATGGTCTAAGATATGTTTGCAGTTTAGAGGTAATAAAACGATAAATGATTCTTCCAAATACATTTCCGCCATTGTGTAGAACAGGTAGTAGAGGAAATCCCATCACATGTTTTCCCATTGTTCACTACTTATTTTCACATTCAATTATTTTTCCCATCTCTCCATGATATACTTTGCAGTATTTCCCCGACCATTTGCAATTTCTTGATAGAGTTTGGAAATGATTGATTTTAATCCACCTGTGTATGCTTTTACCATCTCGTCTTGTGCAGGGCTCGAATATAACACTCGCCAAATGTGGGTAAATTTAGTCTAAGAGAGTAGTATGGTATTGAGACCATCCGCCACTTTGGCTGGTGAAAGCTTGTCATTTGCAATAGGCCTACTTAACACTAAGCTCACACCAGAAGCTTCATGAACATTAGTGGCATTAATTTTTGATTACAGTAAACTGATTGATTACATGAGCCAAATTGCGCCGGAAGAGCTATCTACTACAAGTGTCACCGTGGACTACTGGCTGGGCGCGTACTACAGTGATTTCGGACTGTTTTTCCGAAACCGTGTGTCTGATGAAAGTTTTCAAAACAATTGCATCTGAACGCGGTTCCGGTTCCATTTTCAGTGTCGTGTAAACATGGACAAAATTGGCCATTGACTGCCTATTTACACACCAATAGGATTTTTGAAAGCGAGGTGTGAACGGGCCATAGAAGACTCAGCTCATCTTTTAAAGAAACTGTCCAGAGTGTGGGTGAAAGAAAGGCGAACCAGAGGGCATTGGAGGCAAAGTGAAGCGTTGTATACACTATACTACCTTGTAGTCAAATATTAACTCAGACTTGCTGTAGCCAAAATACCAGCTTTAAACATGGGGGAGGTCATGTCATTGTCTTTGTATGCGGCTAAGGTTTTTCTCAGCTGTCCCACTGACCTCTTGGCATACATCACACTTTGTGGGTCACGTGATCTTCTTTGTATGCGAGTCAAGACAGCGCATGCTTTTCACACTTCATGTAAATAAGCTAGCTTTTTTCAGACCCTTGTGTCAGCTTTGTATCCCTTGAAATGTATTTTCGATCCATCCAGCCTCACCTGTTCTCTGTTTAGAAAGCAACATGAAACTGGATCTACCTGCTGTTTGATCTGGGGGGGGGGGGGGGTTGCTGCAGACAGTTTAACTGAAGGGAAGACTGGCTGAGGCTACAACAATACAACAGACATGAACTTCTACAAATAACACACGTGCTAACACCACAGACAATGCATGAAACACTTGAGAATCCTAACTGAATATTAAATTAAACTGCTGGTGAAATGTGGACAGTGACTGAACAAGCTGCTACTAGGGTTCTGGTATCAACCTTGAGATGGATGCCAGTCATCTGGACTGACACAATTATTTGCAAGTGGTCAAACATATACGTAAGTTAAAGGAAATGCCTTACTTAAAAAAGGTAAATCCTTGAGCATGGAATAAAATTTGGTTTTAGAAACATCTATTCATGCACAGTACTGCAGTTCATAGAGTTCAAGAATAGTCAAATGTGAGGTCTTCACAGGAAAGCGTTTGAATGCAAACAAAAGATGTAGTGAAACAGCTTTTAAAGTCTTCTATTGGAATAACTGTAAGCCACAAACTGGTATATACTGTTCAAACTTTTTTGCATTTTATTCTATTCTATTTTGTATTTTATTTGAGCAAAATGAGACAGAGTCTGCCACACCAACATTTCTGGGCACACATACTGTATGACTGAGCATGTAAGAAATAAAGTATTTTGAATCTTTGAAAAGTGCAAAGGCTCAAGGCGACATTTAGAGATAAGGTACAGTTTACCTGTGGTCTGAGAGATGTCAGACGATCCTCTCTTTACCTCCAGGCCGTGCTCTGCTCAATCCCTTTGCATTGTTTTCAACTGAATTCTTTCTGAGATCCTAGTGGGGAGTTTGGGATTTGAATTGTGCCTCTTCCCCAGGCTAAGGTCCTCCTCTGCACTGGTCTAAATAGGTAGGTGTGTGTGTGTGTGTTCTCTGAGGTGGGTGTGTGCTAAGAGGCTGTGTAGTAGCTTGTTGTTTTAATGTCAGACAAAGGGACCTCCCTCCCCGATGACCTATCCCTGCTGGTATCACCTGCACTGTCCCGATTGCTGCCTCTTTTATCACTTTATGCAAATTCTTTAGGTCCCTTGAGGGGTGGGGTGTAGAATCCGCAAGACTTCAAGGAGGGTAATACACATTCTTGACCTCTGACAACCCCTCCCTGTCTCCTTTGTTGATGTCTCTTCTTCTTCCTTTCACCATTACTGTCTCTCCAACCTCACAAACACACACAACGCACACCTACACAAACGTTTGTGTGTGCGCAGAGCCGGCCCAAGCCTTCATGGGGCCCTAAGCAGAATTTCATTAGGGGGTTCTCTCCAATGTTAGCGCTGCCCAAATCATTGACTATTGGTAAATTTCATTCACACACCCAGTGTTTTCCGCTATTGCCTCCAATGTCCAGCTGGGTGAAAATAGTAGCCAGCTGAGGTCCCAACCCTGGCAAGGGGGTCCGGAGATTTTTTTTACCTTAAAGCTGCGAACACACCGCACTCGCCGCCTGCGGCGGTTGTCCATGTGAACGCAGGAGGCTCGCCGCTTGATCATATTGGGCCATATATGCCTGACGCCGACGCCGTTTCTGAGATCAGACCCATCACACTGACGGTGCAACAACAACAACAACATGGTCCAGCTGTGCCAAAAAAGACAGATGTAGGTACACTGTGTAACCAGCGGCAGTCATGTCACAAATAGCATTAAAACAGCATGAAGACGGGGCGCTCCGGTGGCGTAGTGGATAGAGCGTGTACCATATTGGCTCCGGTCTTCGTTGCAGTGGTCACAGGTTCGAGTCCTGCAGGTCATCCCCCCTCTCTCTCTGTCTCCCCATTTCAACTCTGTACTGTCAAATAAAGCTTGAAAAATGCCAAAAAAATATCTTAAAAAAACAAAACAGCATGAAGACGCACCCCGATCGCAAATACACACACATTAACAGCAATTCAGCAACATACTAAACACATTAACACCAGCAGTGTGTGCTCAGCGGCAAAAATAAAGGCAGACATCAGCCTACTTGAAAGTGAAAGTGCGCGGGTCTGGCGGAGGACAACTCCGGTGCTTCGCTGTACTATATTGGAATTCCACACGGACACTGCTGTCAAATTTGGGTTCATATTATCCTCAGGAACAGCACACAGCTGGGTGAGTTTCACTATGCTAACGGCGCTACCTTGGCTAAAGTACAACCAACAGCTAAACAGATGCAAAATACACATATTTGCAGAATGTATTGGAAGCCCTATTTCCTCACTCCACACGCCCACCTCGTCTTGCAGACCACCGGGCAATCTCAACGCTGATTGGCTATCGCGGCGACGCCGAAAATATCAATATTTTCATCGTCTGCGTTCGCCGCATATGTTCGCCGCGCCGCAAATGGTTGCGCCTTCGATTCACGCGCCTTTGATGAGGCGTGGCCACGCGCGGTGGAAACGCCTGTCGCCCGCCGCTGATTCTTGGGTGGACGCGCGGCCACGCGCTAGTACATTGACTTTGTATGTAATCTCGCCGCGCTGCCAGTGCAGTGTGTTCGCACCTTTATAAAGTGAAATGCATGAATCTAGTGCACTTTGAGAGGAAAAGAGGCTAAATCTGAGGAATTTTGTGTGAACAAATACTTTGGAGACACTGTGTCAGATAAATTAGAAGCTATTGAAGAAAGACACATGGATTTTCCATAAAAATATTAATTTAGAATAAAATATTGTGCAGGGTCCTCTGGGTCCTTATTCTTTTATGGGACACATTTCTCTGTAATATAATGACTGCATTTAAATGCAGTGAGAGGAACGAAGCAGAATAACTCTGTTGTCCAGCTATGTATCTTTTATTCCACAGACAAGGCTTATATAGGCTATAGACTATACACAGTGCATGGGCATGAGGGCAGCCCTATTTCCAAATGTTTTTAAATAAACTAAATACACACTGTGCATGGAGGTGATCGTGACGTGATCAGTTAACCTCTGATTACCTCACAGATGAACTGATTCAATTATTAGGCTATTAAATATCTAGACCAAAATATTGTATTCCTTTTTTTGTATGATAACTACATTTACATGATATGATGTTAATATCAAACACACAAACTAAAAAAAAAATATATATAGGGGAAGGTGGGGTGATTTGTGCAACTTTTTACTCAAAGTGATTTTAAAGTGAGGCCTTGACAGTTATGTCTCCAACTCAAATATGTACATATATTTCAGGATGTTGTGCATCCCTGGCAATAAAAACTTTGGATCTGGAATAAACTGTTTAAGAAATATAGCTTTCGGAAAAAAAGTTGTCTTGTCGCACAAATCACCCCACGTGGGGTGATTTGTGCGTCATTGTGTCACAATGACAAAGTCACCATCATCATCTTTCTGGCCATCTGAACTCTCATCAGTGGTGTCGTTAACTGGAATTGAGATGTCACTCTCTTCTGAGCTACTGTAGACAATCACTTTCTTTTGGTGACCAGCGTATACAGCCATGCCACTGGCACAACTCTCAGAAATGTACTTTGCACTAGTTGCTCCGTGCTTGTGGAACCAACTGCCACCTGACAAATGTGATTCCCCCTACATTTCTGCCTTTAAATCAAGGCTCAAAACCCATATGTACACCCTGGTGTTTCCTCCCCATTAACCTCTGCACTACTTACTTACCTCTGCACTACTATCTGTGTTTATGTGGATGTATGGGCTTTACGTCTTTTATTTTGGTTATTGTTATTTTACCTTCATTGTTTACCTACTGAATGCACTATGTACAGCACTTTGGACAGTGCAAACTGTCATAAATGTGCTTTTATAAATACATTTTACTTACTTACTTACTTATAACTCACCCAGGCCCTTGCGCACAAATCACCCCATCCCCAGAATTTTGGATAATAGGCATGATGCAGCAATTTAGGATTGACATTGTGCTAATTATATAGACTCAAAGTGTAGCATACCAAAGCACTAAAACATGTGTCAAATGTTTTCAAACGTGTCTATAATTGTTCAGACACAATAATCAAAAAACCTTGATCATGGAAATTTTACTTTGAAAGGCAAAACACAGTTTTTTGAGCTTAAATGTGCTTATATCTTATTCCTTGTGTCTCCCTTCTTTACAGGATGAGTCAAATGGATGGCTCTTCTTAAATATGTGGTCACATTTCCAATTTCTTCCACGGTTTTCTAGAAACAATGGGTTTTGCAACTTCCAAAATGCACAAATCACCCCACCTTCCCCTATATATATATATATAGGGGAGAACGGGGGAATCTGAGGCATCGGGTAATGTGAGCCACCCCCTGTATCTAGGCAACGGAAAACATTTGTGGTCATGTGAGATATATGTTTTCAAGCCCCTCTCATTTCCCCTTGGCCCTGAAAGAGAGGACCTCATGGTGCTGTGGTAAGCATGTTTTTTTCACCAAAATAGGTATTTTGCATGTAAAAGTTATGGTAGTTTCAGAGTAGAAAAAGTAAGTGGATCAGTTTGCCCCCTTGATTTCTCTGGTCTGTCTCAGTTTACCCCACAGCTGGGGTAAAGTGAGACACAAGACAACTTTTTTTAAAACAATCATATTTTCACTGCCCTTTGTCTTTTCCCCATTTCTAGGAAACATCCTGAATTAATGGGAAATGTGTAAATTTGAGTGATAAATCATTTTAGCTCGCTTAGAGGGGAGCATTTGTCATTTGAAAAGGTGTCTCACATTACCCCGTTCTCCCCTATATATATATATATATATTTTTTTTTTTTGGTGGGGGGGGGGGGCCTGGCGGTCGGGGGGCCTAAGCAACCGCTTAGTTCGCTTATGCCTGTTGAAGGGGTGTTAGCAAGGGCATGGTTTGCCAGGTATGAATGTGGGGGACAGGAGAGTGACCTTTAACATCAATGGAAAGTAATATGTTTTATTCAATGAATGATCCCAATAAAACAAATGCAGAAAAATATTAATCAAAAACTCAAAAGATAGAAAATGACAGGTGGTTCTAGTCCTGTGTTCTGAGTCTCAGACTGTTCTAGCTGGTTCTGATTGTCCTTTGCTCTGATCCCAAGACACTAGCAGGCTCTAAGGGTCCTGTGTTCTGACCCCCAGACTGTGTTTTAATCTAACTGGTTCTATCTGTCATGTGAATGTTAATTATGTTGTATTTGATCAGAGTTACCTTCAAGTGTTAGAAAAATGTTTTGCTTAATTGACCAAACCCCATGATTCTGTTACTAGTCTGACATTAGTTCTGGAATATGTGGTTTTCAAGCTAGCTGTCAGGATTCTAACTGTTACAACGTGTGTTGTTATGGTAGTTTCAGAGTGGAAAAGGTAAGTGGATCAGTTTACCCCCTTGAATTCTCTGGTCTGTCTCAGTTTACTCCTAAGCTGGTTGAAGTGAAGAACAAGAACACTTTTTTTAAAACAATCATATTTTCACTGCCCTTTCGCCCTGAATACATTCTGATAATTTCCATTGCTAGGAAACATCCTGAATAATGGGAAATGTGTACATTTGACTGATAAATCATTTTAGCTTGCTGAGAGGGGATCAAATGTAAAAGTGTCTCACTTTACCCCACTCTATCTGCCAGTTTGTAATGAATGCAAGCCTTATTTCCAATAGAAGACTTTAAAAGCTGTTTCACTACATCTTTTGTTTGCATTCAAACACTTTCCTGTGAAGACCATAAATTTGACTATTCTTGAACTCTATGAACTGCAGTACTGTGCATGAATAGATTTTTCTAAAACCAAATTTTATTCCAGGCTCAAGGATGTGAGCCTCACATTTATTTACTTAATGCCTTCCTTTGCCCCTTACTGTTACCCTGGCCATCAAAACGAACTCCTAATTTAATTCTAATCTGAACCTTAAACCCAGTGTTAACCCTCAAACAGCATTTTAAAGGCCTGTCCCATAGTGAGAATCAGCCAAAATGTCCCTCCAAAAATCGCCTCACTCTAAGGTCTAAAACTCAAATTGGTTGTCACAAAGCGAGTTGTACAAATACATGTACACACACACACACACACACACACACACACACACACACACACACACACACACACACACACACACACACACACACACACACACACTAATGCAAATCCCAATCAGCTCCTTGCCAATATACATACAAAAATATACTATCAATGCATTTCCTTTCTTCTAAGCACGTATGCACTCCTAAATAAAAAAATCATGCTGCACCTTTCTTTTTGCCTAGACCGATGAAATTTAAACTTAATGAGTCACTTGTTGTGGTCTTTCCAATGCTGGACAACCCTCGCCAAAAGAAACAAACTAAACACATGTCCACAGAATGATCAAATGCAAACTGTAGGGAGTCAGTGGATGTGCTACCAACACTCCACTTGACAGAGGACACACAAACTACACAGCCGGTGCAGCATCCTGTGTGCCTAAGGTGGACAGCACACATGAAGGATTAGTTTCCATTCAGTCAGTGATAAGGTTAACAGGTGGAGATAGGGGACTACCTTCTCACCATAGCACCATTGTATATAAATAGCCTTTGTCTTCCTCACTTGCATACAGTGCTGTTAGTCCCCACTAGCCAGTAAGAGAAGTGACTTTGTAATGAATGCAAGCCTTATTTCTTTTAAAATGTCTCCGCTTGGCTTCACCAATAAAGGCAATAACAAAATGATGTCATGTTTTGGTCTCAGTTGAATCCAGGAAATAATAAAGAAACGTGCACCCACCATGAAAAGACTCTTTCTCATCACGATGACTTGAAGGATGTGTGTTAGCCTTTTTTTTTTTTTTTTTTTTTTTTTCTAATTTTATTGTATGGTAATGACTCTGGTTGTTGGCCGTTAAAAATAGCACGTCCATGCCTAACCTACTAGCTTATTTAATAACCCGACACACAAATACCGGCGTATCATATCAGCAAAGTCATTTATTGGGCATTGAGTGCTTATGGGAAAGAGGTGGTACCCAATCCAGCTTTTTCCTTCTTCTTCTTCCTCATGTACTTGGCTTAATAATAAACCTGCTCCAGATTCAGTGGGCGCCTTGGTGAGTCATAGTCTACGGTAAGTCATCTTGGGTTGGGTGACGCTGTGCTAAGGTCAGGGAGGGACACACGTGAGCAGGCAGGCTGTAAAATCACACAATGTTGACCGTCTCTCCACTCGGCCCACATTCGCTCCATCGCTAAAGAGCAAAGACGATATTACCAACCTGGCTCACTAAGCCACCAAGCAAACCTTTGCTCTTTTAGCATGCATTCTGAGTAGGACATACAATTTTAGTCTGGGGCAGCTTGTTGGAATAGACAGTAGTTCTGTTAGTATGTGGTATGAGGAGATATTTACTGATTTTTCCGATAAGCGTTTTCCAGAATCACTGATAACTACATTAGATTACATATTTTCAAATTCTCATTCATATTTCAGTCACTTATTTGTTCTAATTTGTCTTTACCTCAAGATCACTCCGCTCCTCTGTTCACCTCACTGTCCCCTCTGCCCGTCTCACCACGATGGGGAGCAGAGCCTTCAGCTGCTCTGCTCCGGAATGCACTACCCCCTGACATCCGCAACACAGACTCCATATCCCTGTTCAAATCCAAACTCAAAACCTTTTCAAATCTGTATATCCCTCCTGATCTTCCCTTCCTCATCATTACAGCACCATCACCCATTGTCAACTTTATTTTAAATTGTTTTTAATGCTGGTACCTGCCTTGCTTTTATACTGTATATGTTTTAAAATGTACCTTGAGAGCCTTGAAATAAAATGTTTTATTATTATTATTATTATTATAAATTTGATCATTTTAAATTCATATTCTGTAAGTGTGTCATAAAATAATAATACAATTATGTAATGTGCCTAGATGCTGGTTACATGACACAGCCAGCAGTAATGTTGACCGTGTTAGCTGATACTGGGCTTGAGGGGAGGATAGTAGGAAAGCAGGAGGTGCTGTTCCACTCCCTAACACCAATCTGCCTCTCTACACCTCAGCTACTGTCAGCAGATGTATGTCAGTTTCCTCTTAATGTGAATATAGAAACTTTGAATGGTAAAAAATGCCTTCCTGCAGCAATCACTCATCATGGCACAATTTCCTGTGTGTGCACTTGCTTCTCTGTGCCAGCATAGAGAAGGTTACAGGTGAGTGTAAATAAAACATTACACACATTATAATCAACACCAGCAGTGATATATAGAGGGCTGAAATGCATGTTGGCAGAACAAACACCAAGAGTTTAGTTTTGGAGTATTGAGATATTTTAGAATTGAGCCTCTCTATGTGAATTACACACAGTGCTAATAAACTTCTACATTGGACCGTATATTAGGTTTTGATCCAGTCATGTCTTTCTTACACTGACACTGCAGGGGAATAGGGTAAAGTTACGTATGTAACTACAGTTCAATGAATTCTGGATGACTCAGACTTCTCAGATTCCGCGAGAAGATCCAGTTGGAACAGGCCCTGTATCTACCTAACTACTTAGGATCACATTTGCATCTCTTTCTAAACCAAAAATCTAGATGTTCGATAAAGCCAGACTTAAAATCTTTATTTAATTTTTAAAAACATATAAGAGTCGAAAGCTTTTACAGAACAGATTTTGGATACAGCCTTCTTTAATTTTATACATCCAAAAATACAATTTACAGATATTAAAAATGCATTTTCAACAACAACAATTTAATCAGTGCTTGAAAAAAAACAATGTTTTTGCCTTCAGTGTCTCGCCTAAAATGAAAGAGGTCACACACAGCAGGTAAACACATTTAATATAGATTTACAAGATTGTATGATGGTCTGTTTTATGGTTTACTGCAACCCAGTTTATGTCATCAATGTATCTTTATGGCACAAAACTGCAAAACAATCAGGTTTGGTTCCAAATGATCTCTGGCCAAGAGGCTGTGCAGTGCTCTCTGTGTTTTCCTGTTTAGTCATGTTAGAAGGAAGAGGAAAGTTTTCCTTCTGTTTCTCATAGTGCTTCTTATCACAGTCACATGATCATTAATGTGAATAAATGACCAGACCAATCTCAACAGGATGTAAACGGGTTTCTCAGAAACAGTTGAAGCAGGTAACTACAAAGGGTAATTAGTGTTCTAAGAATAGGTTTCCATAACAACGATCCTACTTTTGAGCTCAGTTATAGCACTATTTATTTTTGTTGGGATTATCATTTCCCAAAACACTGACCCTCAGTGACAACACATGGCTTTTATGGTTGTATTTATGGTGGCTCTATTTAGTGCATATTTGCGTACTGGAAAATCTCTTGGAAAGTTATGACGTCATAAATAAAAAATAAAAAACGTTTTAAACTTGTCACACGTCTTTGTCCAACACTATGTTGCTTGCAACATTGATAAAACATGTTCCTTAACAAACATGTCATTTGTAGAGAGTGTATGTGTGTGTCTGTTTTTTTTTTTTGGGGGTGGGGGGCGGAGTGAGTACAAATGCATGAAAATAAATAAAACAACATGAGAAGGCAGGGAGTAGGCCTAAGATCCTTTATAAAACAATGCAAACATTACTAAAATACAAGTAAGTGTAATGCATTTAGTACATAAGCATTCTCAGCTCCAATATGTAATATTGTGTGCTGCTAGATGATTGGCAGCAGCCGCGCAGTTAGAGTGAACTGTTAGCTGTTCTTTGGTTTTAAGCTTTCACAACTACACAGAAGGATCTCTCTTCCCTATCACACTACTGAACTCAATATCATACAACTGGACTGGAGGCTGGAGAAAATTGTAATTCAAAAACTGCTAGTGGTTCAATGTTACAATTGAAGTATGAAAATATTTTTTCACAAACATGCTTTTTGATTTATTAGCCTTAATTTGAGTTGCTAGTCGATCAGAACAAGTGAGACCGTTTATTCTTCTGGACGGGACAAGATTAAGCACTGGTCACCACACTTGGGCTCGTACAGGCAGCTCATGTGCGACATACTACAACAAAACAAGGTAAATTAGCATAAAGCTAAATAGCTAAAAGGGAAAGTGCATTATACTATTAAATAAACATTGCAGCACCCAGAAGTACCGCAACTCACTCGTAGCTCTTCACAATGATATATCCCTTAACCACAGTGCATATCTGTTCATGGAACATAGGCAAAATAAACAATATTTGTATGCAGTGCTGAGTCGTAAGGCAAAGCTTTCGATCTACCCGTCGATCTTCGTTCCTACCCTAACCTATGGTCATGAAGGCTGGGTAATATTCGAAAGAAGGAGATAGCGGCAGAAATGGGCTTTCTCAGGAGGGTGGCTGGCGTTTCCCTTAGAGATAGGGTGAGAAACTCAGTCCTTGAGGAACTGGCGGCAGAGCCGTCACTCCTTTGCGTCGAAAGGAGCCAGTTGAGGTGGTTCGGGCATCTGGTAAGGATGCCCCCAGGGCGCCTCCCTAGGGAGGTGTTTCAGGAGCGTCCAGCTGGGAGGAGGCCTCGGGGAAGACCCAGATTATATCTCCACACTGGCATGGGAACGCCTTGGGATCCCCCAGTCAGAGCTGGTTGATGTGGCCCAGGAAAGAGAAGTTCGGGGTTCCCTGCTCAAGCTGCTTCCCCAGGGACCCGAGTCCGGATAAGCGGTTAAAGATGATGAGGATGATGATGTATGCAGCGCTGCACTACGCAACTCACCATGATGGCTCCTCTCATTAACTGGCAGCGTTTCTACCGTGACCGTGGCCTACATAACCTACCCCTGCGAGAGGGTGCTATTGAGCGAATAAACCAACAAAAATACACATTTGCATACAATGGTAAATAAAACAAGCGTAATCACATCCAATCCCCGTTACATAAGGTCAGGGTAACCTTGACCTTTGACATCCAAAATCTATTCAGCTGACAAGGCATTGAGTTCACCGACCGATTGCAGTCGCAATGGCAAGGAGGAATGCCGTCTTCATAGACAGCATAGACTGCCTGACTCAGCGGCTCAATGGGGGTAGACCTAAGGCCCTCAGGACTACTTGTAAGTCCCATGACGGTGCCCTCAGGGGTTCTGGTGGCTGAATGAAACCTCTGGTCTCCCTTCAGAAACTGCCTGACTAGGTAGTGGGACCCTACCGTCTGGTTATCCACCCTTGCATGTGCGGCCGATATCGGAGCCACATAAACGCAGAGGGTGGAAGCAGCTCTCCTGTTGCCCAACACAGACTGCAGAAAGTGTAGTATCACTATCAATGAGCCACTGGGACTTCGCCATGTGCCATGCACTACTGTGAAAACAACTTCCGCCTGTTTGCATAGAGCCATATAGTGGAGAGTGCCCTTGAAGTTAAAAAGGTATGGACCTCTGACTGGTCGCAATACGTCAACAGTGGGTCCTGGCTATCAGGAGCCCCACGCATGGCTGCAGGCGCCCCGAGTTTGGGTGCCACATGTGTCCGCCTACCTGAGACAGAAGGTCCTTTGGCGAGAGAGAAGGTCTATCGCTGTGTTCCAGACACCTGGAACATGGAATGGGGGAGCACCCACCAGGGAGCCCTTGCGTAACCCGCAGGCCCTGCTTCGATCTGGTGCCCACTTTGTGGTTGAAGTGGTAGACTGTGGAGGTGATGTCTGTCCGGACGAGAACATGCTCAGAACTGGAAGGAAGTGCCTGAGTGCTAAGAACCCTGCAAGGAGTTCCAGCCTATAACATGCTCCAGTCTCTGCTGGGCAACCCACTAGCCTCCGACAGTCCTGCACTAACAGACTGCGTCCCAGCCTGACAAGGAGGCGTCTGTCTCTACAACCTCATTCCTCCCTAAGGGCGACCCTGCAATCAGGGATTCCCTCTCTCTCCAAGGTCTGAGGGCCCGAAGGCACTGCCCAGACACCCTGACCATCTTGTGTCTCTGCCACTTGGGGTCCAAGTGGAGACCATTCGCCCAGATCTGAAGAGAACTCAATTTGAGAAGGCCTAGTCAGACCCTCATGGATGCTGAGGTCAGCATACCTATCAGTCGAAGGAAGAGGCTGTATTCCAGCAGCCTCCCCTGCATGAAGTGCTGTAATGGTGACAGGGATGCTGCCACACACTGTTTAATATACGCAATGGGAAGAACCCTGAACTGGTACACCTTGCCCAGAAATGCAAAGGGGAGGACCACCTGTGACATTGGGCAGTAGGGACTTGAAAGTAGCGTCTTTCAGGGCTATTGATACAACCCAGTCCGCCTGAGCGATAGACTGGAGGACACCTGCAACACGCAGCATGTGGAAAGGAAGAACCGTGAGGCACTGAATCCACCCTCTTAGTCCAGAATGGGGCGAACCCGGCCTGGAATCAGGCAGAGGTGCACGTCGCAGCGTGCAACTACTGTCTAGCCTGGTCAGCCTGAACACTTCGCAGCTGGCCCCTGGGATCACTGGAAGAGAACGGAGGGTCTGTCGACACACCTCCGACTGGGACGACTGTGCCAGTCAACCCTGGCGGCGCGCCACGTCACAGTTGACATCAACCTGCCTAGCTCCCTAAGTCATAATGCAAAGTCTGCAGTGAAGCATCACTGAGGATCCGTGCTGACCAGCACCTGACCCCTGTATGGTTTGCGACAGAGCCAGGACTATGTGAGAAAGCAAATGTCGTAACTCCTAGTAAGGAGGTCGTATGTAATCCGGCACTGGGGCCTAGGGCAGCGCACATCGGTTCTCAGAGCCTCGTCTGGGGAGACAACCAGGGATGCTATAGCAGGCTCAATCGGAGCTAACCAGTCCAAGCCCTAACTATCAGCATTGTGCATGGCTGCCAGAGCTCTGCTGTCACTAGTGTGATGGGAGGGAGCCCTTAAATCTGGCCAGCATCTACGGAGCTCTGCGAAGGAAGGCTCAGAGAAAGCGGAGGATTGAGGGGCCTGCCGAAAAAAGGCATTCACAGGTGCAGATGAAACCAGAGCTTCATCTAACCCAATAACTTGGCAAGTCACGGACGGACACTGACCCTCTAGCCGAGCTGCCCACCTGTAAGACGACCGTGGCTCAGGTGGTTAAGCGGGTTGGCCAATGATCCAAGGGTTGGCAGTTCGATCCCCCCTCTGCCACCTGTGTCATGGTTGTTGTGTCCTTGGGCAAGACACTTCACCCACCTTACCTCGTGTGAATGTGTATGACTGCTGTATGTTTGAGGTGGTGGTCGGAGGGGCCATAGGCGCTGAATGGCAGCCACGCTTCTGTCAGTCTGCCCCAGGGCAGCTGTGGCTACTATGGTAGTTTACCACCACCAGACACAGAGGCTATTCACAGAACTCAAGCAATGAAGCAACACCCCTTAAATAAAACAGTTAGGGCGGCTCATGGGGAACCCAGGCCGCCCACTAGAGGGCAAATTACAGTAGGCTAGGCAATCAAGCTTTAGGCGAGAGCAACCGAGCTAGAATAATACAGTGGCGGTGCAAAACTATGTCTGTCATCGGGACGTGTGTGATTTATCAAATCTATGAGGGTCGGTTGAAGTTATTAATCAAGGAAGTGAAATTAAAGCTTTTCTGTGAAGAGCAGATTTTGGAAGGTAGAACATGTTTGATAATGTGCGCCCGGCCTGTGTGTTCTAGTTGTCCACAAACCGAAGACAAAAAGCAGTCTCTAGCTCTCTGCTTCATGTCCATTGGTTCCCACTGAAGATGTACATCATCGTTATACATTTTTTTAAACTGCCATGAATATAACATTTATTTTACTGGAAACTGAAGAAGTACTATTCAAAACTGACCTCGTTTGACATGGTCTCACTTAAACACTTTAAGTAAGACTATGGAATTAATGTTAAATGAAAAGAGAAAGATTATGATTATCATTATTATTAAATGTAATGTATCAACAAACAGTTGTCCTCTTGACTGAACTTCCAGGACTTGCCCAAGAGAAATGTAAAATCTAGACATAATGAAATGTAAAGGCCAGACCTATTATATCTGAGATGTTGTATCAATCTTGTATTGAAACAGAAAAGTTATTTCAGTGCATGGACTGAAAACACAACTCTGCTGTCAGAAGCCTGTGGAGACAGTGCCCCCATGTGGTCATAATGCTGATACACTCCTATACTCTGCTAAATAGGAAATACGTGAAGGATGTATTGACTTTTATTTTCCTCTGAGGCCGAGCTGTACATTCATCAAGCTCCACCAATCAAATGCTTGTATATTCCTTGAGAGTTGGTAGGGTTAGGGATATGTGTTCCAGGTGGGGGTTAAAGAAGGAAGTTGTTGCAGCCAGAGAGGAAGTTGGGCCTGAGAGGCTTGGAGAGGGACAAACATTTTTTTTTTTTTAATTTAGAACCTGTTCTGCCAGAACGCTTGTTCCCTGCTCTCTATATGCGTGTAATTGAATCAATATACAATCCTCTAGAGGCCTCTGTAGCCTTCATTTGAGTTGCCAGTAGGCTATGTCTGTCATCGTGACCTGTGTGATTTATCACTATTCCTTTTTTTTGGCTTGAAGACTTGATCATCTACACAGTCAACAGTATGCAACAAGAGGATTCTGTACCAGATTGAAACTAAATTGGAAGAAGGAAGGAAGGATGGATACATATTTAATATAGTGTATAATTATAAAAGATCAAGCAATTTCTACAATTTGATCCTCAACAAAGATGGCAACCAACTTAAAAATAAAGTTGGATTTAAATTGAGTTTTTTTTCAGTGTGTTTCGATGTGTATCATTTTAATTTTTTATTCTCAAACTGGACAAAGAAGATACTTTTTACTGCTTTTGTAAGTTGGATCCAACTTTATTTCTGCTCTGTGGCTCTCTATAGACAAACAGTAGGTTGACCTTTTAAAGCCATCATTTAGGAGTGAACATTGAAACAAGTTTGTTTGCTTTAATAATGTCTCTATGTGTGATGCTGGACAACATTCAGTCTCTAGGCAAAACTAAATTCAGGTTTATCACAAGCAAATACAAGGCCTCAACCTTTCAAATGAGGTGGATATCTGTCATAGTTACAACCACTTCCCTCCCTTTGTTACTGTAACTCAACAGAGAATATTACACCATAACGGCTAACTTTGAGACATATTCCTCTTAGTTTGTCTAAGTCCAACTGCCGAATAACCAGTTATGTATCGAGAAACTGTAGAAAGAATATAGAAGCATTAACTAGGATGGATATGCCATCAACTTAAAGCAGATACTTGTTTTATAGTATAAAATACACAGTAATACCATATGGCATAGCATACAAATGTTTTATCAAAGTGTTGTTACAGTTATGCAGGGTTACTGTCCAACCATTTGCCAGTAATTTCTACTATAAATAACAGTCACACATTAAATACTGTCCTTGGGAACCCATTTATTTAAAAAGTATGTAGGACGCATTATGATTTATTACAAAAATATTACAAATACTGTACACTCATTCTCAACATTGTGCAAAATGTAAACAAATATTTGAAAAAGTCCAGTCAACAAGAATCAAGTTGGGGACAGAAGACAAAACAGACTAAATTTTCTCAAAATGTAAATATGTATTTTGATTGATGAGGTTTACCCTGGATCAATGTTTGGATCAGAGTGAATGTACCCCTACCCAATCTGAAACAGTAAAACAACTGCTTTTTTTGTTTTGTTTTTACAGTTTGTGCTGAAAGGAATTCAAAAAAAGATAATGGAATTTTACATTAATATGTATAAAGGTACGAACACACTGCACTCCACGGCGCGGCGGCCGGCCGCGCGAATCGCAGGTTCCGCGCCGCGTGATCATATTGGGTCATATTGTGTCCGCCGCCCGCCGCCCGACCAGAGTAGCCTTCTCCTACTCTGGGGCTGGTGCTAACCGGTGCTGAGAGCACCAGTCTGCTGTGCTGATGGTGCTTTACCCAAGCTAACTGGTGCTAACTTGGTTCATAAAGCAAAACTGATAGTTGTACACAGCAGGCAACAGACACAGAGGCTATTCACAGAACTTATGGGAGCAAACTGTGACTATTATGTTTTCATCCATCTTAATTTCCTCTGTCAGTCTTCCCGAAGCGAGTGACGTTGGGAGGAGCTCAACGCTGATTGGCTATCGCGGCGCGGCCGGCGGCAAAAAGTTCAATATTTTCAACTTCTGCGGCGGCCGCGCCACCCTGGTCGCACGGCGGCGCGCCGCGTGATCCGCTCGCCGCCGGCCGCCCATTCGCGCGGCAGCGCTCGAAATACATTGACTTTTTATGTAAACTCGCCGCGCGGCGATGTGCAGTGTGTTGGCACCTTAAAAACATGCATCAGGTTGAAATCTTACACTTTCTTCAGTATTCACAAGATTGAAATGTAACCTTTAAGGTGCATTTCCTGTAAAAAAAAACATAATGTAGTAGATATTAATCTATGTGAAAGTAAACATGTTTCCATTCAAAAAGAGTTCCAACCACACATGTTGTGGTTGATAACTGAGGTTAAGTAGCTGGAATGTTTCTCTACTTGTCCAAAGTCAAGGTCCTGAAGGCATCATAAAACAATGCAAGAAAAGAAATCTAAACTGCTTCCAGTTTTGGTCCAATAAGATGTGCACAGCTCCTCTCATATCAAAACGCCTCACATTCATTTGATCAAGTCCTGCAGCAGCAACTTTTGTTCTGTGTTAAATTACAAGTCTTTCATTTAAAAGGCAGGATCTAAGGCTTTTTCATTTCATTTGTAGAAGTTTCATCTTGTTTCCTAATAAAAGAAGAGAGAAAGCTTTAGCATAGGGGAACATGAGCCTTTGAAAGTGAGCATTTGACGCCAGAGCATTACCTACCCAGTCCTTTAAGAAACCTGTTGACACCGCTCTGCTCCGGCTCAGGGTATGACTCCAGATACTCAACCACTCTGACCTCAAACAGACCTGGGAACCATGAGAAATCCATACAATATGAAATATGAATGGCATTTCATATACAATTTAGGGGTGTGAACGTTTACAAAAATGTCTAAACGGTTACACAATGAATATTTTTTCCTGTTTGCGGTTCATCATCATCATCATCAACCTTTATTTAAACAGGCAAAAATTGCTAAGAAACAATGTCTTATTTAAGCAATGGCCTGGTAGGAGGTGAATGACCTCCTGGGGGGAAAGGGGAGAGGGAGAGAACAAGACAACACTGAACTATAGCCAGTAAAATCACACATAGACAACAATAACATATTCAACATAGCAACAGAAGTTAGACAAACAGCAGTAACATACAGCATAGCAATAGATAAATGTACTAGATCACGGTGAGCTTAGACTGAAGCAGCTACAGGTGTGCTTTATACATTTTGTTAGGGCCTGTTTGAAGAGTCTAACAGAGGTAAAGGATTGTAACTTTAGGGATTTTTGAAGTTGGTTCCAGCTGTCAGCGGCCGCGGTTAACCGTGACGGCCAATTTTGAGACTGATCTATTTATCTTCCGTAACATGTCTTTTTTCAAACTAGTATAAATCAAAAGGTCCGAAATTAACATTTAGGTGTTTATTTGACTAAACCTTGTCTGTTTGCGTCTGTATATTTCTCCTATACAGTCATCTTTTTTTTATTTTTTTGCATTTTTTATGCTTTTTGATAGTGTAGAGAGAGTTGAAATGGGGCAGAGAGGGGAGTGACATGCAGAGAACGACCGCGGGCTGGAATCGAACCCGGGTCCGCTGCTGGCCGAGGCCCATGGGGGGGACGACTGTATAGGGGGGCGCCCTACCAACTGAGCTAAGGGCGCCCCCCTATGCAGTCATCTTTAACGGACATTACCTCAACAGGTTATAGGTTATAACAAAAAGATTTGTTCATGTGTTAATTTTCTGATTTATGATACATTTCTTCTTAAAAACATGAAGAAAAAGCATTTTTAAGACCTGTTCATAGTATATTTTGAATTATAAAATGAAAAAAGGCTGTTTCTGTTCTGTAAAAACTTTGGACTCTAAATGTTTCCACCTGGGATTATGATGTGATTTTGGTAATCCGATCAAAGGTGGCCAGCTCTCAGTCCGTGTGTTCACACTTGTCTTTTTACATGTGACTTCTTTGTCTACTTGTGATCGGATTGGATTTACCCACTCTGTATGTAAATCAACACGTACATCATTTCCGTTTGCATTGGTGTTTTAACCGGTGGGGTGTAGGTTGGCGAGATAGGCTACTGTCTCATTTAGACAAGGAGGAGTGATGCACAACACTGCTAAGAGGGCTCTACATTGACACTCGCCAAATGCGGGTAAATATCATAGATAGTATATAAAAGTAAAAACTCTTATGCAAGTAAATTATTACGCCACTTTGGCTGGTGAAAGATGTGTGTTTGCCCGGCGGCTTTTCTAACGTCTGCTAAACTCTTGACACCACCACCAGTACACGGCTTTCTATATTGCAGTGAAGTTACTGCTTGTGCGAACAGAATATTTCCTGTGCGCCTTCACATTAAAAGCCTGTTACTAGCCAAACGCGAGTTGACTTTTATTTTTAAGCAGATAGAACAGGAAGTTGTTGCCTTGCAGCTCTCCAGTCAATAGCAGCGATTTCCGTGTTTTGAGATTTACGCAGTGAAATAAAAACAGAGGACAGAAAGCTTTTCATTTGCAATACTGGCAGATGCAACTAACGTTCGTGAGGCTTCTATAAAAGCTGCATGAACGCCAGTGATGCATTTTCAACATATTTGCGCTCAGGCAGGGAGCGGCAGTTGAGTAGGAGGTCCCTAATGTGGACAAAAGTCACATTGTGTTTCCACTACCATTTGAATGCGGACACATCGGACACAAGCGACGTAAACCACCTCTGAATGTGGTTTTTGTGATCCGATCTCAATGCGTCTTGAGAGTGTTTTCACCTGTAGTTAGAGCTGTATTCATGTGATCAGATCACAAAAACCAAATGTTAAAGACAAGTGGAAACGGGTTCTAATATGTTACAATGAAATAACTTATTTAACTCTGGTTTTATCTGACATCTAGATTTTTGGTTTTTAAAGAGGTGCTAATGTAGACACAATTAGTTAGATATTGGCAAATTTGCAAATTTAGTCAAACATTTTGAAAAAAAAAAAGGTTTTAATATCAGTATCAACTGGCAAAGTTTCATGATATATTTAAGTTAAAACGTTACCCTGCAGTGTCTCGCCTCAAGGGAACATTAAAAGGTAGAGATAATTTAGGCAAAAAGGAAATCTAAACTAAATGGTATTGAAGATTCAGGGAAGACCCAATCCAAGTATTGGCTAGAAAGAAAGTACCAGTGAATGTACATTTTTCTAAGATGTTATTTAAGTTTTACTACTTTAAGAGTGTGCAGAAATAGTTAATCTCCAAGTAGGGATGGGGCCGATATGACTACAATCTACGTATCGGATATCGGACTGACAACTCCATGAACTATGAAAGAGCGAGCGAGCCGCGCCAGCAGGCACTGACACTGGTAGGCCTTTCACACCGCCGCAAAATCGGCGCTAGTTCTGGGCTTGTTCGGAGTTAGAGCCAGTGTTTTGGTTTCACACCGCCAGAGAGCCTGCTCCGGGCCGTAAAAACCGGGGGAACTCATACCCCAGGATTGAGCAGGGTTTGATAAGAACTGCTTGCGCGAACGGTTGGGGGAGGGATTATCCTGACCAACCAGAGCAACTCAAACCTCATGCCCGCCATATTTAAAAACACCGCTACTACGAGACGTAAACATAACATAATTACCGAACGTAGCGATCAAATTGACCGGCGAGAATACGCTGTATGGGTCCTGTTTGCTTAAGAAAGCAAAGCGAGAGCCAACAAGTGTAAAAATAAGACGTATTCGCCGCTGTTGTTGTGCTTAAAGCTAGCGGTAGCTTTAGCGTTAGCCACAAGAGCAGCGGCATCGGGTGACGTACACACACGTTTACAGTGACGTCATGACGTTGCTCTCTTGCCGGCTCCATGGCTGTCTCCGGTCGATGTGAAACCAACCGGTTCATAACTGGGATAAGGCTGTAACCAGTTTTGAACTGACCCCAACACCAGCCTGGAACTGACTCTTGGTTCATTTTGGTGTGAAAGGCCTGTAAGAGGAGGGAGAGAGGACACCACTTTCCAGTTAGACACACAAATATCAACGTGTTAGCCACTGAGCTAACCAAGGCTAACCCCAGTCAAGGAAGTGGAAAGGCTTCTGCTCTGTGTTCTGGGCCCCACAAAGTAGCAGGGAGGAGCTTAGACCTGAGTCTGTGTTTACACAGGGTGTCCGCGGAAGTCTTAAAAAGTCTTAAATTCATGTATCTAAAAATAAGGCCTTAAAAAGTCTTAAATCCATTAAAAATGTGATATGGTGGTCTTAAATCCATTACTCAAAGGTCTTAAATTTGTCGGGGCAGGACTATTCAATGTTATATATATTTTTTCTTCCGCGACTTTCCGAGAAGGAGATGTAGAGAGGCTACTTTCAAACTAACTGCTCATATAAAAGTCCGACACTACGCTAGAGGCAGTACGGCCGTGTGTGGCTGTGATCCGCATATAAACGTAGCATAGAAGAAGATTGTGTGTCCCCTGCCTCCGAATTTGAAGTCGGTCGCATGAAAGCAAGAAAGGGGAGAACGACCCAGCGAAATGCATGCCCTGCTATTATAAATTCAGTGAGAGGTGGAGGGTGGACGACAAATATCATGGCTGGCTTTATTCACCCCGCGACCACACACTGCCGCTACTCCGTAGGTGTGCAACCACCCGTCCGCTGGCGATGTTGGTAGGCTACTGACCCAAACGCAAATCACACAGAAACAAACAGATTTATTGTGTTTAGTAAAACATTTTATGTATCTATATTTATTAATTAATAACTGCTCATTAGACAGTCATTCGGGTCGCGTTGTCGTGAGCTCACAGAGTGAGACGAGAGTCTCTGCTTCTCTCTCGTCTGTCGCTTTCTTTCTCTCCACTCTGCCCTCGCTCTCTGACGGCTAGTTCGGAACTATTGCCGATCGTCCCGTCAATCGCAGACAGTAGCCTACATTTCCATTACCATTCGGTACAACCCTAATACCCGCAGTTTATTAACCTGGCTGCCTGCAACAATATGAAGAAAAGAAAACATTTTGCAAATTACCGCAGGTCCCGTGGGCATCCCCCAGTTATGCAAACCTGTATACAGTATGCTATGCCTACTTTACAGTAGCCTATTTCCCGATTTTGCAAAAACATTCACCTGTGGAACCAATTTTTAAATAGTTTCTGCCAAAAGTTCTGAAAAATAAAGTTAATGGACTAAGTTTGTTGTTTATTGAATAAGTAGGCTAATTAAAATTTGAATGACATTCTTCCCCATAAATTACCAGATTTTTGTATTTCATTCCAATACTGCATGCTGCAGCTAACACATTTTCTGTATTGATTAAACTGTTCTTGTGACTCGATTAATCAGAAAATGTCAATCAATTGATACAGCTCTATAATAGGTTGAAAAGGTGGTAATGATGGGTTTTCATGTTGCCTTTACAGTGATCTTATATTTATTTGATGGTAAATGCGGGGGGACATTGTCTTCATTCAGACTGCTGAACATTTTTTATTTTCTGTAATTAGACAGCAGTTGTTAGCTAAAGTGCATTGAATATTTGATATTCAAACTTAATAAAACTCTACAGAGCATATACTGTAGTGTAGTTTGTAGATTTATGTTGCCAAGGTATTGGTGTTCATTAGAGGTCTTAAAATGTGCAGATACCCTGAGAGAGGCTACTTTCTTCCTAGCTTCTGATATAAATGAGTATCACTTTATGTTCAATAAACAGACAAAGTAAACTTGAATGAGTCTCATTGCTTGGGTTGTAATAGGCCTACAGCTGGACCCCCCAAATATCGCCTATATGTATTGTGTTTTAGGTCTTACATTTCATTCAAGGTGGTATTAAAAAGGTCTTAGAAAGTCTTAAATTTGACATGCTGAAACCTGCAGATACCCTGTTACAAACCAATACCAACAAATGTTACTAATACAGCCAGAGAGAGGAGGACTGTGCAGATAAACACACCACCACATACATATAGTGGGGCAGAAGTGATCATTGAGAGGGATTATTTTTGTGTGACTCCGCAAAATTTTTATTAAAATATAAATGATATATTTATAAAAATAAATCTATATGCATTTGTCAATTTGTGTATATGTCTTGCTCTTTAAAATTATAATTGCTGTGTTGCCTTCCTAGCAAGGATGGATTAACATGACCACGGGCCCTGGACACAAACCAGTCATGGACCCCTACCAACACACAAATACACGCACTAGCACACCGTGCAATCCACAATCACACACATTATAATGCAGTGCACAGCCTAGAGAGAGAAAGAGAGAGATAGAGCGAAATACAATTCTATAAAGTCTCTCTGGTGCTGCGCAAGAGAAAGAGACTCTTTGCGCCGGAGCCTACTAGACAGTTAGATTGGGGCAGAGACACCGACGATGCGAGCGCGCGCTAAGCGCGCGAGCAGATTTTTTTTGCCTTTGTAAGATCTCTGCGCCTGCTTTTTTGCCCACCCTTGCCCCCCTCGGAGCCTACACTCAATGTCTGAGCGAAGCAGCGCGTCACCCGGTGAAACGCTGTGTTGGTGTCGTTCACAGTGAGACAGACACACTCTGTGGTTTAAAACTAAATGATCACAGGGGATTCCTGCACGTTAACGGGTGTCGAGGGGACAGGCTCCGCGATCTGATTGCATGTCCCGAGCCTGGATACCCCAATCTCACTGCCGACTAACTGTAAAGTGAAACAACCGCCTCGCTCGTTACACTGGTACTGGTGCGTAAAGGGAACGCACAGTTGGCAAACTCTCCTCACTACAACTGCCACAGCAGAAAAGCCACTGTAGGTCGATCGCTTTGTCGATTCGTGCCTCTGACACGTTGACTAACAACATAATGAGTCGAGGCTTTGATTTCAGTGGGGATGTGGAGCTCTATGGCCATTTCCCGTGCCTTTTTTTCTCTAGACACATCGTTCTCTCTCCAAGCGCACACGCGCTTGTCTCGGCCGAATACAAGACCCCGATTATAAAACAAACCGACTTTTTACGACCCATTCCCAGGGGGGGGAAACCCCCGTCAAATTTTTTTAATAAAAAAAAAAAATCAAGGGCCCCCCTATTGGCCAGGGCCCTGGACATGTGCCCACTTTGCCCATGCGGTAATCCGTCATTGCTTCCTAGCCTTACACATAACATCACCACCAACAAAGAAATGTAGAATAATAATTATTGTCACTTAAAATAATGGATCTTTGCATCCCTCTCTCCAAGTTAGGTTTAGAACTATCAGTGCTCAAACAGAGGAGTATATGAAATCAACATCCTCACCTCTTCCTGCTCCCTTGCGCAGCTCTTTGTCCTGAATGAAGCCGGCAAACATCTGAGTGTCCATGAAGAGCTGCAAGAACTGCCTGACTCCACGGGATGGATGGGCCTTTCTGAAGCTGTCCCTCTGCAGCTCCCTGCCCCCCCTGGCCTCAGACATGTGCAGAGGGTAGTGGCCCACCAGCTCCACAAAGAAGCGCACAAAGCCCTCAGACACCAGAGAGCTCAGGTCAGCTGAATGACCTGGACCACACACGGTACAGAGGGAGAAATACAGTTTAACAACAGACTCCAGAACAGATCAATTTTACCAGTGAGATTAGATACCAGACAAAATGACAACCAACAGAATTGTGTTGAACATGTTAAAGGCTTCTGCTTTCATGGCTTAATATTGAAACAATTGTATTGAGGTGCACAAATGGATGTATTGAAAATCATTATCTAAACAACGAATAGATTTAGCAAAATGAATGAAAGAAAAGGCTGATGTGAGGCTTAACAGGATGTTATCACTATGAATATGAAGAAAAAGGAACTTCATGTGAGATACTGTTGTGCTTTTCTTATTGGGCACACATTGGCTGCGTTCTAATCTCCATACCTCCCGGCTATTTAGATGTCAGATGCAGAATGCTGAAAAAAACCCAGAAGCCCCACTACATCCGCTTGTAACCTTTAGTGTGGACATCAGCAAGCTTCTTCAAGATTCTGACCCACAAGCCACTGCACACCGGAAGTTTATAAAACAACAATGACAAAATACCACGGATATACACTGCCCGGCCAAAAAAAAAACTGCAGTGTGTTGTTATGTTAGGTTTCAGCTGGCAATTTCTTAACCCTTGTGTGGTGTTCGGGTCTGTGGGACCCATTTTAATTTTTATCAAAAGAAAAATTATACTATAAATTATAATTTCAAACTGAGATCTAACCTTTATTTATACAGGTAAATCCCATTGAGTCCGAAGACTCTTTTTCAAGGGAGACCTGTTTTCCTTTCCCACGTTACCATTCACACACACATTCATACACCGATAGCAGGCTAACTATCAACATTCACACGAGGCAAGGTGGGTGAAGTGTCTTGCCCAAAGACACAACAACTATGACACAGGTGGCAGGGCGGGGATCGAACCTCCAACCCTTTGATCATCAGCCGACCCGCTCTACCACCTGAGCCACAGTCGCCCGAGATTCATTGGCCTTGGCTCATTTACTGTGAAGAACATATATCAGAAAAAAAATTTGGTCAACACGCACTGTACACTCCCCCTACACATTTATATTAACATACAGGATGTTCGGGTCTACTGGACCCAGGGCTAATAAAAGTGGGAAAATTGTAGGTTTTGGAAGAGAGATAAGCTTTTAAAGATGATGTAGAGTTAGAGGTATCAGAATGTGAGGATCACTCACTCTCTCATGATCATTACTCATCATAAACTGCTTATTAGGGGTCGGGTCTCGGGGCCAGCAGCTCGAGCAGGGGACCCCAAACTTCTCCTTCTCAGGCCACAGTAACCAGCTCTGACTGGGGGATCCTGAGGTGTTCCCAGGTCAGGGTGGAGATATAGGGCCGGTTTCACAGACATGGATTAAGCCTAGTCCTGGACTAAATGGAATTTTGAATGGAGATTGTCCATTGAAAGTACAATTTAGTCCAGAACTAGGCTTAATCCATGTCTGTGAAACCGGCCCATAATCTCTCCACCTAGTCCTGGGTCTTCCCCGAGGCCTCCTTCCAGCTGGATGTGACGGGAACACCTCCCTAGGGAGGCGCCCTGGGGGCATCCTAACCAGATGCCCCAACCACCTCAACTGGCTCCTTTTTACACATAGGAGAAGCATCTGTACTCCAAATCTCTCTGGATGACTGAGCTTCTCTCCCTATCTCTCATGGAGACGCCAGACACCCTCCTGAGAAAACCCATTTTGGCCACTTGTACCTGCGGTCTAGTTCTTTGGGTCATGACCAAGCCTCATGACCATAGGTGAGAGTAGGAACCAAGATCGATCTGTAGATCGAGAGCTTTGCCTTCCAACTCAGCTCTCTTTATGTCACAACGTTGCGATAAATCAAGTGTAATACCGCCCCCACTGCTCTGATTCTCCGGCCAAACTCAGGCTCCATTGTCCCCTCCCTCGCAAACAAGACTCCAAGGTACTTGAACTCCTTCACTTGGGGTAAGGACTCATTCCATATCTGGAGTAGACAATCCATAGGTTTCCTACTGAGAACCTATGGAATCGCCTCAGATTTAGAGGTACTGATCCTCATGCCAACTGCTTCACACTCGGCTGTGAACCAATCCAGTGAGAGCTGAAGGTCACAGACCTATGATGTCATCAGAACCACATCATTTGCATAAAGCAGTGATGAGCTCACAGTGAGGATCACATTTCTGAAATTTCAGAGTCTGACAGTGACTTTGAAGAAGAGAATGAGATTGAGCATCAGCTAGTTCCAAAACGAAGACACAGGACCAGCCTTCAGCAGCCATCCCTAGAACCAGCCCATTAGTTTTGTAGTGTAAACTGACCTGAATGGAATTCATTTCAAATAAATCAAAATCAAAAGTTGTGACAAACCCTGCTTCATTTGTAAATTTGTTGAATTTATTCCCCTAATATCTTTTTATAATTGTTTTTCTTGTTTTATTAAATTTTATTCAAAAACAGACAAAAAACGAGTGGTACTTTAATTCATAAATGGGATCTAACAAAGGTAAAGGGCAAATATTAAACATATATGCTGTTTATATTTCTTGCAAATAGGATGAAGTAAACATCTGTTGAGTATTTTAACATAAAATGTTTAATGTTTGACCCAGGTCATGTGGGGGACCACACTCTGTTACTTATTCAAGATGCTAACATTGCTCAGGTTGATTCGTACAAATACTTGGGCGTGCATATTGACAATAACTTATCCTGGAGTGTTCATGTAAATAGTGTGTGCTCTAGGATCCAGCAGCGACTTCACTTTTTACGAAGGCTCAGGGTGTTTGGTGTCCAAAGGAAGGTGATGCTGCTTTTCTATCGTTCGGTGATCGAAAGTATAATTCGCTATGCAATCTCTGTTTGGTTTGGTAATTTAACTGTGAAGTGGAAGACTCAAATCAACAGATTGGTTCTCACAGCATTGAAAGTGATGGGAGTGAGGGAGCACCCCACTCTCCAAGCAATATTTGAGGAAACAGTACTTAGACAGGCTAGGAAAATAATTGCAGACCCCTCTCATGTCTTACATTCTGAGTACGACCTGCTACCCTCAGGCAGACGGTACAGAGTCCCAGTTAAATGCAAGAAAAGATATTTGAACAGGTATAAATTTTCATTCATTCCACTATCCGTTACTCTGTTGAACTCAGGCCGTTAGTAGAATGCCATTTGTAGATCTGTATGTATATGTATGTATGTATGTCTGTATGTATGTATGCACTTTATCATTGCACTGTCAGCACTTGTGTGCTAGGCACTGTATTTTTCTATATAGTATTCTATTTTTCTACTGTCTTGTTGTGTTATGTGTTATGCAGCAGTCTGTACGTCTAAGACAAATCTCCTTCGGGACAAAATAAAGTAATCTTGAATCTTGAATCTTGAATCTTAATTGTGTTGAATTAAAACCTCCTAAAATGCAGTGGGTCCACCAGACCCACGAACACTGGCTGTGTAACAACAATATGAACACCACACAAGGGCAACCATGTCAGAAGACGTGGTTTTGGAAAAGATGTAACTCTGTTTCAGAGGGGGGAAATGATTGGCCTGCATAAAACAAAAACAACTACTCAGGAGAAGATGAAACTACTAAAATCGTCTTAAGAACTGTCCAACGCATTATTAAAACCGGGATAAATAGTGGTGAACTGTCATCTTTGAGGAAGAAATGTGGTCAGAAAAAAATATTTAATGATCATGATGGGAGATCACTTAAAATAAATACAATTATTTGGTGGAATCAAAATGTAAAATAAAGACAGTAGAACTCCCGTCTATGTTTAATAGTGAAATTAAGGGCATTTCCACAGGCACAATGTGAAGAGAACATAAACGATATGGACTATGCAGATGTGAAGCCTTAAGAAAACCACTCATCAGTGGGGCTTATCAGTATAAAATGCTTTTATCCAAAGTGACTTACAACTTAGCACACATTCATACACCGATAGCAGCAGCAGCTACCACGCAGGGTGCAAGCTAACTATAGGGCCCTATGATTTCCACGATAACGAAAACGCGGACGGAATCACGGAATCGGGCAATAAAAACAGAATCCGCCATTATTTTGGTGAAATTCAGTTTCTAAGGCAAAGGGAAACAACACGGTTGAAATTAAAGCAGAACTAGGGAGACATTTTGGTTTGGCGACATCTAAAGATCAAAATACTGCTGTGAAAAGTAGAGCCTGGCTACAGTAACACACGGCGCCAAACCCCTTTAACAAATCTGTCTATTCAATGTTTAATTACTAATTTATCCATAAACGTAACTCTGGCATGTACATAACTTAACTTATTGTTAATAATATGGTCTGTTTATACATTCAGCATATGATTAAAGCATCTAAAGGCACGTAATCATGTTAAACGTTTACTGTTTTGAAGTTATTAATGCCACTCGCTCCCGCAGATACACAGCACAGGGAAGTCTTATATTCAGCCATTGCTAAAGGGAGTGTTGTATTATGGAACGGCCGCTGCGGTACGAAATTCCAGTCTCAACAATGTTTCTTAACACGCAATTATAACTCTAGCTTCTACAGCCCGTTGTTTTCATGTAGTGTAACTTGTGTAATGTGTTACATTATTCAGCTGTTGTCGTGATGTCGGCTAATGCTGATGCTAATGATAACTAGCTCTCCGTCGCACAATAGACTGTAGGTTGATGTTGCCCGCTGTTGGGTGAAGCGCTGTCCCACATGTAAAAGCCATGGACCTATAAAGCCTGTCCAATATTCACTCTATAGTCCAGCTTCTAGAAAAGTTTATAAGGACTTTATTATTTATGCAAAATGATTTAATGTTTTACTTGAAGGACAAAATGAATGGCTTTATTTTCTGTTATACCCAACAAATCTGTTCTTTAATTTTACAGTCATGTAGCTTAGTTGTTTTTATTTGAAGCACTAAAAACAGTGCAATGTTGTGATGTATTTTAAATGTAGTCTTATATCTGATTAAATTGTTAGAATATTATTTGTTCGCATTAATTAGACACTCGTTTTGATGATTAAATGAGTGTTTATTGTCAAAAAACGGAAGTCATGAGATTAAAACGGAAAAAACGGAATTTGTGAAAAAATTTAACGGAATTTGGAAAAAAATAAAACGGATTTCATAGGGCCCTATAACTATCAGGAGACATGTCTCTTTGCCCAGGGAAACTTGGACATGTGGCGGGGAGATGGGGGATCGAACCACCAACCCTGCAGTTGCGGGTCGACCACCCTACCCACTGAGCTCCATCCCCCCGGACCAGATTGACCCTGTTCCAGAGTGATGGGTGCATCAGGGTAAGAAGAGAGGTGGATGAAGTGATGCTCCCATCATGCCTAGTGCCTACTGTACAAGCCTGTTTGGCAGGGTTCAGCAACCTTATGTGCCATTTAAAGCTTATCAAAATGTTTTAGGGCGAATATGTGCCAACGGATGGTCCAACAAGATATTTGAGTGTGTGACTTTTTTTTTGGCCGGGCAGTGTATAAGCAAGAGGCAAGCACAATGTTATGATGAATTAAATACGAAGCAGCACGCCCCAATTGTAGCATAGCTGTTTTGATCAGCTGCAGTATGTAGAACAGTAAAAAGAGAGTGTGCTTTAGAATGCAGGGGCTGGTGTGTGTTGGACCAACCTCCACATGTGTGTGCCTCCTCCTGTCTCAGGATGTCCTCTCTCTCCTCCAGGATCTGCTGCAGTGCTGCCCCAAGTTTACTGGGCAGGATACAGTCTTCATCACCCAGCTGTCACAACACAAGGGACAGGTCAACACAGCCAACATGACACCATTCATACAAACCATCTCACCAGCTCTCCATTTACTCTAAAGGAATTAAGAGCTGTAACCTTTTGTTAAATCGTTTTTTTTTGTTTGTTGCTGTGATGCACAAAAATACATCGATTTTTACATCTGATTAAATGTCCAAAAGCTGCTAAGCTCTAAATAGGGTCTAAGTTTTTGAACAATCATTCATTTCCAATCTTCTGGACTACACAGGCATAATACAGCGTCTTGCCATACAAACTACACTGTTTATTTGAGTCATTATTCATTTTCAAACGATTATTTACATACTGAGGAAAGGAAGTTCAATGAGCGTGAGGTGAACGAGATTACGCTCACTAAAAGAACCCAGTCCAACAGAGATAAACTGAACACACAAGTTTATCATTCATTTCATTTACAAGTATTACTGTTGACTAACACACCAGCAGCTCTCAATCAGCTGCTATGTGTGTCATGACATTGTTTCATTTCTGCAGAGCTCAAGGGTGTAACATCATTTTTCTCTCCATCACGCTCAAAATATTCTGCATGCCAACATGGGACAAATGTGGGCAGAGCTGCGACCACACCTATCCTTTCTACTACACACCTGAACCACAAACGTGTCTGCACACAGATCCACTATAAGCACCTGGGGAGACAAGCAGAAGAAAGAACGACGGTTACTGACTGCAAGGTTAGCTATTTCAAAAGAAGAACTGTAAAGAGGTGAGGTGAGCCTGAGCTTTCTCCAGCATTACTCATACAGTAGTCTAGTATGTGTATATTATTGTGGAAACCTACTGGTTAAAGGTGCAGTCAGTCATTGTGATTTTGACAATGCCTGTCCAATGCCTTGTCAAAATCAGTTAATATCTTCTCACGACCTGTAAATCTTGTGTATGCTCAGAAAAAAAATACAGTGTTAATACACAGCCTAGGCTCTGTAAAAGGATATGTTGCTAGATACAGTTGGCCACTTTGTTTACATACACCTTGTTTAGATGCCAGTGTACAGAGCCTAGGCTGTGTAGTCGCACTGCATTTTTTCAGCGCACATACAGTACAGAGGTAGCGGATCGTGGGGAGATATTCACTGATAAAAAAGTGATTTTGACAACAAGAGTTCTCCAGAATCCCTGACTCCACCTTTACCTCACAATATGCAGTGGATATAAAGCCAAGAGAGTGCACTAAAAGTACAATATACACACACAGCAGTCACTAGACTTTCAAACACGTCAACAGAACAGTGAGTGACCTCCTCGATGGGCAGCTCCAGCAGCTCAGGCAGGCAGGGAGCCAGCACCCCGATGAGGAAGGGAGTGGGGGAACAGCTGATGTCCAGCATGCTAGCTGGTAGCACAGGGACAAAGGTATGCTGCCAGGTGAAGGGGTACAGCAGTGCCAGCACTGCATGGCCACACCGAGACAACACACTGCAGGGGACAGGGAGAGAGAAAAGATGAACAACAGCCTGCGTTCCAATGCCCATACTTCCCAGCTATTTAGTTTGGTAGAAAAAGATTTAGGATGTCACAATACCTGTGGTCACATGCAGCATGCTAAAAATATCCAGGTGCTCTACTACATCTGTTCATAACTTTAAGTGTGTAAATCAGCATGCTAGAATGCTAGAATCCACTGCACAGCGGAAGTTACATCCCATCGACAGAGCCTCTGAGTGAAAACAACCAGCAATGCAGCGGATATACAGTATAAGCGAGAGGTCAGTTTAAGGCACAATCTTATGATGAAATAAATAAAGTAAAAGAATGTCCCAATTGTAGCATACTGCATGCATACTACGTACGTTTGATGATCAGCTGTAGTATGTAGATTAGTTGAAAAAAAATCTAATTGGAACGCGGGAACCAAAAGACTTCTCACACACATTATATGACACACAACAATCATAGCTCCATGATTATAATACTTTTCCAGCACATTTGCAGATTGAACTGTACAAGCTCTCAGCAAACATTACTTGTCTTGTGAAGCATGCTTATCCTGTTGGTGCAGTATGTACTATTCTGCTGACACTACTCCACCCTTTACGCTCCGTTGCTGTGAAACACCTCTCCCACTTCCTTTTGGTTGGTCACTTTCTGGAGATACATTTCTCTCATCTTTGGGAAACATTCTGCCAAGTTCAGCACTTTTAACCAAGCACACTCATCACCAAGCCTCTCCCCAGTCTCACATCATTATGCTCAAGTAAGTTTCACACTGCTCTTAGTTTTAGACTCATCAGCGAAAAAGCTAACTTTGATAAAGCTTACTTTTAATAACTTTATACCAATTCATTCTCTAAATTTACTCTCCAAATCCCTGCACAACTAATATCCAATCAACAGCTTTTGGCCTTTCTAATAACTGCTTCGTATCACAGAAATAGCCTTACCATTCTGCTGACCCCAACGCAACCTTTTAATGATCAATCTTAGCACTGGTTCATAAGTGCAGATGGTAATATTCCACTTCATCACCATCAAACCACTGTATCCATCTAGAACCTTGACAGCTCATGGTTTCAGAATCCAATGGCCCTTTCCACAACATGGTACCCACTATACTCTACTATTGGTTTCCTTGTGTTATGAGCTTGGGCTGGGTCAGGGCATATCCCAAAGGGACACCGTAAGGGATATCCAACAGTACAAATAAACACTGTCAAAGCACAGCATTGAGGCCAAGGTACACACCCACAAATAACAGCAGCCTTGGGCCTGTGTGATGTAATCAAGCATGGACTGCAGCTGGCACACATATGTGTGAATCACTACAGTAAGTGTCTCAGCAGTGTTCTGTGCTAGCAGTACCTGAGTTTGTCAGCAATGAAGATGACCCTCCTCTCCAGCAGGATGGAGGCAAAGACCTGCAGCAGTCTGCCCACACTGAGACACTGCAGCAGACTCTCAAAGTCCACATGCTCCAGCCTGGAGTCCACCGGCCGACACAGAGTCAGGACCTGGCACAGAGGAAACACAGTGTTAACACTTGGACTTTCTTTACACTAGTTGTTGACTGTTGGGTTAAAGGTGGAGTCAGCGATTATGGAGAACGCTTGTTGTCAAAATAGCTTTTTATCAAAATCAGTGAATATCTCCTAATGATCCACTACCTGTCTGTATTGTGGGTGCGCTGAAATAAAATCCAGTGTTAATGCACAGCCTAGGCTCTGTGAATGGCCCTTTAGTTTTCATAACAGTTTACAGAGCCAAGGCTGTATGTTAACACCCCCCCAAAAAAATTGAGCGCACACACAGATGTACATAGGTAGCAGATCATGAAGTGGATATTCACTGTTTTTGACAAAAAGTGATTTTGACAACAAGCATTCTCCAGAATCGCTGACTCCACCTTCATTGCCCGAAACCTGTGTGTCAAGCAAAACCAGACACTAATGTTAATGTTGCTCAAGGCAATGGACTGTTTGGAGATGGACAGTAGTGGAAACATGAGTTGGCATGCTAAGAGCTACCAAACCGATGAAAGTAGTGATTTAACTAAATTTCCTCAGATTTTTATGGTCATTTTTGACTCTGTGGAGGGTAATGACTTGATTAATTGTTGTTGACAGTTGTTAAATATAGCTGTCCTAACATGAACAGGTTAAGGCTGAAAACAGCCCGTATGCTAACACAGATAGCCTCCTATTTGGAGTCATCCCCGCTCTGCAGAGATGAGTGCTAAGCAGGAACTAAACTACCAATGATCATTTCCTCTTGGTTCCAGGCCTACCTCATTGCCTGATCCAGGCAGGAAGCTCTTGATGGTGACGGTGCGTCCAGGGGCTGGGAACGGAGCCTCCATCACACTGCGCATGAAAGGGTAAACCAGCGCTGGAGAAATCTCTCTGCGCCTCTCCACCTCCTCCAAGATCTAACAGACAGATGACAAAGACAGACAGAGACAGACAGATGACAAAGACAGACAGAGACAGACAGATGACAAAGACAGACAGAGACCGACAGACAGACAGATGACAAAGACAGACAGAGACAGACAGATGACAGAGACAGACAGATGACAAAGACAGACAGACAGACAGATGACAGAGAAAGACAGACAGATGACAAAGACAGACAGACAGAGACAGACAGACAGACAGATGACAAAAGACAGACAGAGACAGACAAAACAGGTGACTTGTTAAATTTGTGTCCTCAGGGAACAGCTGTTAATTAAACCTCCAACAATAGAGCAGAGGCAAGATTCAGATCTGCACCTAAATGTAGTGTCCCTTCCAGCCACAGTCACACACTGACTGTTTGCTTCCTAAACCAACTGGGAAAGGTATGGGACACAACTACATGTTTAGTATATGATTTATTTTGTTTTTTTCCTTTTTCATTACATTATATTCTTCACAGCTCATGACCTTAATACCATGGTATGGTGCACAAACAAACAATAATAACAAAACAAAATAAAAACATGGCGTATGGCAAAATACAACTCATAGGATTTTAACAATAGGAGAATATTTTTCAAGAAGGCACCTAGTATATCAATAACCTTTGACCTAAAAAGCAAAACTAATTGAAACATAGATGGGCAGTTTGTCGCTAACACTTTACAATAAGGGTACATTAGTTAAAGGTGAAGTAAGCGATTTATTTATGTTAATATAAGTGTTAAATCGCTTTTTATTCATACAGTGATCACTTACAGTATATAGTGTGCGCGTTTCATAAAGCCGATCTCTCAGTCACCCGCGCTGCATGTGATCGGCAAATAAACTTTTCGGGGATCCCGAAACTGATATCCAATCAGAAGAGAGAACGCTACAAACCTGCACCCGTCTCACTGCCGGTGCACGCGCAGAGCGACAGATCGGTGAATATTTATGCGCCTACAATGGCAGAGCAGGTAAAAATCCTTCCCAATGTCTGTTTTGATGGTTTTTATCATGTTTTATCACACTTACTTATCTGAGGGTGTATTCACACAGTGAAAGTCCGCTAGTTCACTTGCTTTGGTCCAGACCAAATAGAGTTTAGATTTTTTTTTTTTGTGTGGTCCACTTTCATATTGCCCCTTTTGCAAGTGAACCAGCATTACGAAGCAAAACCACACGTGATCTGAGGTCATTCATTCATTGGACAGACATTCTGGGGTGGAGAGAAGCAGGAAGAACGAAGTAAAAACTGCGAAATATATCATTGATATAATATGGGGTTAAAAATAATAAAAAGGCCTACATCTAGCCTATAAATAAAGAAGAAAAAAATCAAATTATTGTTGTTTCATGTGGTTATAATACAAGGCCCTATGACAATGACACGTTCTGTGGCTTGTAGTCTACGATGTGAAACATAATTTTTACTGTATTTTTGCTGCTGGACGTGCGGCTCGCGAGAAGAATAGGCTCATGCCACACTCAGTTTATTAAGCTGTGTATCAGCTGGGTGTCAGTTCGGCGCAGTTCAGCTCCAAACTGACACAGGGATAGTATTGACGGTCCCGTTCATGGGAAGCAAAATAAAAACACACACTTCTTGCGCAGCGTGAACCTGTTGGCACTGTGTGGGAGACGCTCCCCTCTCCTTCATCTGATCGCTGAACACATTCAGCATTTTTACGCGTCCTCTCGAGCAAATGTAATATATTGTTCTGGGCTCCCGGTCAAACCACAACTTATCGTCCTAACAATGGCGACAATAACACTTTCCCACAATGTGAAGCTAACGGCAATTTATTAAAAAAGAAAAGGCACAGTGCTTGCTGCATTTGGGTCGGATCGAGTACGGACAAATTCACACCACAAACGAACTGCAGCAGAGTGCGTTTGGAAACGCACCGAGACCACCTCTTCAGCTGGGTCTCGGAGCGCTTGTTTGGTCCGCCCCCGAGTGCGATTGCTGTATTCCCACATGTCTGAAAGATGCGCACCAAAGGCGGAAGTGCACCTGAGTTCGTTTCAACCGAACTAAACACGGCATGTGTGAATACACCCTGAGATGACGCTAGATAACTCGCTGCTTGAAGACCGCAGTGCATTAATGTGGTGACGTAGGGACGAGGGAGGGGGACTGCTAACTGCAGTCAGTGACAGGAAGTTAGCTAAACTGACCATTCCGCTTACTGAACCTTTAACTATAAGTTAATGCTTAGTTCATGGTATAAATGCATAGGTAATGCCTATTAAGCATTAACTAACTATTAGGGCTTAGTTATTAACGGTCAGTTAATGCTAAGTTAACTAATGCTTACTTTAGCATAAAATTTAGCTAATGCTCAGTTAATTACTTATTACTCATTAACTAAGTAGTTATTAACGGTTAGTTAATGTGTAGTTAATGCATTCACTAAGCATTAAGTAACAGTTAATTAATGTACTCTTATTGTTTTTCTATAAGTCATTCCATTTAGATTCTTACATTCAAACAGGACATGCTGTTGGTCTCCACAACAATGATCAACAGTAAGGTTACAGATCCTCTGCTTTCTATCCAGCTCTTTAGAACTTACAAGGACTTTAGGGATTCCACTGTTCTTTACTCTAAAATGACAGATAGCCTGCCTGGACTTTTTGTTTTCATACAGCAGATAATTGTAAAACACACATTTGCTCTTCATCTGATCAGTCAGAGCAATCTAAGGGTTTCCTCGTTCTATTCTTATACATACAAGGACTTTGAAGCCAGAACCTTTGACACACTTCAAGAGGATTAACACTGAAATGACTTAACTATTAAATGCATCCTTTCATCTCGCCATAAAGGCTTCCATCAGCAGGAAGAAGACAGCAGACAGTGTGTAGTAGTCTTACCTTTGCAAACAGGTTGAAACAGCCCAGCTTGCTGACAATACAGTGCACCTCAGGAAGCCTCTTCCCTTTTCCACCAGGCTTAAAGACACACAGGGTTTCAGATTGTATTTAACAACAGAGATAGCCATGACAAAAACACTAAAGTTAACCCATTTAACTAACCAGAGTCCAATCAGGACCAGAACAGCCTTTTAATGTGTTTAGTAGTGTTTGAATTACACATTTGTAGACTCCAACAACAATCAGGAGTCTAAAGTCTAAATATTCAAATGTATGATCCAAATTATGAGCTTATCTGCTAATAAAACAAAACATAAAACTCTACAGTTTATTTTAAAGATCAACTGAAGAAAGCATAGTTAAAAAGTGCTTAACAACACATCCACTGTATCTCCACATTAATACAAATAGACCAGATAGAAAGATTGATCACTATTTCAACCTCAAAAGTGTTGTGTGCTTTGAAAAGGAAGCGGTTCTCCTAGTGAGGCAAGATAAGGGGGATTGTTGTTCAGTTAGCAAATGGTGGGCTAACATTTCACGCGCACACACACTCACACAGTGATTCAGACGGACACACACACACACACACACACACACACACACACACACACACACACACACACACACACACACACACACACACACACACACACACACACACACACACACACACACACACACACACACACACACACACACACACACACACACACACACACACACACACACACACACCAACACTCACCAAGATCTTACGGCAGTAACAAAACCAGCGGCTGCCATCCTCTCCAGTCAGGACAAAAGAGAAGGTCTCACTGTAAACACAACATTAATAGACAAGGAGATTTAAATGATTGGACTGTTTACTGCATAAAAACATGTAAAAGCCATGTTTTTTTTAAACAAAAATCTCCATAAATCCTTAAATAAAAACAGAAAAAGAAGATTCAAATTATGTTAAGGCAATAACATCAAAAAAAGAAACTCCCGGTCCCTGCCCATGAAAAAGGTTTAGTAAAGGTGGAGTCAGTGATTCTGGAGATCACTCAAAATCAGTGAATATTTTCTCACAACATTTTTATAATGTTCATATATAAGTAATTCACAAGTCATATATAAGTCACTAGTTAATGATGAACAAATAATTCACAAACAGTAATATATATCTTTGAAGATGATTATTAAGTTCTCACAAATGTGTTGGAAGTCATCTATAAAGCTTTTAATAAATCATGAAATTCTCATTAAAAATCAATGGTAAATTATTAATTATTAATAAGTCATTTACAAACCTTTCTGCATCCCCCTAATCTAAAGTGTAAACCATTCATCAGTTACATAATGTGTAGTAGGGCTGTCCTCGACTAAAAATGTACATAGTTGAATCTGATTGGTAGAATCTTGCCTATGGTCGACTAATCATGATATATTTGTTTCCTGCTTATTGATCCATATTCTCATTTGCCACATGGGCACATTGGCCCTCATTTATCAACCGTGCGTAGACCAGAAAAATGGGTGTACGTACAGTATCTCACAAAAGTGAGTACACCCCTCACATTTCTTCAAATATTTCTTTATATCTTTCCATGGGACAACACTGAAGAAATGACACTTTGATATAATGTAAAGTAGTCAGTGTACAGCTTGTATAGCAGTGTAAATTTACTGTCACCTCAAAATAACTCGACACACAGCCATTAATGTCTAAACTGAAGGCAACAAAAGTGAGTACACCCCTGAGTTAAAATGTCCAAATTGGGCCCAAAGTGTCAATATTTTGTGTGGCCACCATTATTTTCCAGCACTACCTTAACCCTCATGGGCATGGAGTTCACCAGAGCTTCACAGGTTGCCACTGGAATCCTCTTCCACTCATTCATGACAACATCATGGAGTTGGTCGATATTAGAGACCTTGCGCTCCTCCATCTCCCGTTTTCAGAAGCCCCAAAGATGCTCAATAGGGTTTATGGCTGGAGACATGCTTGGCCAGTCCATAACCTTTACCCTGAGCTTCTTTAGCAAGGCAGTGGTCGTCTTGGAGGTGTGTTTAGGGTCATTATCATGTTGCAATACTGCCCTGCGGCCCAGTTTAAGAAGGTTGAGTGCACGTTTTCAGCGTCATACCAAGAGGTTGGCTTTGGAAAATAGACATATGAATACTGCCAGCATTGCTGCAGGTCTTGAAGGGGTTGGGGGTCAACCTGTCAATGCTCAGACCATACGCCGCACTCTGCATCATACTGGTCTGCATGGCTGTCGTCCCAGAAGGAAGCCTTTTCTAAAGATGATGCAAAAGAAAGCCCACAAACAGTTTGCTGAAGACAAGCAGACTACGGACATGGATCACTGCAACCATGTCCTGTGGTCTGATGAGACCAAGATAAACTTATTTGGTTCAGATGGTGTCAAGTGTGTGTGGTGGCAACCAGGTGAGGAGTACAAAGACAAGTGTGTCTTGCCTATAGTCAAGCATGGTGGTTGGAGTGTCATGGTCTGGGGCTGCATGAGTGCTGCCAGCAGTGGGGAACTACAGTTCATTGAATGCTAACATGTACTGTGACATACTGAAGCAGAACATGATCCCCTCCCTTCATAAACTGGGCCGCAGGGCAGTACTGCAACATGATAATGACCCCAAACACACCTCCAAGACGACCACTGCCTTGCTAAAGAAGCTCAGGGTAAAGGTTATGGACTGGCCAAGCATGTCCCCAGACCTAAACCCTATTGAGCATTTTTGGGGCTTCTGAAAACAGGAGATGGAGGAGCGCAAGGTCTCCAGTATCCACCAGCTCCATGATGTTGTCATGAATGAGTGGAAGAGGATTCCAGTGGCAACCTGTGAAGCTCTGGTGAACTCCATGCCCATGAGGGTTAAGGTAGTGCTGGAAAATAATGGTGGCCACACAAAATATTGACACTTTGGGCCCAATTTGGACATTTTAACTCAGGGGTGTACTCACTTTTGGAACCGGCAGTTTAGACATTAATGGCTGTGTGTCGAGTTATTTTGAGGGGACAGTAAATTTACACTGTTATATAAGCTGTACACACGCTACTTTACATTGTATCAAAGTGTCATTTATTCAGTGTTGTCCCATGAAAAGATATAATGAAATATTTGAAGAAATGTGAGGGGTGTACTCACTTTTGTGAGATACTGTATATTTCCACGCAAATCTCAGCATTTATCAATATGGACGTGAGCGTAGGATACGCTCAAATCCCACGCCAGCTCTCAGCTCTTGTACGCAAGTTTGTAAACAGCATGGACTCGCAGTGCAGGCTGTGCCGGGTAGCCGATGACTTTGTTGGACAATTATTAGAAGGTAATACAAATGCAGTGTTTGCTCAGACCGAAATAAAGATATTAATCACTTAAAATTGTGCAGCTTATGGTGTGCAACTGAGTAGGAGAGCTGATTTTTATGTCTGTCCTTGATTACGGTGATGTGGTCTACCGGCATGCATCACATTCATGTCTAAAACTCCTAGACTCAGTTTTTCACTCTGCTTTAAGGTTCATCACAGGAGATGCTTATGACACACACCATTGTCTTTTATATGAGAAGGTTGGGTGGCCCTCCCTTAAAGAGAGACGTGATGCACATTGGCATGTTTTTATTTACAAAGCCTTGACTGGGAAGCTTCCTCGTTATTTAACAGAAATGCTGCTTGTTTCAGATGGGCTTTATCAGACCCGCTCCACTGACATGCTTATGCTTTATGTCCCACAAGCCCGGTCTGAGCTGGGAAAGACAGCTTTTAGCTTCAGTGCACCTGACTCCTGGAACAACTTACAGCTAAAAATTAAACTAAATACATTCATATCCTTTGGCCAATTTAAACAGACTATCTTGGATCTGCCAAACTCTACTTGTAACTGTTTTAATTAGACTATATTGTACTGTATGCCTTTTAATTGCTGCCACTCTTCCCCACTCTGTAAATGTTTCAATCGTTTTGTTTTTTTCTTCTCTTCACTTGTTGTGTATTTGATGTTTTTGCATTGAATATTTTGTTTGTATTGTTGTTTTGAATTTGTTTTGACTCGACGTCATTGAAAATGAGGGTCACCCCTCAATTGGTCTCTCGAGGATAAATAAAAGTTAAATGAAAATGAAAAATTCAATAGTGCACACACCGGCCACTTAGGAGCGCTGCATGGGACTGCGTAAGGGCTTTATCTTCGACTTGGAGCAGCTGGGGGGACACTGAGGCACGGGGGCTGCATTCATTCAAAATGTTAGCCTAAGTATTAAATATGTAGTAGGCCTACACTGCTCTTTATGATAAAAAATACACGGCACAACATTCAACTTAACATTTTATTTATATGACTTATTTGACTTTTTAGATGTTAGTTCCTCTTTTAATGTGTCATTGATCGCTTAAGCGAGCGATTTATTTCCACCGTTAACCGGCACGTTTTTCCGATCTGCTAGTGGAGCAGCTCAGCAGGACAGTGGGCGCTCTCACAGCTGATCGTTGCCGGGTCGGCTTGTGCAGCTGACGGCCGGGCTGACCACTCTTGCCAAGCGCATGCTGTCATACAGTAAAATGCAAAATGTGTTATTTTTAGTTTTTAAACCGCTTTTGAGTAGTGCTATCTAAAAGGACCAATACATTTTAATCATTCAAATCTCTGCAGACGTGTATTTCTTTTATGGGGACCATTATCGGACAGTTGGTGCGTCTTTTTCTCCTCTACCACTTATATTATGCCCGCACGTTGGTTGCATTTCAGAACAGCAACACGCTTTTTTTAGTGGCGATTTTTGAGTCAGACCACTTTTTCTTCATCTATGTAAAGAAATGGCGACATATAATTGTATATGCTGTTTTATAGCATTTGAGCGCTGGAGATCGTTTGTTGTCAACACCAACGCTGTTGACCGCAGCAGTTATTTCCTTCTTAACTGCTGCCTTCTGTCGTTCTTTGATGCCACTTGTAATGCTCCGAAATGAAACTCTTTTTTTTTCTTCTTTCGCTGTTATTTTGTCAATTTCTACTTCAGAGAAGTTCCTCTTCTGTGCCGTAATGCGCATATCCATGTCGTAAAACCTCTGGACGAGGCCTCTAAACTGAGAAAAATATAGGGGCGTGATACGATTGTTTTCAGCCGCCGCATTTATCAATAATGGCCTGGCGTACGCCGAGATTGGCGAGATACGACTGTTTGATAAATCCCACGCGATACCTGGCGTAGGGAGGTATTTGCGCCAGAATCTGCACCAGTTTCCACGCAAGTTTGATAAATGAGGGCCATTGTCTTAAACCATCAGAGGGGCTACATGGTAGTCCCTCTGTGTGGTTTGGGAAAAAAATGTGTGTGAATGTGTGAAGACAAACTATAATCTTTTAGCCGCTAATAAATGATAGTTTGTCTTATTGAGTTGGAGTAATAATTTATGTCTACCTTAGTCATTGACTCACACTAAGGAGATTGATCAGAAGTTTGAGTTGGTTTCATGTTTGTATTAACAGTATACCAGGCTGATATTTATACTAGCTCATCATTGACAAAGGTAGACATACATTCTTATGCCAACTCAAGAAGACAAACTATAATTTGGTCTTTCAGCCTATTTGTGTGGTTTAAGAAAAAGATGTGCCCATGTGGCAATTGTGTATTAACACTGGATTTCTCTCCATCACACACAGCATGGACAGATAGCGGATCGTGAGGAGATATTCACTGGTTTTGACAAAAGTGATTATGACAACAAACATTCGCTGATTCACCTTTAAAGTGGCTACGAGTAACTTTGTCGGTTGGCGGCCCCTTTGGACAAAAGCGGTAGTATTTTTACGACGCCAGCTGTCGTAAAGCTGTTTTCTAGCGTGTGCCGGCCGTGCGAGTGTCAAATGATTAGGACGCAATATAGTGCATGTCCGTGTGTTGAAAGTGTGAGGGCACGGACTCTTTTCGGCTCGGTGAAAGTGGTTAGTGACACAGCATCAGCTAATGCCAGTCAGTAATACACACACCTGATTGCAATGAGTTGATGCAGGTTCACTAACTACTCGCACGGAGCTGAAAGATTCTGTGTCCTCACAGAAAGCGAATGAACGAGAGACGACAGTTAGGCGCGCCGCCGCTGCTATATCTTTCCCGCCGCTGCTATAAAAATAATTTGCATATTAATTTAGGTTTAAATAAATTAATTAAAAATGTTTTTTTTTTGCATGCGGAGCCTGTCTCATATCCGCACGTCGCCCACGCTCCCAACGGGTGGACACTCGCGCAGCTTACCGCTAGGAATGTCTGCTGAAACTTCTACAGCTCAGGATTTTAAGCCATGAATTGATGAACTTGCATCAATGAAAAAGATGTCAGTTTTCTAAAGGGCTTTAAATAGGCCAATCTATGTGGCTAAATAGCATAGTGTCTAAGGATGAATTCAAACATTATCTGGTTATGTGTTATGTAGCTAACGTTAGCTAGTTGCTCCCTTTTGTTTCCAGTGGTGGCTTTTTTCATTACCAATGTAAACTGTCATAAATAGTTTACACCGGTGCTGGGTCATGATTCCTAAAAAAAATTATATTCCATAATAGCTTTCTCAATTAACCTGAATGTTGTCTTCTCCTTCACAGAAAAAAAAAATACATTTCCACTAAATTGATTATAGAAAAGGCACAGATCGGTTGATTTTTATTCACCAGAATGCAGGAAATTAAGTGTTAAGTTCAAAATTTTCTGGGGGGTGCCCACATACCCCCCACCTATAATTTGTACCCCCAAATGTTGAAACAAAACCTAGCCTATTTGCCCTGTGTGCAGGTTGGTTTACAATATATTCATAGGTATGTTGTTTTTACGTTTTGGATTAAAAAGAAGGCATGTCGGTAAACTACATGTCTGGCCCTTAGTGTGATTATCATATCGTAGAGTGGCCCTTTGTGAAAATGAGTTTGACACCCTTGGTCTAATTGATATTTCCTACATTCAAACGACATCTCTGCAGCACACATTCTTATAGTCCAGGTTGTGGCCCAAATAAATGATGTTCAAACAGGACAAAATGTTTGACTGCTGTGCGTTAAAGGGGTGATGAATGCAAGCTTAATAAGAGAATAAATCCAGGCGAACCAAAACATCTCAAAAATAGCTTAGGGGCTAGGGTTAAACTTGTTTAAGAGTCAGCATCAATTATCCTATCTATAGTAATACACAAGACTCCTTGAATGGGATTTAAGTGCATATTCTCCTCTCAAAGTGCACCAGATTCATGCATTCAAATGTAAAGGGTACAAAAAACTTTCGGCCGGGGGACCATGCCCCCGGACCCCCCTAGAGGGTTCGGGGGACCACACCACTGCTGCTGAAAAAAATTCTGAAGGGAAACACTGCTCTCCCTTTTAGCTTTTCTTCATTGCATTTTCTTTTTTTCTTTGATGGTTCAGCCCTGTTATCAGTCATTATGACGACAAATAACTGTCTCAAACAAGGCTCCCGCTCCCCTTGCCTCACCTGGAGGGATAGACTTCTCAAATCGCGTTGCTGCGCTACACTGAAATCTGCGACCAATACGAATATGTGACCATAGAGCCTGCATGCGCAAACCGAAAATCGGACTGGGTGTGCAACCAGTCCAAATGCAGTAATAAAAACTATATAAAAATGTCTTTCTTTGCACTGATGGTCTCGTTTGCTGTTAAAGGTAATTTATGATTATCAGAGGAAACATGAGGCTGTTTTAAAGATATTTAAAAGTTACTCGTAGTGGCTTTAATGTCAGATATAAAAAGGTAGAGCATAGAGAAACTATAGCCTGGTCCAACCAGACCATCGTACTTCATTTCATTTGTACAGAAGGTCTGGAAGTGCTGTAATTGGCAAACGTTCACTCACTTGGAGGCGGGTGTCTGTTGAAGTTTAAAACTATTGGATCTGCCCAGTGCCACTCTGGATTAGCCAACCAATCACATCACGTTTGGTCAGACGTATGTCATGAGCCAGCTTCTGACGGTGCGTTTCAGTTGTACAGGGAAATAGGAAATTTCCGACTTCACTACATATTGTAGTCTATGGATCTACCGGTACCTGGCAACGGTAACTTGCTAGAGCCTAACGTTTAGTTATTTGGATGAGAAAGGTTGTAGGCGTCCATACTTTCCCGAGCAGATGCACTGGAACACAGGCAGGTTCCGAGTATAAAGGAACGCAGCATTCAACTGAAACTGGAGCGCAACTTCGACATCATCGTTCTCAGCCACTCGCTCTGATCGCTGATTGGACCGCCAAAAATTTGGACGAGCAGAATCCCACTAACACACCCCACCCCCAGACTGACTACTGAAGTGAAATGAAATTAATTATCTCTGTCGGGAGTTTGAGATTGTGTATGAGCAGATGTATGGGTTACAGCTGACAGATGGTATAAAGAACAAGAGATTACCCATAATGCAATAATAATTACAATGTTAGAACTAGAAATAACTACTGGACATGAAAGAATATGAGATGTGTGTATAACAACAACACAAGATAATACAGAAATTAAGGACATGGACAAAATAATACAGTATCATCTTACCATTGTCAAAGCCTGTGGGACACAGTTGCTGTTGTATGACTCTAGCATGCGTTTGAATTGAATCAAATCAGTTTTATATACACTCAACAAAAATATAAACGCAACACTTTTGTTTTTGCTCCCATTTTTCATGAGATGGACTTAAAGATCTAAAATTCATTCCAGATACACAATTGTACCATTTCTCTCAAACATTGTTCACAAATCTGTCTAAATGTGTGATAGTGAGCACTTCTGCTTTGCTGAGATAATCCATCCCACCTCACAGGTGTGCCACATCAAGATGCTGATCTGACATCATGATTAGTGCACAGGTGTGCCTTAGACTGTCCACAATAAAAGGCCACTCTGAAATGTGCATTTTTTTGCTTTATTGGGAGTCTGGGGACTCAGAACCAGTCAGTATCTGGTGTGACCACCATTTGCCTCATGCAGTGCAACACATCTTCTTCGCATAGAGTTTATCAGATTGTCAATTGTGGCCTGTGGAATGTTGGTCCACTCCTCTTCAATGGCTGTGCGAAGTTGCTGGAGACGGCTTATGGTGGAGAAATGAACATTCAATGCACGAGCAACAGATCTGGTTGACATTCCTGCTGTCAGCATGCCAATTGCACGCTCCCTCAATGCTTGTGGCATCTGTGGCATTTTGCTGTGATACAAAACTGCACATTTCAGGGTGGCCTTTTATTGTGGACAGTCAAAGGCACACCTGTGCACTAATCATGATGTCAGATCAGCATCTTGATGTGGCACACCTGTGAGGTGGGATGGATTATCTCAGCAAAGCAGAAGTACTCACTATCACACATTTAGACAGATTTGTGAACAATGTTTGAGAGAAATGGTACAATTGTGTATCTGGAATGAATTTTAGATCTTTAAGTCCATCTCATGAAAAATGGGAGCAAAAACAAAAGTGTTGCGTTTATATTTTTGTTGTATATAGCCCAACAAATGAGCAATTAGCAATTTGAGTTGGATTTACAATAGATGCCACTCCAAATGGCCGTACACCCTCGACTCAGCTTTATATTCACTAAGGAACAATACCCAAAAAAAACTATTTGACAGGGAACAAATAAGCAACCTCGGGAAGAGCAACAGAGGAGGGATCCCTCTCCCAGGACAGACAGACAGACAGAACGGACCAACAGAAGAAACACAAAGGAACAGAACCTGATGGCAGCATGATGTTCAAACATACAGTACTACTGTAGTGCTGACCTTGGCATGTGCGCAGACGGCTTCCAGTCCAGTGAGTCGGGGAAGCAGAATTGAGGAATGACCCTGAGCTGATCCTCAGCCTCTCTTGAGAGCCGCGAGGACTTCTCAAACTGAAACACAAGGACTCCAGCATTTTAAAATGTTATCTAAAGTATTCAAAATTAAGCAAGGTTTAGTTTTAACATACAGTACATAACCAATTATTACTAAAAAAACAATCTTCTCATATAGGTACCATACCATAACTTCTCAAACTATTCTCCAAACAGCCCAAATTAGAACATGAGGACAACATGACAATATATAAAAGGTTGCTAAGAGAAAACTTCACATTGAAAAACAACATGACAGCTCTTGACTTGTGTGTAAACCTTCCAATCATAATAACACAAGAATATTTCATTTAGTCACCAAGGTATAATGTAACTTTAACATGAAATCCTCCTAATCACACAATACAATTGAGTTAAAGCCCTTTTCAAAGTACAGGTATGTCATTTGCCTAGAGGACATGTGGGGATATGTTCTTCTAACCATTTTGGGGAACTGCTGTGTAATTTCAGGCGAGTAGGTGTTTCCTGGGGAGCCTTTTCTCAGAGACACCACCACAAAAATCTGGAGCAGCTGCTGCTGCTGCAGCTGGATCAAGTCCCTCTCCAGGGTGCGGTAGCCTGGCCGGCGCTTCAGTGTGGACTGGATGTAAACTGATCTCCTGGAACCTGCTGGAATGCACATAACCATGGTTATCATGGAAAACTGGTGGTCTGTACATCACTGAAGTGGTGTTCTTTAAAGGTCACATATTAAAGGGGCCTCGGCCAGCAGCGGACCCGGGTTCGATTCCAGCCCGCGGTCGAACTCTGCAGGTCACTCCCCTCTCTGCCCCATTTCAACTATGTCTCTACACTATCAATAAAGCATAAAAATGTAAAAAAAAAAGTTTAACCCCAGCCTTCCAAAAAGCCCAGTCTGCTCTGATTAGCCCTCCATCTAATTGTTAGATTATATACATAGTGCTGTGAAAAAGTATTTGCCCCCTTCCTGAATTATTCAGTTTTTGCTTGTTTGTCACACTTATTTGTCTCAGATCATCAAATTATTTATAATTTAAGACAAAGACAACTCAATGGAAATCAGAATACAGATTTTGAATTTTCATTCTTTTTATTGAATGTAAAGAGTTATTCAGAACCTATTTCACCCATGTGAAAAAGTATTTGCCCCCTAGACCTAATAACTGGTTGTGCCACCTTTGGCCGCAACAACTGCAACCAAACGTTTGCGATTCCTTGGCAATTAGTCTTTTACATCGCTCTGGTGAAATTGTCCCACTCTTCTTTGCAGAATTGTTTTAATTTGGCCATATTGGAGGGTTTTCCAGCATGAACTGCCTGTTTGAGGTCACGCCACAGCATCTCAATCGGATTTAATTCCAGACTTTGACTAAGCCACTCCAAAACTTTTATTTAGTTTTTTCTGAGCCATTCAGAGGTGGACTTGCTGTCCTGCTGCATTGTCCTGCTGCATGACCCAAATGCGCTTGAGGTGACAAACTGATGGCCGGACATTCTCTTTCAGGATGTTCTGGTAGAGAGCAGAATTCAGGCATGCAAACTCATAAGCCATGAAAAAGGTGAGAAGTCCGAAAACAAACACCGGTAGGGGGGTCTGGATGTTAATCTGCAGTGACAATCCGCCAACCGCGGCCGTTAACCAGCATGCGCATAAATCAATGCAAATGGCTGTAAAACAACGGTTGGCAAACTCTGTGAATGTATTTAAAAAGTGATTCACATAAACCGAGTAGGCACTAGGGTTGCCACCTTGGATTTAGGAAAAAAAGGGACACTTGATGTTTGGGGCGGAGGGCTCGGCCATTATTAGGCTACCAGTTCAGACTGACCAGTGTAATGACCTATAATAACCATAAACACCTACAGTGCTTTTTACAGTAGGATATATAAGGAGACTGAGGTGGGAACCCTGTACCTTGTAGGGGGGTCCGGGGGAATGCTCCCCCGGAAGAAAAAAATGCAACCTTTTAAAGTAAAATTCATCAATCTGGTGTACTTTGAGAAGAAAATTGCTGGGCCCATTATCTCATAATCCGTATATGAACCAAATGGTTTCCACAATCTTTTTTTCTATTTTCGCAGGGAGCATGCACAAGCATTATTTATTAAAAAAAAAAAAAAAAAAAAAAAAAAAAAAGTGGGGGCCCCACACTGGGTCTTGAAACGGGCCCCGAGATCGTTGAGACCGCCCCTGCCCGCTGCACTTTCTCTCTGCCCGGCCCCGCTCGCCCCTCCATTGAGAATGCATTAGTTGGCGCAACAAACGCCTCGGCCCGTGTGAAACGGCCTTAACTAGGCTACTGAACGAAGGAAACAGCTGGTGAAAAAAAGAGAACAATTCTGGGAAAAACGGGACGGGTGGCAACACTAGTAGGCACATTAACACGGTAAAATAATAATACTGCGGCTGCTTGAACGCTCCGATGACTCGGAGAGAATTTTTTTTTAACTTCCCTACAGACGCTCTGACTGACTGATGTCACCGCCCCTCAATGACAAACACTGTTCCTGATTGGCCAAATGACCGTCAAAGCTCATATGATAGGAGTTAACATCCGTCAATCATAGTTTGTCACTATGGTCACTCCATGTCCATGCTCCGCTCCACACACACACAGTGCTGGCCATCAGACCCCCCCCCCCCCCTCCCCTCCAAAAAATATTTTCTCAACGGATCTCCACGAATCACATAGATGGCCAATTTCGATTCCAAAACGGCGAATTTCGCCGAAAGGTGACGAGTTTGCATGCCTGAGAATTCATAGTTCCATCAATTATGGTAAGCTATCCAGGTCCTGAAGCAACAAAGCAGCCCCAGACCATCACACCACCACCACCATGTTTGACTGTTGGTATGATGTTCTTATGGTGGAATGCTGTGTTAGCTTTACGCCAGATGTAACGGGAACCACAGCTTCCAAAAAGTTCCACTTTTGACTCGTCAGTCCACGGAATATTTTCCCAAAAGTTTTGGGGATCATCAAGATGTTTTTTGGCAAATGTGAGATGAGCCTTTGTGTTCTTTTTGGTCAGCAGAGGCGTTCTCCTTGGAACTCTCCCAGGGATGCCATTTTTGCCAAGTGTCTTTCTTATGGTGGAATCATGAACACTGACCTTAACTGAGGCAAGTGAGGCCTGCAGTTCTTTAGCTGTTAGTTTGGGTTCTTTTGTGACCTCCTGGATGAGTCGTCGATGAGCTCTTGGAGTTATTTTGGCAGGCCCACCACTCCTGGGAAGGTTCACCACTGTTCCAAGTTTTCTCCATTTGTTGATAATGGCTCTCACTGTTGTTCGCTGGAGTCCCAACGCCTTAGAAATGGATTTGTAACCCTTTTACAGACTTATAGATATCAATGACTTTGTTTCTCATCTGTTCTTGAATTATTTTAATCGTGGCATCATGTGCTGCTTTTTGAGATCTTTTTGTCAACTTCACTGTGTCAGACAGGTTCTATTTAAGTGATTTCTAAATTCTACAGGTCTGGCAGTAATCAGGCCTGGGTGTGGTCATTAAATTTAACTCACCTTTCCAAAATATGTGGTCAATCGATTGATTTATTAAGGGGGGGGGGCAATTACTTTTTCACATAGGGCCAGTTAAGTTTGGATATATTTTTACACTTAATAAATGAAATCATCATTTAAAAACTGCATTTTGTATTGACTCAGGTTATCTTTGATTAAAATTAAAATTTGTTTGATGATCTGAAACATTTAAGTGTGAAAAATATGAAAAAATATAAGAAATCTGGAAGGGAGCAAACTCTACACACTTATCTCATGTCTTAACCACAACCTGCACAACACTATGGATTTTCAGCACTTTGTTCAAATGCTAACACACTGCTGTCACAACTGTAAACCACACATTCAAAACAGAATGGATTTCATTCTGGTGCATTTTAAACACTGTGGATTGCAATTTCAACTGAAACACTAAAAAGGTGTCTTGTTTTAGACTTATTAGTAATACCTAGGGGCAAAGTGATTTTATGGACATGGAGCGTTGTAAAAGGTTGTTCACCAAAAATGACATCTAGGACCTTCCACGATCACAACCTGGGTGGACAACCTTGTCAACAAGCTGCAGGAAAGCTACAGCGGGCCGACATAGCAAATCAGAACCACTGTTTAATTGAATGGGGGTGGGCTAATGGGGAATTTTTTTGAACTTATAGATATCATTATGCAACTTTGCCAGTTGATTAGCGACATTAAAACAAAAACTTTTTGTATTACAGTATTTTCCAAAATGTTTAAATAAATATGAAAAATCATCAATATCTTACTAATGATGCGTACATTTGCATATCTACAAAGCCCCAAAATCTAGATGTTGGAAGAAAACAAATTCAATTGGTTTTTAAATTTTGAAAACATAACAAGTGTCCAACTGCCTGAAGCCTTTCCTAATCACAGTTCAAATTTGATCAATAACCCATAGAAAATACATTTTTTTACACAATTACATTTCATGTGCCATGGACCAAAAGTGTCCTTTTGGAGTCTTCAGCTGGTATTTTAGGAAACGGCTAGACATTCCCTTGGAAAAAACTGTGTAAAAAATTTATTTTCTATGGGTTATTGATCAAATTTGAACTGTGATTAGGAAAAGCTTCAGGCAGTTGGACACTTGTTTTGTTTTCATAATTTAAAAACGAATTGACTCTGCTTTTGTCCAACATCTAGATTTTGGGGCTTTGCAGATGCAAATTTACGCATCATTAGTAAGATATTGATGATTTTTCATATTTATTCAAACTTTTTGGAAAATCCTGTAATACAAAAAGTTGTTGTTTTAATGTCAGTAATCAACTTGCAAAGTTTCATAATGATATCTATAAGTTTAAAAAATTCCCTATTAGCCCACCCCCATTCGCTTAAACAGTGGTTCTGATTTGCTCTGTCGGCCCGCAGTAGCTTTCCAGCAGCTAGTTGACCAGGTTGTCCACCCAGGTTGGGATCCTGGAAGGCCCTGGATATCATTTCTGGTTAAACAACCTTTTACAACGCTCCATGTCTGTTTTTCAAAAAAAAAGGGGGTTTTGCCCCCTAGGTATAAACATATAGGGGAGAGTGGCCTAAGTTGTGCAACTTTTCACTCATAGTGACTTTAAAGTAAGGCCTTGACAGTAAAGTCTCCAACTCAAATATGTACATATATTTCAGGGTGTTGTGCATCCCTGGCAATAAAAACTTTGGATCTGGAATAAACTGTAGAAGAAATATAGCTTTCGGAAAAAAAGTTGTCTTGTTGCACAACTTGCCCCCGGTGTGGTGTAAGTTGTGCGGTTGGAGAGAATACCATGGGGTGAATTGTGCCATTGATATATATCTCATAAACTGTAATGCAAGACAAATCCATTAGACAATCACTTATTTAAGGTGTATTTAAAGTAAATAAAGTAAATAGTTGACAAAGATTGAAGGACAATTTTCTTAAACAAGGCCTAGCAGAGGCCTTGTTTAAGAAAATGTGGTTTTCTTAAACAAGGTGGTTTTGCCTGCAAAGCTCACAATGACAAAGTCACCATCATCATCTTTCTGGCCATCTGAACTCTCATCAGTGGTGTCGTTAAGTGGAATTGAGATGTCACTCTCTTCTGAGCTACTGTAGACAATCACTTACTTTTGGTGACCAGCGTATACAGCCATGCCACTGGCACAACTCTCAGAAATGTACTTTGCTCTAGTTGCTCCGTGCTTGTGGAACCAACTGCCACCTGACAAATGTGATTCCCCCTACATTTCTGCCTTTCAATCAAGGCTCAAAACCCATATGTACACCCTGGTGTTTCCTCCCCATTAACTATCTTACCTCTGCACTACTATCTTTGTTTATGTGGATGTATGGGCTTTACGTGTTTTATTTTGGTTATTGTTATTTTACCTTCATTGTTTACCTACTGAATGCACTATGTACAGCACTTTGGACAGTGCAAACTGTCATAAATGTGCTTTTATAAATACATTTTACTTACTTACTTACTTATAACTCACCTAGGCCCTATGGCACAAATCACCCCATACCCAGAATTTTGGATAATAGGCATGATGCAGCAATTTAGGGCTGACATCGTGCTAACTATATAGACTCAAAGTGTAGCATACCAAAGCACTAAAACATGTGTCAAATGTTTTCAAACGTGTCTATAATTGTTCAGACACAATAATCAAGAAACCTTGATCATGGAAATTTTACTTTGAAAGGCAAAACACAGTTTTTTGAGCTTAAATGTGCTTATATCTTATTCCTTGTGTCTCCCTTCTTTACAGGATGAGTCAAATGGATGGCTCTTCTTAAATATGTGGTCACATTTCCAATTTCTTCCACTGTTTTCTAGAAACAAGGGGTGGCACAACTTCCAAAATGCACAACTTAGGCCACTCTCCCCTACAGTAAATAGGGAAAGCTCACAAATACTTTCTTTTGGAAATGGAGCAATGAAGACAGGTTGGTGGAGGGAGAAGAGTGGCAGTGAGAGTGTGTATGTGTAGAGGAAGACCTAGAAGACATAGAGCTGTAATGATGAAATACAGTAAGGGTTACACTGATAGACTCTGTTGTGAATCATGGTCTCTCATTGAGAGAGGCAGGGTTGAGAGCAACCCAATCTGAAAAGATCTAAAGTTGCATCTGTAATACGAATTTTCCAGCAAACAAACAGCTTAGAGTTGCATCCTTACAGTAAATTACAACATTACAGATATTGATTTCTGTATTACAATTTAAGAATATTTACACAGATGAATACTCCATTTGGAAATGTTATCAATAAAATATACAAAATGTGTATAAATTGAAGCAAACTTCTGCTTTTAATTTCTTTTTATTTTCCTAAAATAAACTATTTCATGTGAAATAATTTCACTCTTTCATCAAATAAAATATTACGTTATTTGTGTGAAGTAACTCAAATTATTCAAACTGTAAAGATTAAAAGTTTGTAATTTGTGTATTGGGCTTTGATGCTAGTGTTTATACTCTGAGCATGTTCTGAGTGACAGTGTGTGTTATCTCAATGAGGCTGGTTCATAGTGTTTGCTGCACTGAGCCTATTTTGCAGGTGAAGTGAACTGTTCAGCTCCAGTGACTGTTGGTAGGGCAGACTGTAGTTAGAGTTTTGCACATTGAGACAGTTGTGCCCACTGTGGTTTAGCGATCGAAAAAAACTGTAAATGCTGGTCTGAAAAACGATAACTAGGGCTGGGCGATATGGACCAAATCTTATATCACGATATACTGTAGGTCATTTTATATCACGATATGGATATATATCACGGTATAGTATTTTTCCTTTAAATTCAATGGATTACAATAACTGTACTGAACTTTAATCACATTAGATTATTTTCATCTTTTGCTTGGAACTTAAATTTCCATACAAAAGAAAAACTGGTGCAAAATACCACACCACTGGCTTTAGTCAGTCAGTGCAAAATAAAAATGACAGCATCAACCACATTTTCCAATTGATAGTAGCCTATATCAAAATAATGAAAGACTTGAATTTTCCTGCAGTATTTGCTCATCTTCATTTAAAAAAGCTGTCAAAATTAACTAGTGAGCAAATGTCTGGTAATACTTTAACTCCAGCTTCAACACAAATAATATTTTTATATATATATATATAATATAATTCTATATTGAATTGATATTGATATGAAATGCTAACTTATAAAACTAGGATTTCTGCATGAACCTTAAAACTCCACGCACATCCTAACTCTACCGCGTGTCTGCGTCTGACTTTTTTTCACCGACCGTGTAATCAACCTAGAGCGGCCACACATCCAACCTCAGACGCACTGCTGATGCGCGTCGGAGGCACGTCTGCAGCGACGATCCCCTTTACCTCAGGAGGCTCGCCTATTTTTTTCTGAGAGCCGCGCGTCTCTCTCGGGTCTCTCTGCTTTAACTGATAGAGAAATACTCTGCTGAGAGTCATATTGACTTCATACCGGCAGCTTTGGCTGTAGCTCCACCATTTCCTGGTATGTCCCTTTCAAAATAAAACTTCCAACAAGTGAAAATGTGTCAAAAAAATAAAAATAAAAAAGGCAATGGGGCGCACGGATTACTGTCCAGACTCAATATTAGACTCAATATAAATCATATGCATCATAAATGACATGAAAGAACTTCATTTTTAATGGGAATCATCTATGAAATCTCTATGTAGAAAGACAGGGCTTTTAGAAGCAGCGCTGCAGCAGCAGTTGAGACGTTGTATGTGTGTCCGAGAAAAGCGCGAGAGAGGCAGCAGTAAGGTAAGGCGACGCGCTCCAGAGGTAGACGCAGGATGTGTGTGGAGGCCGTAAGACCAAAGGGGACAGCTCTGTTGTTATACCTTTGGTGCTGTCTTCAGGGTCGCTCCCTGACCCACTGGTCTCATCTGTTGAGAGGAAAGAGGAGAGATTAAGGAGAAGGACTGGAGAAGACTAGAGAAGCCCTAATCACATGCAGACAGTCAGCCTTTGTTTCATAAACTGGGTATTTCCACCAAGAGGCTGAACATAATCTTAATGAACTGTAAATGTCGGTGACGTGTGAGTGTGTGTGTGTGTGTTACCTCGCACCAAGACTCCCTGGTTCTTAACTCTCTTTCTCCCTCGCTTGTCATCAAAGATGGTCTCGATCTTGTTGACATACTGTGTAACACACACACACACACACACACACACACACACACACACACACACACACACACACACACACACACACACACACACACACACACACACACACACACACACACACACACACACACACACACACACACACACACACACACACACACACACACACACACACACACACACACACACACACACACACACACACACACACACAGGTATTTGTCAGCTCTATGATGGACTGATGATTACAAGGAGTCATGATATAACAGCCACTAAGTACATACTTATATCATAGATTTTCAGCATTTTTCAAACCCCTCACATTCCTGCATTTTTCTCTTTACGCACTGAAAGAACATTGGTGAATATTAGATAGTGGCTAGTCAAATCAACTAAGGCCCTGCATTTCAGTGATGTCTTTCACTCAACTTTTGATTCAAAAGCTAGAGGGGTAGCTATTTTGGTTAATAAAAGGGTACATTTTACCGCTTCTAAGATCATAGCTGATAAGAATGGGAGATATATGATTGTCGCAGGCCTTCTATACCAGAATCCGGTTTTATTAGTAAACATTTATGCTCCAAATTTTGATAACCCAGATTTTACAAATAGATTATTTGCCACCCTGCCTTTCCTAGACACCCATCTTTTAATTCTTGCTGGGGACCTGAACTGTGTTATGAATCCAACACTGGACCGCTCTAATCCCCGTACTCTCAACCAATCTTCCATGTCTAAATCAATTTCTGATTTTATGCTCCAAAATGGGTTTGTAGACCCTTGGAGATTTCATAATCCCCAAACTAAAGCATATTCTTTTTTCTCCCAAGTCCATCAACCCTATTCCCGCATTGATTATTTTTTTGTTGATGGTTCCTTGGTCTCCAAAGTGACCTCCTCCGAGTATCATTCAATTGTTATATCTGATCATGCTCCTCTTAGTCTCTTATATACAACTTTCAGGCCAACCTCGTTTCTCCTCACCCTGGAGGTTTAACACTCTGCTTCTGATGATGCATTCAACACCTTTATATTGTCCTCAATTGATGACTTTATAACTATAAACAAGGATGACTCTGTCTCTTACTCATTATTATGGGAGTCGCTCAAAGCCTATTTACTTGGTCAAATCATTTCTTACTCAGCTCATCGCAATAAAACCCGTAAGGCCAGGCTAAATGAACTCCTAATTAAAATCCGGGATATTGATGGACAAAATGCTATTAACCCATCCCAGAGTTTAGTGAAACAGAGATATGATCTGCAGGCAGAGTTGGACCTCCTTACAACAAGCGACGCTGAGCGACTTTTACTACGTTCTCGTGCTTCTTATTATGAGCATGGTGATAAGCCGAGTAGGCTCCTGGCTCATCAATTGAAACGTCAAACTACTTCTCGATTAATTCCACAAATTAAAGATTCCTCTGGCGCACTTGTCTCTGACCCCACTTCTATAAATGACATTTTTAGGGATTTCTATTTCTCCCTTTATGAATCAGAATCATCATCAGACACGACAGAAATGACTTCTTTCCTCCAGAATCTTGATATCCCCAAAGTTGATCCCACTACTGCTAATGAGCTTGATACACCTTTGAATTTGGAAGAAATTAAATCATCTATCAAAGCCATGCAAAACAATAAAACACCCGGCCCTGATGGATTCCCTGTTGAGTTTTTTAAGAAATGTATTAATAAACTGGCCCCTCTCCTCAACTCTGTTTTTAACGAGTCCCTAGAACGTGGTTCATTGCCCCCCACTCTAACCCAAGCATCCATATCCCTTCTTTTGAAGAAAGGAAAAGACTTACTTCTTGTACCACAGGCCTCTGTCACTTCTTAATGTTGATGTTAAGATTTTAGCTAAAACCTTAGCAACTCGTCTTGAAAAGATTCTTCCTGTCATCATATCAGAAGAACAGAATGGCTTCATCAAAGGGCGCCAGCTGTTTTTCAATGTCCGAACACTTTTAAATGTAATTTTCTCTGGTCATTCCGCCTCAACGCCCGAAGTTGTTATTTCGCTCGATGCTGAGAAAGCATTTGATCGGGTAGAGTGGCATTATCTTTTTGAAGTTCTACAACAGTTTGGCCTAGGGAACAGGTTTATTTTGTGGATTCGGCTTCTGTATATCACCCCTCAAGCCAGTGTCCAAACGAATAATCCCAGATCTAAGTATTTCACACTATCTACTAGGCAGGGCTGTCCCCTCTCTCCCCTACTATTCGCTTTGGCCATAGAACCCCTCTCAATTGCTTTAAGATCTCTCCCCCACTTTCACGGCATTCCTCGTTCTGGCATCGACTTAAAATTGTCTCTTTATGCTGATGACCTTCTTTTGTATATATCGGACCCACTGACTACTATTCCACCAATTTTATCATTGCTGGAGAGATTTGGCTCATTCTCAGGCTATAAAGTGAATCTACTTAAAAGTGAATGCTATCCTATAAACACCTTAGCTTTACAACTTAAACAATCGGATATTCCTTTTAAGCTCAGCCCCTCAGGGTTAAAATATTTAGGGATTAATGTGACCCGCACCTTGCCTTCTCTCTATTCTGCCAATTTTGCCCCATTGGTTGCCCAGCTTGAATAGGATTTTAAGAGGTGGAACTCTCTCCCTCTGTCATTGATAGGTAGGATTAACGTGGTAAAGATGAATGTCTTGCCAAGATTTATTTTTCTGTTTCAGTGCACTCCTTTATTTTTGTCCAAAACGTTTTTTTTGGATGGTTGAAATTTGATTACTTCCTTCTTGTGGGGAGGTAAGACAGCCAGGATAAGAAAGTCATTATTGAAAAAATGTACATCTGGCGGCGGTCTCGCCTTACCAAATTTTCTTCTATATTATTGGTCAGCACAAATACATAAATGAATTTACTGGCTTCAATCCCCCGATCTACACTCAACAAAAATATAAACGCAACACTTTTGTTTTTGCTCCCATTTTTCATGAGATGGACTTAAAGATCTAAAATTCATTCCAGATACACAATTGTACCATTTCTCTCAAACATTGTTCACAAATCTGTCTAAATGTGTGATAGTGAGCACTTCTGCTTTGCTGAGATAATCCATCCCACCTCACAGGTGTGCCACATCAAGATGCTGATTTGACATCATGATTAGTGCACAGGTGTGCCTTAGACTGTCCACAATAAAAGGCCACTCTGAAATGTGCATTTTTTTGCTTTATTGGGGGTCTGGTCGACTCAGAACCAGTCAGTATCTGGTGTGACAGGGCTGTACGCTTATTTTTTTAGGTGGTAGCACTGGTGCTAGCAAGCAAAAAAAAATCAGTAGCACAAAAATAAATTCAGTAGCACACAAAGTATGATCGAAAACTTGCATAACCTTAACCCATGCATTTCGCTCTAATTACCTTTTAGCCTGTCATCTTGGTCTCATTTGAAATTCTCAATTAATGTCATATCCTAGTGTGTGCAGTAATAATTGTAGAAAAATGAATAGGGGTGCACTGATTGTAATTTAGACAAAATAATCTAACCTGCCTGCCAATTGCAATATTTTGCTGATTCAGAATTATTTCTCCCCATAAAATTAATATCTATATATTTTTTGTATATACATATCATTATTATATTCATAATAATAAACATTTTTGGTAAATGTCCTTATGTTAATTAAAACCTATAACTTTAAAACATATAGCCTATTAAATAAATAAGTATACATATTGGTACAATTTAGGATAAGTTAAATAGGTTGTTGAGAATGTGTTGGGAGTAGTTCTTCAGTGGCTTATCAGTTATTTCAAACTTTGTTTAAATAGACTACTGTTGTTGACTGCTCTCTGCAGCTGAAGCAGTTGATTTTCAAGCTAGCGCACTGCAGAGCTGTGAAGCGCGAACTTCCTGTTCTTACCGGCTTCAAAAAAGTCAACTCACATTTGGCTAGTAACATGCTTTTAATGTGAAGGCGCACAGGAAATGTTCTGTTTGCACACACGCTAACTTAACTGCGTGCCGTCTCCTTCCGGTTATTACCGTTGGTGAAGTGTATTAGACGCTAGAATCGGCCGTCGGCCGGGCTCAAACGCTTCTACGAATGGCCGCCGCGGGCTTTCCAAACTCGAGTCCCGAATTGTGGCCGATTGAAGGTTGCAATCGTGGCAAAACGGCAGAAAAATGGCCGCTCTTAGCGAAGACGTTTTCGTTAAGGGCGGCCATGTTTTTTGAGCTATCTCGCTAAAACGTTATACACATGTGTATGTTGGTCCCCTGATGCTGTGTACACAATTTGGTGATGATAGGCTGGAAATCCACGAAGTAGATGTCACTTGACTGTATTTCAGGTCATGTAAATTAGGGAAGAAAAAAAATTGTGGCTGACCCCTATGGTCCAAGAGGCTTTATTGTAGAGCACCATGAGCTGTACATGTGCAAGCCATTTCAAGTCAATCAGAGTCAGGGGGCGAGGGGCGTGGCCTGTCAAACATTGCATTTTTGAATTATGGTTTTCGCATTTGTGGCGCCCCCTATGAGTTAATCTAGACACACTTATGGGGATATGCTACCACATGTATTTTGCACATATCCAGCAAGTTTGATGATGATAGGACCTATGGTCAATGAGTTATGGCCAATTTGCTGATAAGCCCCGCCCCTGCGTAAACGTTTTGGTCAATGGCGGTGATGTTTTCAAGCTATCCTTCTAATATTTTTCGGAGAGGTGCTTCATAGTCCCCCGAGGTTTCGTGGGAATTTTGGTGTCAATACCGTTTAAACCCTGTTTTTTCAGTTTATGCTAATTAACGGAAAATATTCCCAGGCGGATTTATATGGTCCCAGAGGCTTTTTGTAGAGGACCCTAATGTACACCTGCGTGAGAAATTTCAAGTGAATCGGACTTACGGTGTGAGGGGCGTGGCCTCTCAAACTTAATAACAGCGCCCCCTTGTGGAAATTCAAAATACTGTATAATAGCACACCCCGTGGGGTAGGGACGCACGTTGGGTGAAAATTTGGAATGTCTAAGTGCATCGGTGTGGGAGGAGTAGGAGCTAGAAAAATGACATGGAAGAATAAGAACCACCACCACCACTCAGAATAAGTATGGTGGAGAACAATAATTACGGCCCCTCAATACTTGAGGGCCCGTACTCAATAAAGATATGTTAAATAACATCCTTTTAAAAATAAAATTGGTAACACTTTATAATAACTATCCGTTGTAACTTGTTGATAGATCATTAGTAAACTCTTAGTTAATGATTTGTTAAGTGTCTGTTAGCAGTTTGTTAAGGATTTATAACAATGCCTTACAGACAGTTAATAGACCATTAATAAACTTTTAGTTAATTGGTTATAAATGACTTGTTAAATGACAGTCAACCGTTTGTTAAGGATTTATAACTGTGCTTTATAGCATCGCAAAGGGCCATTAGGACGGATAATCCATGACATTGCCGTGATGTATGGACATTAAATGTCCATCTGAAATTCTGTTTATCCAGTGTTTACCACAAAAAGTTCCCAAACCTCATGGGTTTGTATGTTGTTGTATACTTTTGTATACCACTGTTATGCCATGTGATGGCTCAGTATGTGTGTTTCTATAGATTAAACACAATGTTCAACATTTCATCTGTGGTGTTTCTTTGGTAAAAAACAGTACACAGAACAGCCTATGGGTGGAACAAGGTTGAGGTACAAAAATTTGATATTTTAAATATCATGTCAAATTTCTGTACCTTGAACTTGTTTCACCCATGTGCAGTTTTACAAAGTTTCACTGGTATTAGTAGAAGGTTAATAATCTATTAACAACTGATCTGTAAAGTGTGAGTTAATATATTAGTTAAAGGCCTACTTCACCGGTGGGAATATGAAGGTGTATTGAATTCTGAGATCCTATGTAGTATAAATGTGCAATTTTTTTTTAAATTGATTCATCCTAGCCTGAGAAAAGGCAGAAAGAGTGTTTTTTTAACCCTATATTTCTCTTTCTCGTGACATCACAGAAAGAGAAATATAGGGTTAAAAAAAAACTTACTTTGTAAATATTACTGTGATGTCTTTTACTGTGACGTCACAGTAATATTTACAAAGTACGTTTTTTTTTAACCAGTTTATATTACATACAGAGATATGATTTAGTCACGAGAAAGAGAAATATAGGGTTAAAAAACACTCTTTCTGCCTTTTCTCAGGCTAGGATGAACCAATTTCAATTTTTTTTGCACATTTATACTACATAGGATCTCAGAATTCAATACACCTTCATATTCCAACTGGTGAAGTAGGCCTTTAAGTATTAGTTAATAGTTTATATATGTTATTGGGACGTTATTCTAAAGTTGCAACTATTCCTCATTTACAAACAATTAATAAATGAGGAATAGTTGCAACTTTAACCAAAAAACTTACTTTGTAAATATTACTGTGATGTCTTTTACTGTGACATCACAGTAATATTTACAAAGTACGTTTTTTTTAACCCTATATTTCTCTTTCTGTGATGTCACGGGAAAGAGAAATATAGGGTTAAAAAACACTCTTTCTGCCTTTTCTCAGGCTAGGATGAACCAATTTCAATTTCTTTTGCACATTTATACTACATAGGATCTCAGAATTCAATACACCTTCATATTCCCACCGGTGAAGTAGGCCTTTAAGTATTAGTTAATAGTTTATATATGTTATTGGGACGTTATTCTAAAGTTGCAACTATTCCTCATTTACAAACAATTAATAAATGAGGAATAGTTGCAACTTTAGAATAACGTCCCGATAACACATATAAACTATTAACTGATACTTAATAAGTCATTAGTAAGTAATTCACTACTAGCTTGAAAATTATCTATCGGCTATCTATAAAGCACAGTTATAAATCCTTAACAAACGGTTAACTGTCATTTAACAAGTCATTTATAACCAATTAAATAAAAGTTTATTAATGGTCTATTAACTGTCTGTAAGGCATTGTTATAAATCCTTAACAAACTGCTAACAAACACTTAACAAATCATTAATAAATCATTAATTAAGAGTTTACTAATGATCTATTAACGAGTTACAACGGATAGTTATTATAAAGTGTTACCATAAAAGGAATAACCCTTGAACTAAAACAATAATAAATTAATTATTTGCCAAATTAAATACACTCAACAAAAATATAAACCAACACTTTTGTTTTTGCTCCCATTTTTCATGAGATGGACTTAAAGATCTAAAATTCATTCCAGATACACAATTGTACCATTTCTCTCAAACATTGTTCACAAATCTGTCTAAATGTGTGATAGTGAGCACTTCTGCTTTGCTGAGATAATCCATCCCACCTCACAGGTGTGCCACATCAAGATGCTGATCTGACATCATGATTAGTGCACAGGTGTGCCTTAGACTGTCCACAATAAAAGGCCACCCTGAAATGTGCAGCTTTGTCTCACAGCAAAATGCCACAGATGCCACAAGCATTGAGGGAGCGTGCAATTGGCATGCTGACAGCAGGAATGTCAACCAGATCTGTCATAAGCCGTCTCCAAAGAAGTTTCAGAGAATATGGCAGTACATCCAACCGGCCTCACAACCGCAGACCTTGTGTAACCACACCAGCCCAGGACCTCCACATCCAGCAGGTTCACCTCCAAGATCGTCTGAGACCAGCCACTGAGACAGCCGCTGAAACAATTGGTTTGCATAACCAAACAATTTCTGCACAAACTGTCAGAAACCGTCTCAGGGAAGCTCAACTGCATGCTTGTCGTCCTCATCGGGGTCTTGACCTGACTCCAGCTTGTCGCCGTAACAGACTTGAGTGGGCAAATGCTCACATTCGATGGCGTCTGGCACGTTGGAGAGGTGTTCTCTTCATGGATGAATCTCGGTTTACATTGTTCAGGGCAGATGGCAGACAGCGTGTGTGGCGTCGTGCGGGTGAGCGCTTTGCTGATGTTAATGTTGTGGATCGAGTGGCTCATGGTGGTGGTGGGGTTATGGTATGGGCAGGCATCTGTTATGGACGAAGAACACAGGTGCATTTTATTGATGGCATTTTGAATGCACAGAGATACCGTGATGAGATCCTGAGGCCCATTGTTGTGCCATACATCCATGAACATCACCTCACGTTTCAGCAAGATAATGCACGGCCCCATGTTGTAAGGATCTGTACACAATTCTTGGAAGCTGAAAATGTCCCAGTTCTTGCATGGCCAGCATACTCACCGGACATGTCACCCATTGAGCATGTTTGGGATGTGCTTGACCGGCGTATACGACAGCGTACACCACTTCCCACTAATATCCAGCAACTTCGCACAGCCATTGAAGAGGAGTGGACCAACATTCCACAGGCCACAATTGACAATCTGATAAACTCTATGCGAAGAAGATGTGTTGCACTGCATGAGGCAAATGGTGGTCACACCAGATACTGACTGGTTCTGAGTCCCCAGACCCCCAATAAAGCAAAAAAAATGCACATTTCAGAGTGGCCTTTTATTGTGGACAGTCTAAGGCACACCTGTGCACTAATCATGATGTCAGATCAGCATCTTGATGTGGCACACCTGTGAGGTGGGATGGATTATCTCAGCAAAGCAGAAGTGCTCACTATCACCCATTTAGACAGATTTGTGAACAATGTTTGAGAGAAATGGTAATATTGTGTATCTGGAATGAATTTTAGATCTTTAAGTCCATCTAATGAAAAATGGGAGCAAAAACAAAAGTGTTGGTTTATATTTTTGTTGAGTGTAGATCGGGGGATTGAAGCCAGTAAATTCATTTATGTATTTGTGCTGACCAATAATATAGAAGAAAATTTGGTAAGGCGAGACCGCCGCCAGATGTAAATTTTTTCAATAATGACTTTCTTATCCTGGCTGTCTTACCTCCCCACAAGAAGGAAGTAATAGTGTTGCGTTTATATTTTTGTTGAGTGTACATAACCCTTCAAATAAAATTATAATAAATTAGGTTTGTCCAAAATTATATTAATTAAAACCAATACACTTATAACACTGTTGCAATTGTTTTGCACATACACATTTTTAAACTAATTCATACAATATGTCACAGGCCCTGAGAAAATTGTCTAGGTTGTGTTTAGCCCCAAAAATATAAAACACACAAAATTAAACTTCGTTACACATCAAAGCCTGCTGGCACTCTCACTTAACGTATGAAACTACAGAGAGGCTGAAAAAAAGATGCCTTTCTCAGACAGCCAGACTGGGGCATGCGAAGTGAGTAGGCATACAGGGAGAACAGGACATGTGTCAAATAAGAACAGTGTCTCTGTAATTGCGAGTGTGTGGGAGGCTGTGTCAATGTGATTGTGAGTGTGTGATTGTTATTTTGTGAGTTTGTGTGATTGAGAGCTTGTGAGTGTGTGAGTTTGTATGTGAGGCCAAGGGTGTGGTTATTGCTCCTCGGAATCAGCGGTTTCTTCCATTTTCTCGACTCACCCAGATAGTCGGTAAAATCTGCGTGTAGCATAGGCTACATGACACGGCCACAACATCGGTGCGGAACCGGAGCCGTTAAAAAAGTCCGCGGACATTGTTGAGCCCTATGACAACACTTGTCATGTGACTCAAGTGGCTGCATTTGATTGGCAAGCTTTTGTAATGTGGTTTTTATTGGTTAAAATAGTCACGTGATATAGATGTTGGCTGAAGACGTCCCCGGGGAGAGAAATCATGAGAGAAATTAGATCTTGCATGTAATAAAACAAACATAAAATAATTAAGTAACGACCGTCACGTAGCCAAATGGAACGGCGTAAAAGTACAGTTCTTTCTTCAAATATTTACTCAAGTAAAAGTAAAAGTATGTTGCAATAAAACAACTCCTAAAATTACAATTTATTCAAAAAGTTACTCAAGTATTTGTAACGGAGTAAATGTAGCGCGTTACTACCCACCTCTGCTCATGGCTCTGGAAAATAATTCCGCTGTCAAAAGCAAAAATGCTTGGGAGCGTGAGCTTGGGGTAGATTTGACAGATCAATGGTGGGATAAGGCTGTGAATAGTATACGCTTATATTCTCTTTGTGCCAGGCTGCAGCTTATACAGTTTAAAGTAGGGATGCACCGAATATTCGGCCACCGAAAAAGTTCGGCCGAAAATGGCAAAATAAGTCATTTTCGGTTTCGGCCCGAAACAGTTAAAAAGCCGAATAACATTACCGAAAATTGGCGAACTAAATGACACTAAGGACATATGTTTTTAAAAGAGCTGCGCGCTTGTAAACCAGGAAATGGCAGTAAAGAGAGACGTAACCGTGTATGCAAGTCCACATCTCTTTGTGAGCGCGCAGCAGGAGCAGTTTGGAGCGTGCATGAATTAAATGTCAGAGTCCAGTGTGGGAGCAACTGGATGAAACACGGCGCAGACAGTGCAATGCTTTATGCAGCATAAAGTTAAAACGCTCGTCCAAGACTGATGTTTAAACACCTTAGAAACACAAAAGCCTTGCGCGAGCGAAGCAGCGATTCACCCGGTGCAACTCTGTGACAGTGTGACAGTTGGTAACGGTGTCATTCACAGTGACACCTCGCCGGTGAGGGCCGCCGCGCAAAAAAAACTTTAGTTTGACAGCTAAAATGATAACGGGAGATATCCTGTCCGTTAGCGCTGTTGGGGGGAAAAGGCTCCTACGGTCTGATTGCATTTCTCGAGCCTGAATACACAGCCATGTCGGCAAACTGACAGCGCGACTACATGTCCAGTGAGCCGCCTCGCCCCGTTAGTTTCAGTCTACAGACGAAAAAGTTACAATCACCTCCTAAGCATGGACATCGTTTAAAGCCTCTCATTGTTATGATCAGGGCTTTGATGCAAATTCTGAAGTCTGGACATTACGGTGGGAGCTGTGGTGCAGTTTTTTTTAGAGCAACTCAACCTGCACTGCACTGCAAAAAATTAAGAAAGGCAATAAGTCGATCTTTTTGTAGATTCATCCTCATATAACTATAAGTCAAGGTAAAAATCAGTGAGTGGTTCACAATTTAATTCCTAGTAAAATATAAATTTTACTCTTAGATTTGAAGGTTTTACTGTTTATTTATTTATTTAGGGTTGCTTTTTAGTTGTAGGCTATGTTTGAGGAGAACATTTGGGAGTTCATGTATGCAATGTTGAAATAATTGACTAAATAATATACAAAACTGCAAAAGCCTCTTTCGGTATTCGGTTTCGGCCTTTCGGCCAACTGTTTAATTTTATTCGGTTTCGGTTTTGGCCAAGAATTTTCATTTCGGTGCATCCCTAGTTTAAAGTGTTACATAGTTTTACATTTTAGCAAATCCAGACTATCGGAAATGTATCCAAATGTTGTGGACCAATGTGACAGATGCCACGCCTCCTCTTGTAACTTGAGTCATATGTTTTTTTACTGTCCCAGACTAAACACATTCTGGAATGACTTTTTTATGACCATGACAAAGGTGCTAGGAGCCCAAATGAAAACAAACCCCTTCATTGCAATATTTGGAACCCCATCTCAACAACCCCATATCACAGCCTTACAATCAGAAACATTAGCCTTCACTTCCCTTCTGGCAAGACGCCGTATTTTACTTATGTGGAAATCCCCTAATCCCCCTTCAATTCAAATCTGGCTCCAAGATGTTATGGTTTTTTTTTAATTCGAGAACTAAATAAAAAAACTAAGGCTCTGCATTAATACACAGAGTTAAGCTCCACACAGAGGCAGACACATACAGGAAACGTAAACTTATCTTTGGGACGACCCACAAAGCACTGTCAGTGGCAGAGGCAAAATTGTATGACAGTACAAAGAAAACTACTAAAATAGCCCTTTAATACAGTGGTTTGTCTATCCCCATTTGACTGTTCTTTGACAAAGATGTGAACAGGTTTAGGGACAGATGGTTGAATAAATGTTGTGTTTTATTATCATTATTTAAGTTCTTAATTTTAAACTATTTGTCACATTAAGGTTACATCATGTAAAAACCGCTGAACAAAAGAATTGACTGTACCATCCAAAAGTATTTCTCCCAGCTGCTGTTCATGTGACATGTGGGTGACAACTTGACACAGTCATGTGAATATTACAGTACCTTCTGGTCAAAGGTCCTCCCTGTCCCCACTCCTCTCACCGCCATGAGCCGTATGTTACACTTCTCAGTAACGTCTGAATTCTGGTGAAGCGTTCATACATAACATGTTGCTGTACCACTATCTATCTCTCCTCTGCTTCCTGATCAACAAGTCACCACCCCGTTCTTTTCTTTCCAACACAACATGATATAGCAGAGTAAAACCCACTGCCCACCCATCTCAGTCCCTCTCTCAGTCTAACCCTAAAAACTAATGAGCAATTTCTCCTTTACCTGGGGCATCATCTGGCTTTTTGGAGTGCTTGCACGCCGGGGTGTAGCTGGTTTGGGAGTATCTACAAGGGTTGAAGATTTGGATGGTGTTGACGCTTGGAACCTCATCCTGCCCCCTTTGCCAGTGTAGCCTTGTAAGGTTTGGGGTTTAGGAGGCAGCTAGAACACAACAGATGTGGAGTCATGGCTTTGGTTTGAGAGAATAACACTGTGTCCTAATACCATACTTCCTTCTTCCTCCCTCAAGTAATACAGTGACCATTTGTTACAATCATAGACAATTAATGAAAAATAACATCTGTAATGTGAGGACACAAAAAAGGAAGATCTTCCATTACCTTTGGGACTTGACACCTTCCAATAGGGAGACATGCGGGGGCTAGCTTGACGTCCTCATAGGGGCTTTGTCTGGTCCTTTCACCTAGAGGGGACAGGGAACAGGAGACTGACTCAATCTAAAAAGGATTCCAGCTGAGGACCCTTGTTGCATGTCATACCCTCTTTCCCCCCCATCTCCAATATAGTAAAAGGCATAAAAATGCCACAATAAAACATCAAAAAAGTTATATATCACCTTCATTCATGCCTTTTAACTGTTACATTTGAACAGCCCGTTGGGCTAAATAAAATGAAAATGCCCACTTGAAGCTAACAAATAGGCCTACACATTTAGATTTAAACAAATGTAAATGTACAGGACTCTTGTATTCTGGTGAACCGTTCATACATAACGTGTTGCTCTACCACTATCTATCTCTCCTTTCCTTCCTTCTTAGGTTAATATCAGTCCCACTACCTTTAACATAATTTTAAGCAATTATAGCCCAACATAGATCAATTTACATGGGTAATTTTAATTCACTGACATAAGAAGTTGTCTAATCGGCTATCTTTTCACACCTTGAATACAATTCTCAAAATATCACTTTCCCAGAAAATGAATACGGTCTAAATAAGACATTAAGTATCAGAAGTGTGAATTCAGCCCATGACAGACACATACACCAAAAAGTCTTTATGACTTCCTGTCTTTGTCTCATTTGGACAAACCAGTGCCAAGTTAAAGGTTGATTATGCAACATTCTCATTAAAAATAATATTATAGAGTCACACAAAAGTAATCTGACTCAATGATCACTTCTGCCTCACTAGAATGTCACGTGGTGTGTTTACCTGCAACCCTAAGCAAGCACTTTTTTTTTTTTTTTTTTAACAGTGTATGTGGCCTATGCCGACATACATTATCATCTATAACTGCTCAACGATTAATAACGTTTGACAATAATGCCCCAATAAATATGCCCCCCCTCCTCCTCCTCCGCACACACTTCCTTTGTCAACGTGAACGCGCAGAGTGGACACAAACGGAGGCGCGTTGCCGCAGCAGTTCACAGCTGCTGCACACACACCTACTCCCCGGCCTGCCCTGCCCCACCAGCGAGGTAACACATACATGAATGGAGTCAAGAGCGTATTGTTTGCCCCCTAAGCCTCAGTTGCCAAGCTATAACTTGCATTTATTTGTCTCTGTTTTAAAGTAGCCTTTATCATGCAGCGCCACACAGCTGAGCATAAATTAGCCGACTGTCCTGCTTAACAAGCTAGCCCCCCAAAAAAAAAAGATATGACGTGATGAACACAACTAATGTCGGCGGAGTTTGTCATTGGTACAGCATGTGAATCTATCAGTATGCTGAATATTTAGTGTAGTTTAGGTTTACTTTAGGTTATATAATGAGGGGCGGCAGTGGCGAAGTCGGTAGGGAGATCGCCTCTGGAGTGCAGGGTCGGAGGTTCGATCCCCCGTCTCCCCGCCACATGTCGAAGTGTCCCTGAGCAAGACACTGAACCCCAAATTGCTCCCGATGGTTCAGAGAGCGCCTTGCATGGCAGCTTCTACCATCGGTGTACGAGTGTGTATGAATGGGTGAATGTGGTAAGTAATGTAAATCGCTTTGGGGCTGAGAAAATCGTCTAGAAAGCGCTATATAAGTCAAGTCCATTTACCATATAATTAACACTTCACTTGCAGTAATTTATTTGCTAAATGACAAACAGGCAATTCCCAATTGCAGAAACAGTAGCCTTGTGCCTTGTTGTAATGTAACTAAGCAGTCTTATTCATATGGTTGGTTGGTCTCTTTTTGTATACAAATTGCAGTATAATGCCTAGAAAGGAGAGATTAAAAAGGAAAAAGAAAGGGAGCTAAAGCAGGCAGCCCAGGGGAGCAGCTCTCTGCTCTCCTGGATGAAAGCATCCAACAGCAGCAAGGAGGAAGATGAAGATGAAAGGTCAGAGTCAAGACCAGAGTCATGTTAACTGTTCAGGGCCTTTTAAAGCTCAGATTTTAATGTTGAACTGTTCCTCAAATGTTATTGAAATATCTTAAAATCTGTCCACACATTTTATTTTAACTACGCAAAGTGGGTTGGTGGTACTAAATCAGTCATGAAGCTATACGCTAATTATATTATTTTGTCCCAACCATAAGTTATTTCTATGTTACAAGACTTGCAGTAATCTTGTATTTACCTTAATAGGATATTATTAGTATAACGAAGGGGCATAACGAAGACTTCAAAGAGAGAATAAGGGATAAGGGATTATTTTAAAAAATCCGAAGCTGACTGTTTTTTTTTTCAAACGTGTATATTTTTTCTTTCTGCTTTTTGGTAATGTGTCTCCAAATTATTCCAGAAAATAGTACTAAATAGCCCACATTGACACAGGTGATTTAGCCTTAGCTTTCTTCTCAAAGTGCACCAGATTGATGAATTTTACTTTAAAAGGTTCACATTTTTCTTCCGGGGGAGCTTTCCCCCGGACCCCCCTAGAAGGTCCAGGGTCCCAAACACAGTCTCCCAAATTCCTTTGAGAAACACTCTATGTGTGGCCGGGTATTAAAAGTCATTAGGCCAGGGGGGGATTTTGTACAAGTAGGCCTACCCTTAAAATGATTTGGTCATTAATCGATAAAATATATTGTGCCCTTTTTTTTGCACTGAGCACCTGGCCCCCAAAATGTCTGTGCACGCCACTGGCAAGCAGACACTCAGGCCCAATCTAGATCCACCCCCTACACCCTAACCCTATCCCTATCCACTATCCCTCCGTTTGCGCGTTCGCGGGGAGGGCCCGCCATATTGAGTGCCGTCCCAAACCACCGAGCCTCGAGTGTAAATGGGTTATAAAGCCCTCGATCACAGAGTCTGCATCGATAGAGGCTGTGTTCGGAAAGCCATACTAACGTCCTCAGGGCTGTACAGTGCGACAGTTTTGATCGCATTTGCTACTGAAATTGATCACGTGCGATGATGAATTCAAGTCCAGTCGCACCAGTGCTAATGAGCAGATGATGTCTGTTTGAGACACAGAGGAGCTATGCACAATACTGCTTAGAGGGCTCTACATTAACACTCTCCAAATGCGGGTGAATGTAGTCTTAGGCGAGTAAGTTATTAAGTCTACCCTCCACTTTGGCCGGTGAAAGATGTGTGCTCGGGATCTGTGCTTTGTGCGGCGATTATAGCGTCTAACTTCACCAACGGTTAAAAACAGGAAGGAGACGGCTCTCTTTACATTAAGGCAGTCAAGTTAGTGCGTGTGCAAACAGAACATTTCCTGTGCGCCTTCACAATAAAAGTCGGTTACTATCCAAATGCGAGTTGACTCTTATTTTGAAGCAGGTAAGAACAGGAAGTTGGCGCTTCTCAGCCCTGCAGTCAACCATGGACCAACAGCAGTAACTATCTATGATTTAAACAAAGATTGACACAACCTATTTAACTTGGCCTAAATTGTATAACTATGTTTACTAATTTATTTAATAGGCTATATGTTCAATGTTTTAAAGTATGGTTTTCATTAAAAGAATGAAATGTTCTAAAAATGTGTGTTATTATAATAATGATATGTTTATAAAAATATATAGGTATAGACATTATTTTTATAGTTCTATGTTCTATGGGGGGGAAATAATTCTGAATCAGCAAAAAAATTGCCATTGGCAGGTTAGACTTTTTTGTCTAAATTGCAATCAGTGCACCCCTATTCATTTTTCTACAATTATTTCTGCACACACTAGGATATCATATTCATTGAGAATCTCAAATAAAACCAAGATGACATGCTCAAAGGTAATTAGAGCTAAATGCAAGGGTTAGGGTCATGCAAGTTTTCGATCATTCTTTGTGTGCTACCAAATTTATTTTTGTGCAACTGAATTTTTTTGCTTGCTAGCACCAGTGCTACCACTTTAAAAAATAAGCGTACAGCCCTGGTCCTACTCGTACTCATTTTGACTTCAATTTGAGTATGTGACGGTTGGGTATGCGAGTTTGGGTATGCGAGAAATTCCCGGATCAGTACTAACTTCCGGGAAGATTTTGGGTATGAATCGATTGTATACTTTTCCTACTCAACCGCCCCACAATGCACTGGGTCAATTCTACCCGCCCAGGAAAATGAAATATTTTCGAGCAAGTTGCTAGGCAGCGACATTGTTTTGGGTCCGCGATCTGACAACTGTACGTGCAGTCATTCATAAACTCTTACAATAGATAAGAGATGAAGATAAATACCTAACAACATTAGAGTTACTAAGTGAAATGAGTGATGCGAGTCTGATAGTGGAGAGAGATTAGAACAGATCGCTGTTCCACACACCACGGCTTGTCCAGCTCAACTCACAGACAGCTGAGTGCTCTGATGAGCCGGACAGAGAGCGTCAGAGGGATCCTCCGCCTCAAAACATAATTATTAAACAAGAGGTCCAAAACACAGATAATGAACACAGGACTGTAAAAATCTAGTTCAATATCTAACCTGTAGAGGGCGGTTATACGCTAAACAGCGTCTAAACTGCCTGAATCTTACAAGAAGAAGAAATTCTTCATTGCTCGAGTATACTTCAACTGAAAACGTTTCGACGCACCTCGCATACACAATCGATCTTTGAGTAGACAGTATGCAGTATATATATGGTGAGTATGTAGGACGCTAGTATGGCTTTCCGAACACAGCCAGAGGCTTTGCCCTACGTTTGACACAGGTGTCCGGCAATCAATTATGTGCGGAATGGAAGAGCCAACCTACAAATGAGAGTTCCATGGAGTTTGTTTCCCGAATTATAAATGAAACGTTCTCTTACCTCAAACAGACATTTGTTTGATTATTTTTATGCATAGTCCTAAATGACGGAACCGGAGGGTAGCCTACAATATCGGAACGAACATGTTGTTTTACACTTGTTGATTTGATTAGGCTATACCACTTGTCTACCGTTAGTGTTTCAGGACCGTGGATAAAAGATAAAACGAAGCAGATGAAGAAAATGCCCACAAGTTAATAAGGGACAGTGATTATTATTTCCTTAAATTGTTAGTAAGATTTGTGTTACTGTTATTTAACCCATTGATGACGGCTGCTGCGTGATGCCACATTGTATCTCCTGCCTGATGCTGCATCATGCAGCATTGTTACTTTATCTAATTTTCATGGCGTGCGCAACATAGAATGCACCGTCATTGGTTCAAATACACATGAGGTGGGTTTTGTTGATTTTTTTTAAGACCACGTGACCACCCAAAAATCGCCAATCAAAATATCAATAAATAAATAATAATAAAAAAAAATACGCCAGCTGTGTCGGCGATAGTGTATTACAGAACAGTTAGTGGCGTTCGGAGCGCAGAATCAAGGTCTACTATAGGCTACTGATGAAAATCACACAACACATTGCATCTACAGGTGAAACTCGAAATATTAGAATATCGTGCAAAAGTTCATTTATTTCAGTAATTCAACCTAAATGGTGAAACTACACTCAACAAAAATATAAACGTAACACTTTTGTTTCTGCTCCCATTTTTCATGAGATGGACTTAAAGATCTAAAATTCTTTCCAGATACACAATTGTACCATTTCTCTCAAACATTGTTCACAAATCTGTCTAAATGTGTGATAGTGAGCACTTCTGCTTTGCTGAGATAATCCATCCCACCTCACAGGTGTGCCACATCAAGATGCTGATCTGACATCATGATTAGTGCACAGGTGTGCCTTACACTGTCCACAATAAAAGGCCACCCTGAAATGTGCATTTTTTTGCTTTATTGGGGGTCTGGGGACTCAGAACCAGTCAGTATCTGGTACGACCACCATTTGCCTCATGCAGTGCAACACATCTTCTTCGCATAGAGTTTATCAGATTGTCAATTGTGGCCTGTGGCCCACTCCTCTTCAATGGCTGTGCGAAGTTGCTGGAGACGGCTTATGGTGGAGAAATGAACATTCAATGCACGAGCAACAGATCTGGTTGACATTCCTGCTGTCAGCATGCCAATTGCACGCTCCCTCAATGCTTTTGGCATCTGTGGCATTTTGCTGTGAGACAAAAGTGCACATTTCAGGGTGGCCTTTTATTGTGGACAGTCTAAGGCACACCTGTGCACTAATCATGATGTCAGATCAGCATCGTGATGTGGCACACCTGTGAGGTGGGATGGATTATCTCAGCAAAGCAGAAGTGCTCACTATCACACATTTAGACAGATTTGTGAACAATGTTTGAGAGAAATGGTACAATTGTGTATCTGGAATGAATTTTAGATCTTTAAGTCCATCTCATGAAAAATGGGAGCAAAAACAAAAGTGTTGCGTTTATATTTTTGTTGAGTGTAATATATTATATATAGACTCATTACATTCAAAGTGAGATATTTCAAGCCTTTATTTGTTATAATTGTGATTATTATGGCTTACAGCTTATGAAAACCCCAAATTCAAAATCTCAGAAAATTAGAATATTACATAAAATCAATAAAAAAAGGATTTTAAATACAGAAATGTCGGCCCTCTAGAAAGTATAATCATGCATACGTACTAAGTACTTGGTTTGGGCCCCTTTTGCACGAATTATTGCCTAAATGCGGCGTGCCATGGATGCTATCAGTCTGTGACACTGCTGATGTGTTATGGAAGCCCAGGTTGCTTTGATAGTGGCCTTCAGCTCGTCTGTATTGTTGGGTCTGGTGTGTATCATCTTCCTCTTGACAATAGTCCGTAGTTTCTCTATTGGGTTCAGGTCAGGAGAGTTGTCTGGCCAATCAACACAGTAATACCATGGTCAGTCAACCAGTTACTTGTGGTTTTGGCACTGTGGACAGGTGTCAAGTCTTGCTGGAAAAAGTAATTCAGCATCTCCATAAAGCTTGTCAACAGGCAGGAGCATTAAGTGCTCTAAAATCTCCTGGTAGACAGCTGTGGTGACTTTGGACTTGATGACACAGTGGACCAACACCATCAGATGTTATGGTGCCTCAAATCATTACTGACTGTTGAAACTTGACAGTGGTCTTCAAGCCCCTTGGATTTTGTGCCCCTCCACTCTTCCTCTAGACTCTGGGACCTTGATTTCCAAATGAAACGCAACATTTAATTTGGATCAGTGATGATTTGAGGTATCATGTCATCTGCTGCTGTTAGTCCACTGTGTTATCAAGTCCAAAGTCACCACAGCCATCTACCAGAAGATTTTAGAGCACTTCATGCTTCTGTCTGTTGACAAGCTTTATGGAGATGACAATTTCCATTTCCAGCTAGACTTGGCACCAGCCCACAGTACCATAAGCCACTGGTAACTGGTTGACTGACCATGGTATTACTGTGCATGAATGGCCAGACAACTCTCCTGACCTGAACTCCATACAGAAACTATGGACTATTGTCAAGAGGAAGATGATACACACCAGACCCAACAATACAGATGAGCTGAAGGCCACATCAAAGCAACTTGGGCTTCCATAACACCTCAGCAGTGCCACAGGCTGATAGCATCCATGCCACGCCGCATTTAGGCAATAATTCATGCAAAAGGGGCCCAAACCAAGTACTTAGTACATATGCATGATTATACTTTCTAGAGGGCCGACATTTCTGTATTTAAAACCCTTTTTTTATTGATTTTATGTAATATTCTAATTTTCTGAGATTTTGAATTTGGGGTTTTTATAAACTGTAAGCCACAATAATCACAATTATAAAAGTTAAAGGCTTCACATATCTCACTTTGCATGTAATGAGTCTGTATAAGATATTATTTTCACCTATAAAGTTGAATTACTGAAATAAATGAACTTTTGCACGATATTCTAATTTTTCGAGTTTCACCTGTATTTATTAAATTTAGGCTATATTTTGCTGCTCCAACTCAAATTCAGCCCAGCCAGGCGATAGTTAAGTTTCAGTTTAGTTTTCATCTCCGTGGTATACAGCCGTTTGGACCAGCTGATCGGCTCCCGACAGCAGGAGTCAGTCTGGGTTCCAGTTGTACTGGGAAATCGGATTTATGGTGCCAGTGATAACTGAACTAAATAATAAAATAAAGCTATCTTCTCCTTCCTATATCTGTCTATCTTTATCCCTCCACTGCACACTCAGTCACTACTATCCATGCTAAAAGGAAGCAGGATTATAACCTCGTTTAGCACATTATTTTTAAATATTTTATATTATTTATTCTTTTTTTTCTCCCCCATCTAATTTTGATGATTTTTAGAAAAATGTGTTGGTTTGTAAGCGCTAAGGGAGCATGTTTAAATAAAACCTGTGAACCTTAACTTTTAAATGTATTTTATTTCATGTTTCTATGTGCTACACAGGCTTAGATATTAAGGTTTTGGTAGACTTTACAATTCATACTATTTTTTCAGAAAACCCTCAGGCATTAAGGACATGCATCCTAGATTGCCATAGTCATCAATGGGTTAAAGCCGATGAGGGGTAGGCTAGTAATAGCGGCGGTGACGTCAGTCAGCTGGAGCGCATGACTTTTCTTATTTATGTCCACCCTTGCAGAGCATTATAATTTATGCACGCTAATTAACTGCCGCGATTCGCGGGTCGTAATGGCAGATTTACGAATCATGACAAGTGGAATACATGCTTTAGCAGACTATTGTTCTTTTCCCTGGTTTTGTATGCTGCTGTGTATGTAAACTAAAAGGATAATTTAACAGCTGATCAAACACCCACACGTTTCCTCCACTACAGACTGAGCGGTTAAAATTTAGAATATGCAGTTAGAAAATGTTTAACAAAATTAATTATGCAGCCAAAGAAGCATGGGAGAGAGTTTGTTTTTATTCAATACAACATTTTACTCTCACATGGGTAGCCTATATTATTAAAGGCTATATGAATGTAAAGAGTGTTTCAGGTCAATGCTTTGTATAAGATCATAAAATAACTAGGACTTGAAGGTGAAGTGATAGCAAAACAGGCCTGAAAAATACAAGGTTCTTATTGTTATCGAATTTAAATATTGCTGTTTGAAATATAAATGTGGTGGAATTTTATTTTAGGGTGAGAAATAAAGACTTAACAAACTAGTGTCTCTAGGTTTCTTCCTGTTTCCGTCTGACAGAGGCGAGGGCTTGCCAAAGTCGCACCGTTGTTATACCCTACCCCTTAATGATCGAGTGCCACTCCACAGCCGCGAGTGTGACTCCACAGCGAGTGACACTCGCTCACGGAGTGGGAGTGCCTAGGGAGTCATTTGGGATTGGGCCTCAGTGTGTTTACATACAGACTCATAATCGGGTAACTAAACGAATAAGACTTCAACAGGACTTGTAAACTGCATGTAAACACCTTTATCCGATCTACTTTGCACACAAATCGTCACATAAACGGACAAGCGAAGTCGGATAATAACACCTAGATAACTTGTTCATGCTCGAGAATCCCTGCGGAGGATTTCACAAGGAAGTGGAAGGAGACAACGTAAAAAAATAGTAGGGTTATTGCATAGATATAGGGGAGAATGGGGTAATCTGAGCCACTTTTTACATTTGCTCCCCTCTAAGCGAGCAAAAATGATTTATCACTCAAATTTACACATTTCCCATTAATTCAGGATGTTTCCTAGAAATGGGCATTAGCAGAATTGTTTCAAGACCAAGGGCAGTGAAAATATGATTGTTTAAAAAAAAGTTGTGATGTGGCTCACTTTACCCCAGCTGTGGGGTAAACTGATCCACTTACTTTTTCCACTCTGAAACTACCATAACAACACATATTGTAACAGTAAGAATCCTGAAAGCTAGCCACACATTCCAGAACTAATGTCGGACTAGTAAAAGAATGATGGGGTTTGGTCAATTAAGCAAAGCAAATTTTCTAAACACTTGAAAGTAACTCTGAACAAAATACAAAATCAAATACAACATATTATAATTCAAAAGGTTTTAATAAGATTCAAATGAAAGATAGAACCAGTTAGATTAGAACACAGTCTGGGGGTCAGAACACAGGACCCTTAGAGCCAGCTAGTGTCTGGGGGTCAAGGCATAGGAAAATCAGAACCAGCGAGAACAGCCTGGGACTCAGAACACAGGAGAAGACCCAAATGGATTATAACATCAGCCTGTCATACTCTACAACTAGGCCTACTCTACACTCTACAACTAGGCCTACTCATACTCTACTCGTCATCCTGGTGTATTTCCTTGGCATGATGGCTTTTCTACAATGTGTATGACATTAAAATAAAACATATGTCATGTAATATTACATTAAAATATGTTAAAGACTAAACTTAACTTGTGCCTTATGGTGGGGGAAAATGAGACAGTGGCTCACTTTTCCCCACAGCATTTGGCTCACTTTCCTCCACCACCACGATTTGAGAAAAAACTACCTCTCTTAGCATTTCAGGCTAATCTTCAGTTATCAGCATCACATGGTTTCATATGTTGGTAGTTCATCAACACGTATGATAGAAGTTTTTCTACGTGAATACATTTGCTTTGGCACAACAGTTGATTAAGTTGACAGCAAGAACATTTACTTTTACATGCAAAATACCTATTTTGGTGAAAAAAACATGCTTACCGCAGCACCATGAGGTCCTCTCTTTCAGGGCCAAGGGGAAATGAGAGGGGCTTGAAAACATATATCTCACATGACCACAAATGTTTTCCGTTGCCTAGATACAGGGGGTGGCTCACATTAACCGATGTCTCAGATTCCCCCGTTCTCCCCTATATATAAAAATATAAATAAATATTTATATATATATAATAATTTATATATATATCAATATATATATAAAAAAAGTATTGCCGGAAGGGAACCGGATGTGGCTCTTAACCACTTGTTGAAAGGGCTACAGCACCACCTAGCATAGTGGAGACAGCCATGCATCGGACATTTATCCGATTACTGAAGGGCCATGTATACTCAGACAAGTAACACGAGTGTCTAGTTCGGTATATGTCTTAATCCAATCTAGTTGTGCCATGGAAACGCACTGACTGACACTGGGAGGAGGGAGAGAGGACACCACTTTCCAGTTAGACATACAAATATCAATGTGTTAGCCACTGAGCTAACCACGGCTAACCCCAGTCAAGGAAGTGGAGAGGCTTCTGCTCTGTGTTCTGGGCCCCACAAAGTAGCAGGCAGGAGCTTAGACCTGAGTCTGTGTTTACAAACCAATACCAACAAATGTTACAAATACAGCCAGAGAGAGGAGCAGAGCTGGCCCGAGGCATAAGCGAACTAAGCGGTCGCTTAGGGCCCCCGACCGCCAAGGGGGCCCCCTCCAAAAAAAAAAAATAATATATATATATATATATATATATATATATATATATATATATATATATAAATACATTTTCTTTTCTTTTTTTTTTTTTTTTTTAGTTTGTGTGTTTGATATTAACATCATATTATGCAAATGTAAGTTATCATACAAAAAAAGGAATAAAATGTTTTGGTCTAGATAACTAATAGCCTAAACATTTAATCAGTTCATCTGGGAGGTAATCCGAAATTATCTGATCATGTCACGTTCACATCCAGGCACAGTGTGTATTGAGTTTATTTAAAAACAATTGGAAATGGGGCTGCCCTCAGTTTCCCATGCACTGTGTATAGTCTATAGCCTATTTCAGCCTCGTCTGTGGAAAAAAAGATACAGTAGCTGGACAACAGAGTTCTTCTGCTTCGTTCCTCTCACTGCATTTAAATGCATTCATTATATTACAGAGAAATATGTCCCGTAAAAGAAAAAGAGCTCCAAGCCCAACCCAGAAGACCCTCCATAATATTTTATTTAATATTAATATTTGTATGGAAAATCCATGTGTCCTTCTTCAATAGCTTCTAATTCATCTAACCCAGTGTCTCCAAATTATTTGTTCACACAACATTTCTCAGATTTAGCCTCTTAATTTTCCTCTCAAAGTGCACCAGATTCATGCATTTCACTTTAAAAAGGTTAAAAAAATGAATGATATTTAACAAAGATCTATAGTCTCAGCAGCGCTAACATTGGAGAGGGGCCCCCTAATCATATTTCGCTTAGGGCCCCATGAAGGCTTGGGGCGGCTCTGGAGAGGAGGACTGTGCAGATAAACACACCACCACATACTATAGTGGGGCAGAAGTGATCATTGAGAGGGATTATTTTTGTGTGACTCTATAATTAAAAAAAATCATTAATATGTTATATAGTCTGCCTTTAAGCAATTTAAAATACAAGGCAGCAAGGCAGTCAGTGTCATGAGGAAAAGCTCTTGAAGTTCATGTACATCCAGCTCCACCTCCAGTTTATATGATAGAGGGAGTCTGACTTACAAACGATGTCTTCGTAGATGTTGTGGTCAGAGTAGGCATGGTAAACCCCTGGCCTGGCCTGGCCTCCCACTGTGTCTGCCCCCGCCGTCAGACGCGCTGCATCCTCGTACTCAAAGGACTTCCTGTGACAGGGAGGGAAGGGAGCGCAGTGAGAGGGACTGCTGTGCTAAAGATAGCCATTAGCCACCATACCATTGTTCACTCTATTGTCTAACGTCCAGCCAGCGTCCAACCACAACATTCCATATGTTGATATCAAACACAAGCTGACAGAGAGTGTGGTACACTGTCATGAAAGCAATGACTGAGCAGCATACAGAACAAAAGCTGTTGAGGAAGCAAAAGCAGGAAACGGAGTGTTGCAGGATTCAGACAGAGCTATGTCACAATGTCAGCTGTCATAATAAAAATGGAGGTCACCAAGGTGCAACTTTCCCCATCTAAATGAAAGCGTTGAAATTAATATACAGCCTTATGTATTAGCATCAAGGTCAGTGACAAGATGAGTTGAGGTGTCGGAACGTTCTGGAGCTAAGCCACTATTTCTTCTGTGTTAAGATATTTGTCACTGTTACTTTTATCATTTGATGTTGTTACTTTTTTGTCAAAAATAGAAATTATTCTAGTCACTGTCATCCCATATTATCACAATTGTGTCTGTAAACAGTTCTTAGTATTTTTTAAGTTCCTTAAAAATCACACAGTACTGCTCTTTAAATAAATTAAGAAAATAAAATACAATTATCCACCAGAAACGGTTAAAAAACAAATGTTTCCCCTCTCAAAAAAAATTATGAAAACAAAGATGACATTTTAGACTATTTTAGATGCTGCTTCAGTCAATCTGGCTCAATGCTGGAACAGAGACTGTTCAGTGTGATACCTAGCAACACTCAGGTACTGTATTTCATAATGCACTAGAATGATTGGCAGCTAATAGCTTCCTCTGATGTTGGTAAACAAAGAGCCCTGAAGAACTGTGTGCAGACATGGCAGGAAGCCTGTAGGCCAGATACTTCTTATTGAAACATATTTAACAGTTCTGGGCAGCTGGTGATCATGAGCATTTTCCCCTGATGAAGAGTTAAGCTGGATACCAATACATAACCCACTCCTCTGAGGCATGGCAGGAGGCTCCTTACCAGCTTCAATGGGATTATATTATTGTGTCCACCTCAATCAGAGAGCATAAGCTACATAACATAAACACCTTCAAAACAAAAAACTAATTTAGATTTGATTAGAAATTGTACATAACCTTGTGTATTAATGTTTGTAGAGAGAGACAGACAGCAGACAGACAGACAGACATACAGACAGACAGACAGACAGACAGACAGACAGACAGACAGACAGACAGACAGACAGACAGACAGACAGACAGACAGACAGACAGACAGACAGACAGACAGACAGACAGACATACAGTGTGTGAGTGAGTGCGTGCATATATGGATGACCCTGGACCCCATGGCTGCTGAGAAACTAGGACACCTCCAGACAATAGAGAACAATGCTGCCAGATATCATGTGACATCACACCTGGACCACAGCCAGCAATTAGACTCAGTACCCTTCCCAAAAGGGCCCTAACACATTGTGCTCCTTTTTGAATATCACTAGCAGAGTCCAAAGCAGGGAAATAATTAGAAGTGCATGTTCTCTGATTTCATCAGCGGGACTGAGGGAGGGTAATTTTCAAGAAATCAATGCTATAGCATCGTCATGATTCTTTCAAAATAAAATTCACAATTCATAAAAAACAAACATAATTGTATAAGATGATGTTGTACTCTTTCTTGTACAGAGTGTGATTTACACATAACATTTTTTTGTTAATGTATTTTAACATTTGGACCTATACCGCAAAGTTTCATTGAATATTCAGTTCAATGAAACTTCATTGCATTTTGAAATAAATAAACTCAAAAAATGTCACTAAAACAAAATGCAAAGTATACGTAATTCTATATTTTTGGGGGGGAACACGGTGTCCCCGTGGAGGGAATTCTCATCCGCCGCAACGTTTTCACGTTCTTGTAAAGAATATAGTATTTTTCAAATTATGTTTTATCCTCTAAGGATGCATCACAAGAAAGATAAGCTACATATGGATACCAGGTAAACGATGTCTCTTCCCACTTTAACCCCTGTACGCAACAAAATATATTCTCATGACAAATATTTTTGCATGGCTTCTCCATTGTAAGCGAGATATGCTAGCTCCTCTAATCGCAACACACATCTCGTACACCGCTACACTGTGATGCCTGTGTTGTGGTAGAGAGAGCTCCTGAGGTTGTTTTCTTCAAAAAACTATTCAAGTTAAATAAAGCACTGCAAGAAATGTGCTCTACTTTTAGTGCACAGACTCACCTGTTCTTTTTGTGCCTTGAAAGGCCATTAGTCTTTGCTACCGGACATGGAGGAGGGGGGAAGTTTGGCGGGCGGGCTACACTCTTGCTCCTCACGTTGGGCTGATTGTAAGAAGATTTGTTGTCCCAGCGCATAGTGTGCCCTCTGCTGCTGCTGGTGGTGGTGGTTCCCTCATACTGGAACGTCCGCTGAGGTTTGGGAGGAGGCTGAGTTTCACCCAAAGGCTCCCTGCCTTTCTCCCAAAACAGCCTGTCCCCCTCCAGCTTACGCCAGAAACCCCGGGAGGTGTAGAAGTTTCCCCCGGGCATGTTGTCTTCTTCTTGGTCATCGGTCGACAGAGGTAGAGATTTAGGAACTACTTCAACATCCAAGATGCAAATGGTTTTTTGGTTGCCATTGGCAGTGAGGAATTGTTTACCTATGGAGTTGGTGATGTTGACCTCCACTTTGGGAGATGCAAATATTTGTGGTCTAAGTGGTTTATTTCCTGGACTTGTAGCTGTACATTTGGCGGGACATTTCTGCAGAGGTTCAAACCCCCTTCCATCCACATCACATGCGGCTTCCGATGGAGATTCCCAAACATCTAAGCTCTTGGCCCTTGAGCGGCTGGCTGCTTCATGAGGCACCGCTCTGGACCCCTCGCTGTAACGTCCATTGCTGCCCAGAACATCTCCAGACAGACTTCGGATTACAATGGGAGGGCGCGCTTTCACCCTGGCATCCTGCTGACTGCGACCTTCCCACTGAGAGATCTTATCCCGGATGCTGATGCCCTGCTCGTGAGACGGTGGCCTGCCCGACTGGCAGCCCTGCCAAGCCAGGCCGGCCCCTTTCTGTATGTGCTCCACAACACCACCAGAGCCCCCTCGCCTGGCCTGCTCCAGCCCCAGAGCCAGCATGTTGAGAGGGGGCAAGTGTCAGCGCACCCTCACTTCTCCATTTTTTCCTAATGCATCCGCCATTTCCTCACAAAGACCATCGGAAAAAACACTTGATCTGTTGACAATTAATCCAAAATGAGAAGTAAAAAAAAAAGTGCAGCAAGGTTAATGGTTGTAATGGTTGTTCCTGTATGTGTCATTTCCACTTCGTCTTCTTTTGTACACAACCTAACAAAAAGAAAAGAAAGACAAGACACATAAATTACTCTTCGGTCACTGAAGGAGAGACACTGCAGGTGTAACTTAATGTAGAAAATAAGATTATTCAAAATGTTAGAATGTTTTTTTTTGTCAATACAGTATGTTGTTTAGAACAAAATGTCTATAAATCAGTTAACAACATATGAACAAATCCTTCTGTAATAATAAGAATGATTATGGAAAGTGTAGTTGATGTCAGTGCTTTAGAAGTTGAGATTTACGCTGCAAAGTATTAAAACAAACTAATGTTGAGAGATAATGGCTGTTAAAGATTGTTGTATAGGAGAAATATACAGACGCAAACAGACAAGGTTTAGTCAAATAAACACCTAAATGTACATGCTGGACCTTTGATTTATACTAGTATGAAAGTAGACATGTTATGGAAGATAAATAGACAAAAATATATAAATTGACGAGTGTTTGAAAAACAATGTGTTTGCCTGCCGTGTCTTGCTTTAAAACCAGTCCAGACAGCACACAGCAGCGTCAGACTAAGGCAACAGCAGAGGACACTATTCAAACAGCACACATATAAAGCCGTCTACAATTTATAAACAGCGACAGACAGATAAAGTCAGGAAGTACAGGTATTGTCAAAGTCGATTTCTAGGAAGAAATCCCAAAAAAATAAGAAAAGACAGTGAGTGAGGGTGAAGGTTCCTACAGCTTTCTGCTGCTGTGTGTCTGTGTGTGGAGCCGCTCCAATCCTCCAATAGCACCAGGGGACTCTGGGATCCTTAACTCAACTGGTCAAATACGCCATGCCAGTGATACAGCAAAGTATTACATCTAATCTACCAAGTTGTCTTTGAGATGACTGGCAATAACGTGCATTTTAAAAGGAGTTCAAAGGAGCTTTAGGGACAGGAAAGCACGTTCATCTCAGGACTAAAGGGCCAGTGGCAATAAGGTGAACGATGTAGGACGCTTTAAACACACCTATAGGCCTATACATATAGTGCAATAAAAGCTCTTCAAATGATTGGGCTATTTACCACACATAAGATTAAAACATAGGCTACAAGACTACACTGATTAGCAGAAGACTTGTTGTTAGGATTAGAATGTGCACTGTAACTATATGCTCTCATCAAATGCTTTCAAACAAGATACTTGATGTAAAGTTCTGTAGCGGCATCCACCCTGATTGATAATCCCCGAGAGAGTGGCCATCGTCAATGAATGCAGTCACTGTACACTGGTGCAGAGCCGGCTCCTGGCTCGCTGGAACCGAAGCATTTGGACACGTTGCACATTAGGATGGAGGCTGAGGGTACGTGGAGAAGGGGAGAGACATACGGCCCGTCACAACTCTATGAGCTGCATTCCTGCAGAGCTGTACAAGAGGAGGGGAGTCGGGAATACATTTCACTACAGACAGTCGCTCAGTCGCTCTAGCAATTGACGCCTTTGTTTGGTTTGACCCAAATCAAATGTATGCGTGGACTGGAATGCCGCCGGATCATTGCAATGACAATGCGACTCTCAAACTGACCCAGTTGCATTATTTGTCTGTTCTTTGTTACAGTATGAGTCTTCTCCTGACATGAAGGATCAGCAGACTGTCCATAATTATGCTGTGGAGAGATTTGCACCCAGTGACTTGAGCTATGTTTAGATCATCTACGTTCAAACCCTGTGTCTTTGAAACGCAGTACATCTGTTAATATGCCAGCTTTGCTAGCTACAGTCACATCTCAAACATGTCTAAACCTGTCAGTTCCCCCTTTCGCCTACAGTAACAATCAAATGCTGCTATTGCCAGTGTGTCAAAGTCAATGACATACTGTGATATCAAGTGACAAAGCCAGAGAGCGAGTCAAAATGAACTTTATTGATGTGTATGCGACCGTCAACTCTCTAGAAAGGTAACCTTGTATTTTCTAGGAAAACTCACGACTCATCTAAGTAGAAACTAGCCAGGAAGCTGAAGTACCCCGTCATCACTGTGCAGCTACATTAAAGCTATTGCACCTTTAAAACCACCACAAAACACCCTCCTTAAGAAGGCCGGCAAGACACAACATGTTGTAGGCGAGGTTTTGCACGCCTTTGGTTCACCAACAACAGTGACTGTTGAGGCTATAATAAAGGAGAATTGTGGGTTAAGCTAAATGGTAGGCATCATAAAAGAACACACCAAGATGAAGTGCCTTTGAATGACCGATCCATCACTTTCCAACAGAACAGCTTGTGTGTATCCAGATATTCATTTAGACAGCACTGGTGAACGGACCACTAGCATAACAAGTTGTCTATGGTTGTGGATGCAACGGTTTCTCTCAACTTCCTCCTACTCAGGCCAAAGCATTCTATTTTAACTGCATTCATTCTGTAGTGAACTAAAAGGTTTAGCAGGAAAGTATTCCAAATTAATTAATTAAAAGTGGGCTTGTAGTTGATTTGACACTTTTCCGAGGAGGTTAGTGGAATATAGACAGCAGTACTTTCAATAGGCCTATGCTAACAGTAAGTTATTCATTAACTTTACTGTTTTCCCTACATTTGCCGACACCAGACTCCCATATAGCCTAGCAGCTATCCTCTCTGCGTTAAGGTCCAATGAACAACTAAGTTGATTCCTGGCTGCCTTTGTTTTTTAACATGTGTAGGCTAGATAATCAGCGACCTAACTGCTGTACATGGGAATAGAAGCAGAGAGAAGACACATCTGCATTAGCCTACGTCTCCAAGTGCCCTAGAAGAGAACGAGGGAAGAAAACATCTTGCCAAACTCCCTTTGAATTTTAAGTGTGCTTCCTTATTGCACAGCTTCATTTGCATAGAAACATCAATCCATAATCTGTCTCTGTAATTCGGCTGTAACAAAGTAATATAGCTAACTGGTTTACACGGCTTGCTCCCGACCACCAGGTTTAAATTGTCGCAGCGTCACCTCTGAAGTTACTTTAGCCTTATTAAAAGAACCGTCTAACTTATTGAATGCATTATGAACAGTAGGCAACTTGAAACGGAACACCTAGCCTACCTAAAATGTACATTGTAGCCTAATATTAAAATGTATATATGCCTCTGATACATTTAAAAAAAAAACTTTAAAAAGAATGACAGTCAGAGACGCTGTGTACTAATATATTAGTTAGAACCAAACACTACATACCAGTCGCAGTTTAAAACGATGAGCAAAACTCGTGTTTTTTTTCCTTAAAGATACAAATTAAAACCACAAATACAATCCAAATCTGCTCGCTGGCGTGGTTTCTGGAGAAGTTTCCAGTCCGAATAGATTCAGGCTAATGTTGGAGTCCGCAGACATTTAGGCTACTGAAGACGTATCCCAAAATAAACATTTTGTGAGGCATAAAAACGTCTCCCCGGTAATAATTACTGAAAGAAAGTGTCCATTAACTAGGGAAAAGTCATGGGAAAAGTACAGCAGAACACTCCTCGCCCTCCCTCTAAGGACAATTAGCATAAAGTCCGCAAGAAAATATAGCCTACAACTTCCGGATCCACTTTTCAACATAAAATCCTTATGTCTACGCCACCGCTGCTATCAAAAATCTCCTCAATTATTCTCTTTCAAAAATAGCCTATAACTACATTATCATTATGGTCTCCTGAAAAAGCTACGTATTTGTGTTATTTCACATAGGGCCTACATATTTTCAGATCCTGTTAAATAGCCTAGCCTAGACTAGCTGCCCTACGTGGAGTTATTTTGGTTTAGTTATTTTGGTTTAAGTTTCTTAAAGGCACTCTATGCAACATTTTAATGAAGAATTAAAGGTGGTGTAAGCGGAATGGTTCTTTTAGCTAACTTCCAGTCAGTTACTGCAGTTAGCAGTCCCCTCACTCGTCCCACATTAATGCACTGCGGTCTTCAAGCAGCGAGTTATCTAGCATAATCTCAGATCCATAAGTGTGATAAAACATGATTAAAAACCATAAAAACAGACATTGGGAAGGATTTTTACCTGCTCCGCCATTGTAGTCGCATAAACATTCACCCATATGTTGCTCTGGCGTGCACCGTCAGTGAGACCATGAGTGAGACGGGTGTCGGTTTGTAGCGTACTCTCTTGTGATTGGGTAAACATTTTGAAATCCCCCAATAAGTATATTTGAGAGCGATTTAACACTTATATTAACATAAATAAACCGCTTACTTCACCTTTAATTATAGAGTCACACAAAAATTATCCGTCTCAATGATCACTTCTGCCCCACTAGAATGAGTGGTGGTGTGTTTATCTGCACTTTAATTTCTTGGGTAGTCATTTGACTACCGTTTTTTTATATATATATATAGGGGAGAACGGGGGAATCTGAGGCATCGGGTAATGTGAGCCACCCCCTGTATCTAGGCAACGGAAAATATTTGTGGTCATGTGAGATATATGTTTTCAAGCCCCTCTCATTTCCCCATGGCCCTGAAAGAGAGGACCTCATGGTGCTGTGGTAAGCAAGTTTTTTTCACCAAAATAGGTATTTTGCATGTAAAAGTAAATTTTCTTGCTGTCAACTTAATCAACTGTTGTGCCAAAGCAAATGTATTCACGTAGAAAAACTTCTATCATACGTGTTGATGAACTACCAACATATGAAACCATGTGATGCTGATAACTGAAGATTAGCCTGAAATGCTAAGAGAGGTAGTTTTTTCTCAAATTATGGTGGTGGGGGAAAGTGAGCCAAATGCTGTGGGGGAAAGTGAGCCACTGTCTCACTTTCCCCCACCATGAGGCACAAGTTAAGTTTAGTCTTAAACATATTTTAATGTAATATTACATGACATATGTTTTATTTTAATGTCATACACATTGTAGAAAAGCCATCATGCCAAGGAAATACACCAGGAAGACGACCTGGGGCAACCACACGGAAAGAGCACCTTCTCATCTTTCCCTGTAACCTTCAGAGTATGACAGGCTGATGTTATAATCCAGTTGGGTCTTCTCCTGAGTTCTGAGTCCCAGGCTGTTCTCGCTGGTTCTGATTTTCCTATGTATTAACCCCCAGACACAAGCTGGCTCTAAGGGTCCTGTGTTCTGACCCCCAGACTGTGATCTAATCTAACTGGTTCTATCTTTCATTTGAATCTTATTAAAACCTTTTGAATTATAATATGTTGTATTTGATTTTGTTCAGAGTTACTTTCAAGTGTTTAGAAAATTAGCTTTGCTTAATTGACCAAACCCCATCATTATTTTACTAGTCCGACATTAGTTCTGGAATGTGTGGCTAGCTTTCAGGATTATAACTGTTAAAATATGTGTTGTTATGGTAGTTTCAGAGTGGAAAAAGTAAGTGGATCAGTTTACCCCACAGCTGGGGTAAAGTGAGCCACATGACAACTTTTTTTTAAACAATCATATTTTCACTGCCCTTTGTCTTGAAAAAATTCTGCTAATGCCCATTTCTAGGAAACATCCTGAATTAATGGGAAATGTGTAAATTTGAGTGATAAATCATTTTTGCTCGCTTAGAGGGGAGCAAATGTAAAAAGTGGCTCAGATTACCCCGTTCTCCCCTATATTTATTTTGGCATTTTTATGCTTTTTTTATTGATAGTGTAGAGACAGAGTTGAAATGAGGGGAGTGACATGCAGAGAACGACCGCGGGCTGGAATCGAACCCGGGTCCGTTGCTGGCCGAGGCCTATGGGGGGGACGCCCTACCAACTGAGCTAAGGGCGCCCCCGACTACCTGTTTTGACTCTAGGTTTTTCTTTGGATCTTGACGCAGATATGACCGTGAGAAAAAAGTTTTACTGAATTCTCCTGATCCAAAAGAGGCAATACGTCATCACATCAACTCCTGCAGCTGTCAACGATGAACAAATAGTGTTGTCTTCAAGTGTCCTGGGAAATATAGCCACTGTGTTGTGCGCCGCAACTGCGCCACTCCGGGGACTTTATTATTTCCATTGATAGAGTAACGACGAGGTGTGAATGATGTTTTGGCTCATGAAGGTGATACACGCAGAGTTGAAACTGTTGAGAAACCGTTATGAAAACTATAGGCCTAGTGATCATGAGTTGCTTCAACATTTAATTTGATTCTCCCAACTCCCACTAATATATACGTATATATATACACTCACCGGCCACTTTATTAGGTACACCTGTTCAATTGCTTATAATAACAAAAAGCTTATCAGCCAATCACAGGGCAGCAATTTAATTCATTTATGCATTTAGACGTGGTCAAGCCAATGTACTGAAATCAAACCGAGCATCAGAATGGGGAAGAAAGGGGGTTAAAGTGACTTTGAACATGGCATGGTTGATGGTGCACAGCAGGATGGAGCCATACTTTCATGTTGTTAACGCCAAATTCTGAACCTGCCATCTGAATTTCGCAACTGAAATCGAGACTCATCAGACCAGGCATGATTTTTAAATCTTCTATTGTACAATTTTGGTGATCCTGTGAGAATTGTACCCTCATTTTCCTGTTTTTAGCTGACAGGGGTGGCACCCGGTGGGGTCTTCTGTTGCTGTAGCCCATCTGCTTCAAGGTTGGTCGTGTTTTGGGTTCAGAGATGGTATTCTGCATACCCTGGTTGTAACGAGTGGTTATTTGAGTTACTGTTGCCATTCTATCATCTCGAACCAGTATGCCCATCCTCCACTGACTTCTGACTTCAACAAGGCATTTTACGCCCACACAAATGTCGCTCACTGTATACTTTTTCTTTTTCGGACCATTCTCTTTAAACCCTAGAGATGGTTCAGAGTGAAAATCCCAGTAGATCAGCAGTTTCTGAAATACTCATACCAGCCCTCCTGGTACCCTCAACATTGCCATTTTCAAAGTCACTTAAAACCCCTTACTTCGCCATTCTGTTGCTCGGTTTCAACCTCAAGAAGTTGTCCCGTCCAGGTCTACATGCCTAAATGCATTGAGTTGCTGACATGTGATTGGCTGATTAGTTATATGTGTTTACAAGAAAATGAACTGCTGTACCTAATAAAGTGGCCGTTGAGTGTATATACCCTCAACAAAAATATAAACGCAACACTTTTGTTTTTGCTCCTATTTTTCATGAGATGGACTTAAAGATCTAAAATTCATTCCAGATACACAATATTACCATTTCTCTCAAACATTGTTCACAAATCTGTCTAAATGTGTGATAGTGAGCACTTCTGCTTTGCTGAGATAATCCATCCCACCTCACAGGTGTGCCACATCAAGATGCTGATCTGACATCATGATTAGTGCCTTAGACTGTCCACAATAAAAGGCCACTCTGAAATGTGCATTTTTTTGCTTTATTGGGGGTCTGGGGACTCAGAACCAGTCAGTATATGGTGTGACCACCATTTGCCTCATGCAGTGCAACACATCTTCTTCGCATAGAGTTTATCAGATTGTCAATTGTGGCCTGTGGAATGTTGGTCCACTCCTCTTCAATGGCTGTGCGAAGTTGCTGGATATTAGTGGGAAGTGGTGCACGCTGTCGTATACGCCGGTAAAGCACATCCCAAACATGCTCAATGGGTGACATGTCCGGTGAGTATGCTGGCCATGCAAGAACTGGGACATTTTCAGCTTCCAAGAATTGTGTACATATCCTTGCAACATGGGGCCGTGCATTATCTTGCTGAAACGTGAGGTGATGTTCATGGATGTATGGCACAACAATGGGCCTCAGGATCTCATCACGGTATCTCTGTGCATTCAAAATGCCATCAATAAAATGCACCTGTGTTCTTCGTCCATAACAGATGCCTGCCCATACCATAACCCCACCACCACCATGGGCCACTCGATCCAAAGCGCTCACCCACACAACGCCACACACGCTGTCTGCCATCTGCCCTGAACAATGTAAACCGAGATTCATCCGTGAAGAGAACACCTCTCCAACGTGCCAGACGCCATCGAATGTGAGCATTTGCCCACTCAAGTCTGTTACGGCGACGAGCTGGAGTCAGGTCAAGACCCCGATGAGGACGACAAGCATGCAGTTGAGCTTCCCTGAGACGGTTTCTGACAGTTTGTGCAGAAATTGTTTGGTTATGCAAACCAATTGTTTCAGCAGCTGTCTCAGTGGCTGGTCTCAGACGATCTTGGAGGTGAACCTGCTGGATGTGGAGGTCCTGGGCTGGTGTGGTTACACGTGGTCTGCGGTTGTGAGGCCGGTTGGATGTACTGCCATATTCTCTGAAACGCCTTTGGAGACGGCTTATGGTGGAGAAATGAACATTCAATGCACGAGCAACAGATCTGGTTGACATTCCTGCTGTCAGCATGCCAATTGCACGCTCCCTCAATGCTTGTGGCATCTGTGGCATTTTGCTGTGAGACAAAACTGCACATTTCAGGGTGGCCTTTTATTGTGGACAGTCTAAGGCACACCTGTGCACTAATCATGATGTCAGATCAGCATCTTGATGTGGCACACCTGTGAGGTGGGATGGATTATCTCAGCAAAGCAGAAGTGCTCACTATCACACATTTAGACTGATTTGTGAACAATGTTTGAGAGAAATGGTACAATTGTGTATCTGGAATGAATTTTAGATCTTTAAGTCCATCTCATGAAAAATGGGAGCAAAAACAAAAGTGTTGCGTTTATATTTTTGTTGAGTGTATATAGGGGAGAACGGGGGAATCTGAGGTATCGGGTAATGTGAGCCACCCCCTGTATCTAGGCAACGGAAAACATTTGTGGTTATGTGAGATATATGTTTTCAAGCCCCTCTCATTTCCCCTTGGCCCTGAAAGAGAGGACCTCATGGTGCTGTGGTAAGCATGTTTTTTTCACCAAAATAGGTATTTTGCATGTAAAAGTAATTTCTCTTGCTGTCAACTTAATCAACTGTTGTGCCAAAGCAAATGTATTCATGTAGAAAAACTTCTATCATACGTGTTGATGAACTACCAACATATAAAAACCATGTGATGATATTAGCTAAAGATTAGTCTGAAATGCTGAGAGAGTTAGTTTTTTCTCAAATTGTGGTGGTGGGGGAAAGTGAGCCAAATGCTGTGGGGGAAAGTGAGACACTAGCCCCTTTTACACAGAGAGAGAGATTGCGGCATATTGACGGAACAACATCACTCCAATATGCCGGCTTTGCTTTCTTCTGTGTTATTTACACAGAACCAAGCAACGCCGGCCTGCTGGCGCATCAGTAGCCCCTTTTCCGGAATGAAAGAGGTGCTTGTAAACAGCGTCAGGTGTGACGTAAACATTTAGCGCAGCGCCGGTCAGCTGCTTTACAACAACAACACTGGCCGGTGAATTGAGAGCAGAAGTGCTGGAGCTTGCAGTAAGAGGGCCGTATTTTACTGTCCCCACGATGTGCCAGTTGATCTCGCTTCGCGCTGAGTCCAACATCACTGGGACTGTTAACCGAACTGACAAAATCAATCCGCTCACTGCTTCACTTGAGCGATTCTCTTTGTGATGGCAGTGCTCTGCCATTCAGACATAGCCTACACATACACAGTGTGTGAAGTCATGTTACTGTAGACAGAAATGAAGTGTGGATATACGCTCAGACGTAAGGATAATAATAGCGGCGGCGATCCGGTCGCAGACTATCTTAGCGTAGCAATAGCTTTCCCACTTCATTGTACAACTTTCCCCAGGCAGAAATAGACTCATACACTCTGCAAAATGAAGCTTGGGGGTTTGGATTGAGCAGCAGACCTTATGACCAGCTAGATTATACGCCGTTCCTTTATTTGGTGATTTTTACGGGACATCAGGCCGCCGTGATTAATGTTAAACACACGTCCTTCAACTGCTAACATGGTCGCATGTTTAGAACGTAGGCTATGGAACGTCAAACGCCCCCCTGTTCCGCAACAAGCCGGCTGCATTTATACAGAGAGTCGGAACTGATTGTGTCGGCAATCTCACTACCCCCCGAGGTAGTAAAATTCCTGGAACAATCTCTTGCACCTTTCTTCCCTCGTTCCGCAACGGTCGCATTTATACAGCAGGGCGGAGGGATGAAATTCCGGCATATTCCCGGCTTTCACTGGCTGTGTAAAAGGGGCTAGTGTCTCACTTTCCCCCACCATGAGGGACAAGTTAAGTTTAGTCTTAAACATATTTTAATGTAATATTACACAACATATGTTTTATTTTAATGTTATACACATTGTAGAAAAGCCATCATGCCAAGGAAATACACCAGGAAGACGACCTGGGGCAACCACATGGAAAGAGCACCTTCTCATCTTTCCCTGTAACCTTCAGGGCTGGAATGTAGAGTAGGCCTAGTTGTAGAGTATGACAGGCTGATATTATAATCCAGTTGGGTCTTCTCCTGTGTTCTGAGGCTGTTCTCGCTGGTTCTGATTTTCCTATGCTTTGACCCCCAGACACAAGCTGGCTCTAAGGGTCCTGTGTTCTGACCCCCAGACTGTGTTCTAATCTAACTGGTTCTATCTTTCATTTGAATCTTATTAAAACCTTTTGAATTATAATATGTTGTATTTGATTTTGTTCAGAGTTACTTTGTAGTGTTTAGAAAATTTGCTTTGCTTAATTGACCAAACCCCATCATTCTTTTACTAGTCCGACATTAGTTCTGGAATGTGTGGCTAGCTTTCAGGATTCTAACTGTTACAATATGTGTTGTTATGGTAGTTTCAGTGGAAAAAGTAAGTGAATCAGTTTAACCCCAGCTGGTTCACTTTACCCCCTTGTTTTTCTGGTCTGTCTCAGTTTACCCTACAGCTGGGGTAAAGTGAGCCACATGACAACTTTTTTTTAAACAATCATATTTTCACTGTCCTTTGTCTTGAAAAAATTCAGCTAATGCCCATTTCTAGGAAACATCCTGAATTAATGGGAAATTTGTAAATTTGAGTGTTAAATCATTTTAGCTCGCTTAGAGGGGAGCAAATGTAAAAAGTGGCTCAGATTACCCCGTTCTCCCCTATATATTTTTTTTTTCAAAAACTTAAATTAAGTATAGACTGCAGCAAACATCCTAGTTTGAATATTCAACATTATGAGTGGTGTGTATCCTATCCATGACACAAGTTACACATCATGGAGGCTCTGTCAATAACTCATTGTAAACGTGATGTATTATGCATTAACATCAAATGTGATGCACGTTACCTCTTTATCCTGCTGATTCAGCTAAATGTATGCTACAGCTATACCAAAGGAAAAAAATAAACAAGATGCTTAACATGACACGAGTACATATCTCAGGTGTAGAGCTTGTAAAGCACATCTGAAGGCAGCTGGATCTTTGCCAAGTCATAAAGCAACACAACTCCACATGTTCAGCAATCAGCTAAATAATGTTGCAATCTTATACAGTTTGAAATACATCAATGGAGCTACTACCACAGAGAGGCACTTGTTTGACATTTATTTCCTCATCCACAAAGTTACTCCACATGGAATACACATACTGCAGTAGATGTACTTTTAAGACAATTATCCTCAAGTTTCTTCATCCAAAGGAGAGCTCATATGTTTGTTAGAAAATCAATTTCCTTAAGATTTGCTAATTTTGCGTGAAAAACAAATGTGGAAACTTTTCTACACCACAACAGAGATTAATCTTGAGCCTGATGTGAGCGTGTTTACTCGGGCTTCAAGCCCTCCTTGATGAGGTTGAGCTCATAACACAGGGTCTCATGGCGATACGCCATACGGATCTGGGCCACGTTGGTCTTGCGGATGTCATTGCCTTCTGGACCCTCCTTGCGATAGTCCTTACCCAGGAAGTGGGTCTTCTCCTGGAACAGAAGTAAAGCACAAGTGTGTTCTGGTGCAGGTATAACATAACATTGATGTGAAAATAATATGTGTCTTTCAGCCTTAAGCCTTCGGGCTTTTTTGTGTTATCCCTGACTATTTATGTATTCTAATGTATGAAACAGATTGCTGTTCATATTTTATATCAAATGGTCAAAATCAAATCAAATCAGAGGATTTAATGGTAATGGTAAATGGACTTGTATAGCGCTATATCTCCATTTATCACAGACCCAAAGCGCTTTACATTGTTTTTTGTACACATTCACCCAGTCACACACACATTCATACACCGATAGCAGCAGCTACCACGAAGCTAACTAAGCTAACTATCGGGAGCAATTCGGGGTTCAGTGTCTTGCCTAGGGACACTTCGACATGTGGCGGGGAGACGGGGGATCGAACCTCCGACCCTGCACACCAGAGGCAAACTCCCTACCTACTTCGCCACTGCCTGCCATGCAGTTCTCTGAAGTGCAGAAACACCATGTTGAAGATGTTACCAATATAAGAAGGAGGAAAGATCTTACAGGCTAACGCAGTTCTGGAGAATGTTTGTTTACAAAATCACTTTTTGTCAAATCAATGAATATCTCCACACAATCTGCTTCTTGTCCATACTATGGCTGCGCTGGAAAAAAAATCTGGTGTTAGAACACAACCTAGGCTCTGTAAATGGGCATGTTTACATGCTACAGTGGGCCCTCTTGGTTTACAGGTTGTAAAGGAACACATACATGGTGTTAATATTGACATTTCTACAGCAATTTAAAATCTGCATTTCATGTATTTGAAATGACTCGGGCGGCGCTACACTTCACCCCTATGCCTGACAGGCCAACACTGCCAAGCCGCACTCTTTTATAAAGACACTACAATTCAGACACATCATCTACATCCCAGTTGCCCGCTAACATTTTAGAATGAGAAAAGTCCTCCCCCTCAAACAACCCATCTGTGTGGCATATGAGATCACATTGTGTAGCGACATGACTTATGACCGTCAGACTTTGTGTCACTCATGTCATTCAGATCTTCCTGACAGCTAGCTAACCCCGCATCCTCAGCCCAGACACAGTACGGACAGGAAGCAGATTTTGAGGAGATATTCACTGATTTGACAAAAAGCGATCCTGTAAACTAACATTCTCCAGAATCACTGACTCCACCTTTAAATGTGTTAGAAAGGCAACGAAGCAGCATCACATTTAAAGCTCTCCATCGGATATGTTACCTCATCAGACAAGGCACTCTGCAGCACACTGTTCCTGGAGATCTCACACATGTCGCAGGTACTGAGCTTAAAGACCTGGGCTGCAATGGCATACTCTTCCATCAGGGGTTCCTATGGACATGAAGGCCAACATTTACACTCAGATGTTATATATGGATACTTTGATCACTCCTTCTTCAAGTTACTGAGACTCAAAAGAGCCCCTGTAGATGAACACTCTACTACAGTATAGGCATAGCTTTCAGAGGGAATGCTGGGGATATGCCCCCCTCAATATTTAGAAGAGGTATGTGCTATGTGCTCAGACCTTGGTGTAGTGGAACTGCATGGGGTCGTCAGTAGACAGAGACACCACCAGGCCTTTCTTGTGGAACTCCAGCAGCGGGTTCTTGGCGTACTCCAGGAACAGACTGTTGTTGCTGAGTGGGGACATGGCAATGGGGATCTGGGTCATGAAGTACAGGTACTGCAGCACAGGACTCTGGTGATAGATAGATAGATAGATAGATAGATAGATAGATAGATAGATAGATAGATAGATAGATAGATAGATAGATAGATAGATAGATAGATAGATAGATAGATTCAGTCAACTTAAGACATTATCTGTCAAAGCATATCATTTTGACGTGTTTATATTGGTTATAACAAATCAGGCTAAATTCATCCAGGGAAATTGACGATGATCCCCCATCAGCCTCCAGCTCTGCCTCCAACATAGAGGGTGTGTTAGTCAGCTTCAGGAGTTCCTCAAAGTGTTCCTTCCACTGGTAGATTACCTCCTCAGTTGAGGTCAACAGCGTCCCATCCTCACTGTACACAGCTTGGATGGTTCACCGTTTCCCCCGCCTGAGGTGCCAGGCGGTCTTCCAGAAACACTTTGGTGACTGAAGGTCCTTCTCAATGGCTTCTCAGAACTTCTTCCTCACCCGCTCTTTTGCCTCTTTCACGGCAGAGGCTGCAGCCCTTCCGGCCTGTCGGTGCCTTGCAACTGCCTCTGGAGCCCCCCCGGATAACATATCCCGGAAGGGGAAATCTTTTTTGTGTCCAAAAAATGCGGCCTCGGATCAGATGAAAAGCTCACAAAATCTATCATTGACCTTCGGCCTAGGGTGCCCTGGTACCACTACACTTATAAACTTTTTAGTTTTTTTTAAGATATTTTTTTGCATTTTTATGCTTTATTGATAGTGTTAAGAGACAGAGTTGAAATGGGGCAGAGAGGGGAGTGACATGCAGAGAACGACCGCGGGCTGGAATCGAACCCGGGTCTGCTGCTGTGCTGGCCGAGGCCCATGGGGGGGACGCTCTACCAACTGAGCTAAGGGCGCCCCCCTTATTAACATCTTTAAGTCCGAACATGGTTTTCCTTATAGACAAACCATGACTAGCACAGACCACAAACCACAAACGAAGTGCGGAGGCGACCCTCTCGTCCACCCAGGGCCGCCGCTCCCTATACGCAGAGTACGCAGACTGCGTAGGGCACCAAGTTCCTGGGGGGGCACCCCAAAAAAAAAAATTATAATTTTATTTTTTATTTTTTTTATTTTTTTTAATTAAAAAGGAAAAAGAGATGGTCCGGGGGCCCCCCAAAATAGTTTTTTTTAAAAAGTTCATGATAATCATTACATTACAAAAAATATATAAATTAGTTATGAACAGGCCCATCGTTGTTTTGTGTAACCTATCCAGGGGTGGATTACTGCACAGGCACACCGGGCACAGGCCCAGGGGCCCAAGGGCTCAGGGGGGCCCTCAGCCAGAGATACTGATAGTAACTTTTCATGTTCCATAGTCAAAGAGCTCAGACACTGATGTCAATAACAGGGTCCAAAAAGGAATAGCCTAAATATAAGTACTCATTAAAATGTAACAAGATAGAAATCATCATGGGCCCCTCAACTAGTAGGGGAGAAATACAAAAGCAAGTTAAAAACAACAGCATTAGTAGCTCTGTCTAAGGGGGTTGAAGCCCCCCTCACACATACACAAATAAGCTTTATATGTGTGAATTCTAAATTGTTCATATCCACCCTTTATCTGTTGAAATGGGCCCCTCCATCATAGAACATGGGTCTGCAGACCAATCTACTGTTTTTACAGTTGCAGAGTAAAGAGTGCTGTTTAAGAAAAATCTGAAAAATAATGTTCCTTCTGCATCTCAGGATTTGATATCTCTCTAGCCTCTAAAATGTCCTCTCAAAGTGCACCAGATTGATGCATTTTACTTTAAAAAGGTAAAACAAATTCTGGGGGGGCATACCCCCGGACCACCCAACAAGGTACAGGGTCCCTCCAACAATACCCCAAAATCCTGTGGGAAACACTGACTTCCTTAATATGTTTTTGCCATTAATTGTATGTATCCGTGTAGAAAATTCAGTGTACCTGACTGGATAGGGACAAGTGGGGGGCCCTTTAAGAGTGTGTGCCCAGGGGCCCATTATCTCATAATCTGTCTATGATCCTATCACTCAATTCCTTTGCAAAGGCAGTTAGTAGGATACTAGGCAACTTTTTTCTTTTTTCACAAGTTAAGCTGTTCTTTCTGTTAGTAAATGCTGTTCGCAAAAACTCATCACTACAGCAAATGTGCCAAAAAGCAGTCGCAGAGATCTTGCAAGGGCAAAAAAAATTTGCTCACGCCCTAAGGACGCGAGCTTCTTGGTGTTTTTTTTTTTCTGGGGGGGGGGGGGGGGGGGGGGGGGCATCACTGACAATTTCAGCTTAGGGCACCCAAAAGCTTAGCAGCGGCCCTGCGTCCACCGGGGTAAACTCCAACATAGTTGCGCTCAGCCAGGGGCTTGTGATCCCCACACTGGCCCGGCGCCTCACACCTCACACCTTTGGCAACTCCAGAGAAGAATAGAGTCCACTATCCACTAGTTAGGCCTTCCACATCCACAAAGCCTCTGGCGCCGGGTCTCGACCGTTGAAGACCTTCAACTTCTCTGTGTGTGGCAGCACACCGACCCCAGAGGTTCCTCCAACAAGTGGTGGATAAAGAAACTAATCTAATCTTTTCCTTTGATAATTTTTGTTAACCATTCCTTTATTGTATTTGTCTTTGTCTTGAGAGGTTACACTTGAACTCTTTGGGACTTTAATCAGATAGCACAAAAAATATGAAAGGAAAAAAAACAGAGTATCAAAGACTTTAAGTAAAATAAGAAAATTATTTGGGTAATTTAAATTGTACTTTAATTTTCCTTTTGTTAATGGAGACTCTACTGTTTACACTGGCTAACGCATGGGAATGTATTTTAGTCTTCTTCTCTTAGGACCGCTGCTAACGTATATCATTGTCATTTGATGTTACAGGAAACAGTTGAAGTCTGACATACTGTATGTGACTGGATCTTGATCCTGTGTTAATGAATGTATGTAATGTATTCGAGTGAGTCACACGCTGCATCCAAACGGCCATTTTTGTAAGCCAAAAAGAGGACTGACCTTCTTGAGGTTGAGTCCGTGAGAAATGTTGTCAGCGGTCATGAAGGCAGCCAGCAGATGGGTGACGGCACCAGCCTCACCGCAGTGAGGCCTGAATGTGAATGTGTTCATCCCCCTCTGACTGCAAGACACAAGATCAACAAGTGTTACAATATGGAAATGACACAAAGAAATGTCTTGTTATTTCTGTGTCTTGTTTTTTTACTATTTTTAACTTAAATTGCTTGTTTTTTTTGTATGTGTAATGCACCTTCACTTGGCACTCCCAATTTCGTTGTATAGGTGACTGTACAATGACAATAAAGACTTTCTTATCTTATCTTATCGACCTGTTATCCTGTCCTGGGATCTCCTCCAGAAGATATTTAGGTTAGAGACTCTATTTTGATGCTTTCTTGTGCATTATGCCACCTTATCCACATTTTAAAAGTATGTCTTATTATTTTTCTTCTTATCTGGCTTTATCCTGGAAAAACTGCAAACTGTAACCTACCAAAAAACACTTGTTAAATACAATTTTAAAGGCCTACTTCACCGGTTGGAATATGAAGGTGTATTGAACTCGGAGATCCTATGAAGTATAAATGTGACATCACAGAAAGAGAAATGTAGGGTTAGACAGTGAGACCATAAAACACTATTTCTGCCTTTTCTCAGGCTAGGATGATCCGATTTAAATTTTTTTTGCACATTTATACTTCATAGGATCTCCGAGTTCAATACACCTTCATATTCCAACCGGTGAAGTATAGGCCCTTAAGCTCTACCTAGTACATCTTTGAGCCTACGTTCCAAACAAGCTAAATACTCGCTTTGTATTAAGGTCCTTGTAATAAGCATTAGTTAATAGGTAAGAAGGCCCTTAATAGATTAATTGGTGTTAATAAGACTATCTATACATGTTAATAATTACATAACAACATGTTTATTGTGAGATTATAAGACATTTATAAGCACTTATAAGACACTTGTTAACTATTTATTGATTACTTATTAACTGTAACAAATCTTATCAGTTTCTTATAATTGTTAACATTACTAAAAGCTCCTGTGCGCTTGTTGGGACTTGTTTATTCATCACATAATGTTGCGTTCTATATTTTTACACGTTTTATCATTTAAAGGCTAAATACATACTGAAAGGAAACCAGGAAGTGTCTGTGATGGTCACGTTTGTATTTGATTCCAAAAAGGTTATAACATGTAAAAATATAGAACGCAACATAACATGGGAAAATAAACAAGTAAAAAGCACACAGGAGCGTTTAGTGATGTACATTTTATCTTTTGACCTGCTCCCTATTACTAGTTTTTAGAAGCTTTTAGAAGTAAACATTTTTTTAAAGAGCTGTCTTAAAGTGTGTTTTTGGGCTTCACGCTAGACAGTGTAATAATAAAAATGTATTGAATTTATATAGCGCTTTTCTAGGCATTCAAATCGCTTTACAGGGTTCCACGTTCCATTCATTCACACACAGTCATACCGGTGGTAAACTATGATATTAGCCACAGCTGCCCTGGGGCAGACTGACGGAAGTGTGGCTGCCATTCAGCGCCTACGGCCCCTCAGACCACCACCTCAAACAAACAGCAGTCATTCACATTCACATGAGGCAATGTGGGTGAAGTGTCTTGCCCAAGGACACAACAACCATGACATAAGTGGCAGGGCGGGCATCAAACCGCCAACCCTTCGATCATTGGCCACTCTACCACCTGAGCCACAGTTTTTAATTCACATTTTATCAACCTCGATAACATAAGTGTATACTAAAGGATTTATTAACCTTAATAAGCATTGTTCCCACTTTAGATCAGGTAACTGAAAAATGCATAATAAGCAGTTCAAAAAGTGAAACAGTTTACTGGCAATGAATTAAAGCGGCTACGAGTAACATTTAAATATCTTTTAAACAGCCTCATGTTTCCTCTGATCATAAATTACCTTTAACAGCAAACGAGACCATCAGTGCAAAGAAAGACATTTTTATATAGTTTTTATTACTGCTTTTGGTCTGGTCGCACACCCAGTCCGATTTTCGGTTCGCTCGTGCAGGCTCTATGGTCACATATTGGTCGCAGATTTCAGTGTGGCGCTGCAACGCGATTTGAGAAGCCTATCCCTCCAGGTGAGGGAAGGGGAGAGGAAGCCTTGTTTGAGACAGTTATTTGTCGTCATAATGACTGATAACGGGGCTGAACCATCAAAGAAAAAAAAGAGAATGCAATGAAGAAAAGCTAAAAGGGAGAGTGATATAGGCTACGGGTGGGACGAGGGCGTTGCCAAGCAACGTGTACACAATTTCACGAGAGCGAAACTAGACTGCGGTGTTTACTCCTAAATGAATGAGCGGTTGGTACTAACACAAAGTTTGCTTTGCTTCACCATCATCAGATAACCATTATCTGAAATAGTCATTATTTACATCAACAACACAAACACATTAACTCATCGTGATCCATACTAACTGCCGTCTCTCGTTCATTCGCTTTCTGTGAGGACACGTAATCTTTCAGCTCCGTGAGAGAGAGAGTAGTTAGGTGACGCTGCTGCATCAACTCATTGCAATCAGGTGTGTGTAGCACTGACTGGCATTAGTTGATGCAGTGTCAAATCCACTCTCACGGTGCCGAAAAGAGTCCTCACACTTTCAACACACGGACATGCACTATATTGCGCCCTTCTCAGTTCACACTCGCACGCCTGGCACGAGCTAGAAAACAGCTTTGCGACAGCGGGCGTTGTAAAAATACTACCGCTTTTGTCCAAAGGGGACGCCAACGTGCCATGTTACTCGTAGTGGCTTTAATAAACAAGTTGTTTTACCTTGATAAAGAAAAAAATGCTTAGTAAAGCTATGTTAGTAAAACTCAATAAATGAGTTTCTAATGCTTTTTTATTAACAGTTATAAGAAACTCTTTTGTTAATGTTATTAAGCAATCAATAAATAGTCTTTTAAGGGCTTATAATCTCACAATAAACATGTTTATTATGTTATTATTAACACTTGAAGATAGTTTTATTACACAAGTAAATGTTAAAAAGCTTCTTTTAATTGTCTTATTATTATTACCTATTAACTAAGGCTTCTTACAAGGACCTTAATATAAAGTGTTACTGTATTGATTTTAACTACTCTTTACAGCACTGCATTAGGGAAAGGGATCATTGATATGAACACCAAATGACAAAAATAAACTGAAATAAAAATTCCTGCACAACCAGCAAACACAAAACAAGTCATGACTGTGTGTACTGAGAGGAGGTGACTGACCTGCGCAGCTGGTTGAGCACAGCGATGTTAGCATACATGTAGTAGATGTAGTAGGTGTAGGAGGGGTTCTTTGTGATGTCCCACTCCTCAGGTTTAGGGCTCTTGGTGCAGAACATGTGGCCACTGTGCTTGGACTCATCATCCACACTGTCGAAACCGGTCACCTACACACCAGGAGGCAATTGCTTTATTATTGTTATATTATTTCATCTTCTTTATTTGCGAGATTGATTCAAATAAAGGATCCAAAAGTTAAATCAAAATATTGTTTTTCAAGGGGTGGGGTGAAAATATGAAGTTGCAGATGCCTTTCAGATGTTCACTCTTAAGGTGGCTGTAATAACAGACAATTTATTAAAGCTTTAGTGCGTAACGTATGCTGCCCCCACGAGGAATTCTGAGTAATTAAAACAACACTGCTGGTGCATCTTCATGAGGTAAGTCTTCTGTGATGGCGCATGGTTTTTAATGTACGTCCAGGTTTTTTCTTAAAGAGGACCTATGATGCTTTTTGACTTTTATGACCTATAAACGTTGTTATGATGATTCATAGTCATGCTTAACCATACTAAATTATCAAATAATGACTTACATGCATTTCGACGTATTCCCTGCTGACCGTCTGGGGTGTCTGTGCAGAGCACTAAACACTATTCTAGCCAGTCGAGAAGTCACGTCTTCAAAGCGGTCTACCCTTTCATAATTTGTGACGTCGCATAAAAATTTGTGACGTGACCACGCGGATGTTTCCATGTATGGTAATGCTGTCACTTCCCTGTTCGCGTCTGCCTCGCGCCCTTATAGGTCCATGCTCGCGCTTCCCGCCACTGAAAGTGTTCCGGAAGGAAGGTAACCAATCACAACGGAGTGGGGTTTGCAGGAGGGGGGGGGGAGGGTAGCGGAGATGGCCGATGCACAGGCGGAGGGAGCGGAGATTGCCGAAGCACACACACTCAAGTGTTGACAGGACGTGCTGGATCGCCAAAATAAGAGAAAGAGCTTCCCGAAAATCTACATAGTTTTTTGTGATGTGATTCGTGTCAGGTTGCTCTATAGCAGTGTAAAACAAGAAATTAAGACCAGAAAAGTGGTATAATAGGTCCTCTTTAACAGTAGAATCAACAACTGAAACTTTCTTAGGCTCTTCTTGGGATTTTTCTGAGCTCATGCGCCAGTGTTGGGGGGCTACACCAGTTTGTAAATGCTGCCATACTGAGAAAATACAGAGAGAGTGGAGCTGATAGGCTAATCAATTTTGTGTCAACTCTTGTGGTGATGGCTTGCATGTAAACAACATTCATTTATATGAAAAAGTCACTCACTATAGCTTTAAGCAGACCTTCATTAGAAAAATGGAAATTGGCTCTATTTACACCATATCATAAGCCAGAAACATATTTCTTTGGGAGGGGGTTGGTGTGTTTTAAAGGGATAGTTCAACATTTTAACTTTTTTAGCTTTTTGCCTCACTCTCCGGCTCAAAAAAGGTGACCGAAACTGTTCCGTAACTGTGCGTTCATCTTTGAATGTCCAGGTTAGCTTAGCTCAAACACTGCTAGTCAAGGGGAGCAGATCAAAAGATACACTTTACAACATCACTAAACATTCCTGTGTGCTTGTTGGAACTTGTTATTTTACCACACTAGTGCAGTGCCCGTAGGAAGCAGGTATTAGCCTATTCATGGTTAAATGTAACCTGTCTATGAAAGTGGGACACAGAAACATGTAGCCTACACATAGGCATTGTCACACTGTCATTGAAATGGCTGTCGCATCGCTCGTCAAAATCACTTCAAGTCTTTCTGTAAGAAGCTTGATGAATGGAGTAGTATGTGTATTTACCAGCTACAGAAGAAGTTGAAAAGGTAAGACAGAGTTTGGATAACTGTCAAATAACGTTAACGTGTCAATAGCAGTCAGCTGTGAGACCCACAGTGTGTGTGACATGCTAACTGAAATTAGCATCACTGTCGCAGTAGTGTCTAACCATACATTAACTGTATTACAGTAAAAAATGGCATAAAGTGCGATCTTTAACACTAAAGCTGACAGGTTGAGGTGTCGGTGATGTCTGTGGAAAGGTTTAAGAACGTTTTGTTTGAAGTTGTCCAGGCAGTCACTGTTGACTTGAGATTTCATCAATGAGGAAGTAACAACAGGCAGTGCATGCCGTGTCCCGTTAGTCAATGTAAGTTTTGCCCACAGCGGCCAATCAAATCAGACGGAGGCTGGGTTTAGTCTGGGATTACTTCATGCCCATTCTCACTGTGGCCTTCAGTGTGTCCACGTATATGCAGCCAGAATGATATAAATATGATAACTTCTACATATTTGGTCTAGAAAACTTCAAAATGAAAGATGCATGCACACCTTTGTGCCGTGCGCAAGCAATATCCGGAAGGGCCGATCTGACTAAAACTCAGAGAGATATGCGATCCACAGAAACACACACAGACAGACAGACGTTTATTGCTTTATAGATAGATAGATTCTTGTTTTATAGATAGATGATGTTTCGCTCTGTATTTTTACACGTTGAGTCATTAAAAAAAGCAATACATACTGGAAGGAAACCAGGAAGTGCCTGTGACGATCACGCATGTATTTGATAAAAATATGGAGCGAAATATTACTTTGTAAATAAACAAGTCCCAACAAGGACACAGGAGTCTTTAGTGATGTTGTAAAGGTTATATTGTACCTGCTCCCCTTGACTACCAGTGTTTGAGCTAAACTAACCTGGATGAGCTAAGCTAACCTGGATGAGAGACCTTTGACCATTTCTACATAAAAAATGCACGCAGTTACAGGAATGGTTTCTATCACCTTTTCTTGAGACGGAGAGTGAGGCAAAAAGCTAAACAAATTTGAATGTTGAACTATTCCTTTAAGGAGGCGAGGAAATTCATCCTTTAACCAAGATAAGGTTTTTGTATCTTGTTGTGTCTGAGCTGTCCTTCATCACCCCTGTTACCTATGATTGCTTTCTGTGACTGTTGGTGACTCACATGCTTGAGGAAGATGCTGAGCTCGGGGTTGGACTGTGGGTCGATGGTGGCCTGGAACGCGGGCAGGAATATGTTCTCCAACATGCGGCCAAAGTGGGGCACAAAGTCCTTGCCTCTGAAGATGTCACTAAGATAGAAGGGGGGAGAAAAGAACTGATTTCAAATATGAATACAAGCCATCTTTCAAACTTAGAGAAGTATTTGATATCAAACATAGACTATTATGTCAAAACAACAGGCTATATACCTCTCGTCAGTCAAACAGTTGGGCAAATTGCATGGAAGAGAGAATCTTACTAAAACGTACTAGATCCTGGGCACTTGAATCATCCATTTCAGGTTTGGGGAGTAGACTCTGTGCCTGACGAACCAGTTAGCTAGCTTGCTCCACTCATCGGGTTTAGAGCCGTAGATGGAGAGACGGGGCTCGGCATACTGATACTTGGCATCCTCCAGGTCACTGGCTACTTCCTGGATGACACCAAAGGTCAAATCAGGCTCAGATCACATCATGTAACAGTTGCTCTATTTGGCAGAGCAGTAGGCTGCTTAATAGACACACTGTTGCATCTCCTTCTATGTTGTCTAAGAGTACTATGTTGGAAGTCGGCTGGGTTCACAGAAACGTGCCATTGCATTGTCCGAACAAATGTTATTGTTGTTGTTGTGATGTCTCCTATCTATTGCTTTTCAACAGAAAGTTACCTTGATGATGGTGGCAAAGTACTCTCCATTGATGTGGTTCTCGGTCTTCATGTACAGGTCACGCAGCTCACTGGCTCCTACAGGGTTGTACTTGGCGTTGAACTTATCGAAGCGCTGGAAGGTTTGCCTTCCCTTAAGAGGCAAGAAAAGAGTGTTAGATCAGGACAGGTTGACTGAGGAGATGTGGTGGATTTATTGTAAATGCAAATGTTGTAATATTGGCGTTTTATACTCAAGGTGTTCAAGTAATGAATGACAAATAGGATAAGGAAGGCACATTTTAGATATTACCTTTAGATGTTTAACATTGTGGCCATTTTTTCATGTAATATATTTATTAGATATCCTACCAATAAATACAACCCTGTGATTTATGTAGATTATCAAAACACACTGTATGTCAAACCATTCCCTGCTGTCTTTGTTTGACTCATTAATAAGAAAGTCCATACTGGGGGCACTCGTGGTGTAGTGATTAGAGCAGACCCAGGTTAGAAACCAGCCGGGTTGTTCTCTGCATGTTATTCCCCTCTCTGACACATTTCATCTCCGTCTCTACACACTGTCTAATAAAAGCATAGAAATGCCAAAGAAATGCTTAATAAAGTCTATACTATGTTTGTCTTTCATGGTAACTCTATTGGTAGCATAGCATTCTTTTTTTCCTCTTTGTTCACACTTAAGGCCAACGCTTTTCCCCACAAGAAGCAACGTACAGCGTGCACATCCAGGGAGTCCACGGTGAGGTCATAAGGGTGCATGTTGAGGGACTGGAAGAGCTCCTTCAAGGTGACCTCTTTCCCTTTCAGCTTGTGCACGGTGCGGTCTGCGTCCAGGCGGTAGGACCTCTTGATGAAGCGCAGCAGGTGCTTCTGGTTCATGCAGGCGGCGGCGTGGATGTGGGTGTCCACCTGGAGAGAGGCAGAGAGGGAGAGGAATGACTGAGAATTCATCTGCTGCTATACCTCTGATCGCTCACACCAGGGAGCCAAGGACAAGGACATGCACAGGTTTCACTGCAGCTTAAAGGAGGAGGACAGCAAACCAGGTGGGACATTTCAACTGGAATGTATATTCCAAGGGTGACGCTGAAGAGTCGACTATTCAACTATTCGATGGAAGCATCCCAATTTGACTGCCAATCTCACAGTCGAATAGACGCTAAATGTGGTTATGAAACAAGGATCATTCTATTCCGGCTGAATGTCTGATTTAACATGGAATAGCTTGTTTCTTTCATAATTAATCATTCAACATTGCCTATTGTGGTATAAATATCAGCATATAACTTTTATTATATATATCTGCTCAAATCTTCTGTAGAATCCCTCCAAGTTAAAATGGCAAGATGTAAAGGTTTGAGGTTGATTTAGGGTTATTTTTGTGTTAAAGCGAAATAAGAAGCAGTGTCCATGCTACATGCTGTTGATGGCTACCTTCCTGCAGTTGTAGAAGTCCCTGTGGGGGTTCATCTTCAGCTCCTTCATCTCTTCCATCTCATTCAGCATCTCATGCACGTTGAACTTGGACATGAGGAACTTCAGACGGCGATGACAGTAAGTCTTACTGGACAACAACAGAAGCATATCACATTAGCTGCACTACGCAGTGATTTCAAATAGCACAAGTGCACTGATTGGCATATTTCATGTGTCTGTGTGTATCGAGTGCCTTGAAGTTTGCTATTTTGCAGTGAATTGACAACTAGTGACAATTACTCAAGAGACACTTAACACTGGGGGTTATCTAAAAGAACAGCATTAGTTTAATGTGTTGAGCTTGATAGGGTTATATGTTTAACTTACAGATATCATCATTAAACTTCGCCAGTTGGTCACTTATATTTGAACTTAGAAAATATGCAAATTTGCAAATATACGACTTATTATGTTTACATTTGCATCTCTTTGAAAACCAAAAATCTTGATGTTGGATAAAGCCAGAGTTATTTCATTTTTACAACATAGAAGTGTCCAACGTTTTTAAAGAAACGACTCTGGAAACAACCTTTTTATCATTTTATAAATCAAAAAAATACTATTTGTAGTCCTTTAAAAATGCACTTTCAGCATGTTTTTAAAAACAAAATGGAACACAAATCAGTCAATTAACAACATATGAACAAATCCCTCAATAATAACCTTCAGAATAGTGCTAAGAATGAGTATGGAACGTTCAGGTGATGTAAGTGCTTTAGAAGTTGAGAATTTTGGTTTAGGGTGTTGAAAAAAACTAATGTTGAGAAAATGGCCGTTAATGATAGTTGTACAGGATAAATATACAGATGATATACAGATACAAACTGATAAGAACTAGTCAAATAAACACCTAAATGTACATTTTGGATATTTTTTTATACAAATATGAAAGAAGAAATGTTTGGAGTTGACCAGTATGTAAAAAAATGTGTTTGCCTGCAGTGTCTCGCCTTAAAGCTGGGGGGGGTAACTTTTTCACTGTAATATTTGGCAGAAATGTCATATTAGCCATTCAGCTATATGTACAGTAGGTGAAGTGGTCTGAGAATATCCACTAATCACTTTGCTCTCCCCTGCCTCTTTGTGCCGCCCCCAAAAATTGCCATCGCTCATGTACACTTTGACCAATCAGAGCGAGGCTCCGATTCTCCGTTCTTATTGGCTGTTGGGACTGTCCATTCACTTTGGCACCGACGTTGTTGCGTCACTTGCGTGAGCGTTCACGACCCTAGCAGTCTGACAGTTTGGCACTACGGCAGCCAACAAACAGCAATGTCTACAATCAACGGCCCCTAAATGTCCTATTTCCCGTTTAACAACAACTGCTTACACCGCTAAGACAGCAAGGATACGAGGAAAGACCAGGAAAGTCTTTGCCTTTAATTCCTGACATAATTTTTAAAGATCCTGGGCCTTACAGAGATTGGATGATTGGTGAGTTCATTGAGGGACAAAGAGATAATTATGATACTGCAATTCAACATTTTGAAAATGTAATCAGGATTCAGGACATTTTATAGGACTTACGTTGGGCCCTGTGCAATGAGAGCAATGAGGAAGTTCATGTCGTCAATGAAGGTGTCGTAGTCGGGGTGGGGCAGGTCTTTAGGCTGCTGTTTGTCAGCAGCTGCAGCGTCATTGTACACATAGATCAGACCATCCTTCATACGAGCAACATATCCCAGGTTCTCTGGCAGGTTCCTGGTATCAAAGGGGTCTTCCTTGTTCTTTGGAGGACTGGTGAACACTGATGGATGGATGGGACATATCAAGCATTTGGGATACACAGTGGTACAAGAAACATCCTACTGAAGCGCATGTCCTTTTCCCCTCACCTGGCTCACACTGCTCATCAGCCTTGAATGTCTCTCCCTCGATCTCGCGCAGGAACTGGGAGGATGTTTGTGGGAAGTGCTGGAAGGCCAGCTTCATGTACTTCTCTCTGATGGTCAGGGCGCGGTACAGACCCTTACAGGACAGCTCAAAGTCATCCATGGTCACCTGAATGAACACATAAATATTTTACAGTTTAAGATATTTCAATGTTCAGAAATTGTAGACTTACAATTTTAAGGTGAGATACAGCAGAACAAAACAAAAGATTTTCAAGAGCTGGTCAAGTTTGAGATTGTTGACTATTTTGCTTGCAGGACACTTCTATGAAACCAGTATAAAAAAAGGTCCAACATGTAGGGGAGAACGGGGTAATTTGTCACACGGGTTGGTTGTCACAATCGTTATATCTCGGAACCAGAAGGCGCTGTCTGTGAAATTTTGGTATGTAAATATCCAGAATTGGGATAAGAGGTCACCTACATAGTCTTCCTTGGAGTTAGACTGCTGAATTTGAGGTGAGAGGACTGTTTGTGTTTTTCATGTGAAATTGAAAATATTTAGCTCCTCAGTATTTTTCTTCTAGGCTTTTACAGAATGGGTTTATAACAAAACACTTGTTACCCATAAAAAGTGTAAAGGGTAAACTATAGTTTAGATTGTGGTTAGCAAGCTAATTAGTTGTCAGATGGTTGTTGGCCTTGATGCTAGCAAAAAATTCAAGTTGGGGTTGGTCGTCACATTTTTGGGGGGGTTGGTTGTCACAAGTTATCCAAAGGCTACAGCCAGAAAAGGAACCCAATAACGAAATAAATTGTCAAGCTGTATCCTCACTGACACCCCAGAGAAGGAAAGAATAGAGCAGGAAAAGGCAGCTAGCATGCAAAGGAAAAAAGGGCAACAAAATCAAAACAACCCAGTGCATCCCAAACTAGACAAGCTGCCAAGGCTACATTAAGTTATATAGGCCTATTTGTCAACTTGACAATGCAATTGCATTTTCAAATTTAGTTCTACTTTCTTTCCTTCTTTTCAAGATTATTCCCATTAAGATAACATTGTGACAAACAACCCCATAGTGTATGACAACCGACCCCTTGATGGGGTTGATTGTCACAATGTGTAAGGGTGTCTTTGATGATTAATTTCTTCTTTATTACAATAAGATAGAAAAAGTGAGGGGTACACATTTCAAGCCAACACTTTAAGCTTCAATGTAATGTAGGAATGACTATTGAAAGATTTTTAGGTGATAAAAAGTGTGCCTACTTACCCCGTTCTCCCCTACATTTATGTGTTTATTTTACTAAGCTTTTTCTGCCTGCATCTGTATATTTCTCCTGAACAACTATCTTTACATTAATTTTTTCTTTAATTTTCTGAACCAAAAATCTCAACTTCTAACGCACGTACATCAATTTAACTTTCCAAGTTCATTATTAACTGTTCTGAAGGTTATTACAGAAGGATTTGTTCATTTGTTACTGGGGAGTTAATGAGTAGTAACTCCTCTTCAACTCCCCAGTAACTCCTCTTCAACTCCCCAGTAACTACTACAATTGTGTGTACTTTATTGTAAAGTGTTACCTGCACAAACATAGGCACTGCCAGAAGAAAAATAGTGGGGCTAATTTACCACAAACACACATGGACACCGCGAGTGCAATCAAATTGTATGCAGAAATGCAAAACATGACAATGCCCCAACTACACGCAAAAACCCTCCATAATCTTTTTTACCCCCCAATCTATTTCTACCTCCCACTTTTTTCATTCCACAATTTATACTTTCATCTTACACTGTACCATTTTCACTCTGGATTTAACTTAGCTAGCCACATACAATTTCTAATATGTTGTATATGGGCAAGATTGCTTATACATTTTTTGCCTGTGATCTTCTCAAAATTCTAACCACACGCACATCCCAACATTAACATGTAGCACATATCCACAGGTAAGGGCTAGTCAAATATAAAGACAGAAATGTATAGTACTTACAATCAAACAACAATTTGTTTTGCTTGAACCCCTGCCCCCAAATTTTTCTGTGCGCGGTCCTGTCTTTCAGAGTCAAAGCACCATATTTTGCTTTTTTCAAACTAGGCTCTAAACAACACATCTTCAATTGAGCAGTGTGATGCTACTTACTTCAACGATGACATCAACATGCCTATTTATCTTGTGCTTAAGAGATGGGTGATGTTTTCATTTAAGTCAACAAGTTAAGGCAAACATTGAAATTCTTCAAATTGACTGGTGAAATTGAATGGGATGAAATGAAAAGTGAACAGTACCCCGGAGGCGTAATCTCCAATGATGGCCACTCTCTGGAAGTCAGGCACTTCCAGGTAGGCAGGTGTGACCACCTTCACTGATGAGGCAGTAGATGCCTGGACAGACCCCCCGGGCACAGCCAAGTTCAGGGAGCGTTGGTGCCTCTTGCTGTGGGTAAGGAGAGCTGGCGTTTAGTGGTTGTCTTCATATAGTCAAAGCTTATGTTATGTTAGTCATGAAAGCCAACCAAATATCATTCATATAGAGATTCAATGTCTGTCTTGTTCAGGAAACCTGGGCTAAATAGTCTAAATAAGATCTTGAAATGTCTGATTTTCTCACCATGTAATGCCATGGTATGGATGCATCCCCAAAAAAAGTGGGTAACACTGCTTAGTTAATGCTTAGTTAGAATGAACTAAGCATTAACTCAAAGTTATGCTTAGTAAATGCTTAAGTAAGCATTGGTAAACTAAGATTAGTTCATGCTTAACCAAACATTAATTAATTGTTAATTACTAACCATTAGCAGTTTGTGTATGCTTAATAAGCCTTGACTATGCATTAACTAACCATTAATAGCATTAAGTAAGCATTAACTATCAGTTAATTAATGTACCCTCATTGTAAAGTGTTACCAAAAAGGGATAATTTATCATAACCCAGGGCCGTAGCACCAAATTTTGGGACCAATGCATAAGTAGTTTCTATGGGACCCTTTTCTCCCTTCGTCCATGTCAAACATTTGTTGTATTTTGTCTTAGAAAAAGTTGAGCCTGCAACTGTTCACATGAATCTGTTTTGTTTATTATAGTAGTCACTAAGCACTGTTCCTACCTATTTACAAATCAGTGAAATCAGTGGTTGGGGCCCTAGGTAGTTTTACTTTCCCCCCCAATGCCACGGCCATGTCACAAGCTTCCGTCTCACCGTTTCTCCACATTATCTTCATGGTGCAGATGGTGGGCCATCTCATTGTGCATGATGGGGCAGTCCTCATCCACATCAAACATGGAGATCTCATCGCGCACGTCCTCGTTTTTGGTCTCAGACGCAAAGACATGCTCTGCGAAGGCCCGCATCTTGTCATCGGTCTCTGTAAGCCATGGTAAAAGGTGTTTGCCATGAGCGACAGAAAGGCAAATCTGCTCCCATTTCCATCATGCAGCACTTGACTAAACAGGCCATGGCTACGAGGCGTGACTGCTGACGGATGTCACAATGAATGAATGGGGCATATGACAACCTACATCCATGACATAAAAACACACATACCTGATGTGTACAGACTTCAGCACATGCGCCGTACACATAACCAAGGATTCACTAAGCCACTACAAATCTGCAACTCTGGCCTTCAGTTTGGACCGCAAACACAAATCCCCATGCATATTGAGGAGCTACAGTAATGAAGCACTAAAGAGCATAGTTGGCTGGACTCATGGATACAAGATGGTAAAGCATTTTCTAATGTTTTTCTCCCACTCCTCCCTGATTTCTGATCTTTTAGCATTTTTGTAATTGTCAGTCAGATTTCAAGTAAAGTAACTTTGATCAGAATTCATCAATATGTTGAAATAATTGATAGGAAAAGAGGGTCAAGGTCGAAAGCGACCGGAGTCATGAACTAAGCTGAGCTACAGTACTGAAACGTGCGCTCAGGAAGAAACTTGATAACAATACACAGTGCTATTACTGGATGCCTGCTAAACTACTCTATCAAACTCTACATGCACTCACTAACCAAGAGGGCCAAGGCTTTCTACTCCAAAAGAACAACCTCAGAGTGGCACATATGCCTCAAGACAGTCAAGCCATTTTGTGTTCCACGTCTCACCCTCCATACTTACTCCCTTGACCTGATTACGCCCAGCAAGAAAGTAGCACCATCCGGAATAAAAGCCCAAAAAGAGAGTGTTAGAGATGTATTGGTTAGAAAGGTGTTATAAAGGGAGAGGACATACAAAGCCTTACTGTTTTACAGTATATACATTATAAATAACATTTGGGAACAGAGACTGTGCCTGCAATATCATATTTATTAGTTAATAACAATGGATCACACAATACAACTCAATGCTGAGTATATGACCAATAAATAATGAGACATTGGGACATTGCATCGACTGTATGGTAAACGGATATTAGATTAAAGCTATAATACGTAACTTCTGTCGCACCCATGAGGAATTCTGTCGGTGAATCTACATTAACATCTACAAAGCATTTTTCAGGCTTTATTGACAATGTGTAGAGACAGAGATGAAATGGGGAAGAGAGGGGAATGACATGCAGAGAGAGGCCGGATTCGAATCCGGGTCTGCTGTGACAAGGACTGATTGAAGTTGCATTTGAAATCAACTTGGATACAGGGGCTGAAAGAAGTTGTTGGTTGCATTTCCATGACACATGCAGACATGATTGTCTGGTCTCGGTATTGAATGAAATCTGTAGGATAAACATGTGCAGTGATTCCATTGCTCCACCATTATAATTTTTATAACATCTTCATGCATGTGAAGATGCATCTTCTCCGTCTGTATGGAATTCCTTTGATGGTCTGAAGTCATTGCTGTTCTCCAAATTCCCATGGTGGAAGGGTCGAGTAAGCTACTTGGGAAATGTCATTTATTAATACAAAATGTCAGTTTCAGTTCAGTTTTGAATGAGGGTGTAAAGCATTGGATATTAAAAAAATAAGTGATTAAATTGAATCAGAATACTGAATGTGAACATTAGATTAATAAATAGCCCATTTCCATCATATAACTTTACTTTTCATATCCATTTAATATGGAATAGAAGTTCATCAACCAAGAACGCTATTTCTTGGTTGCATTCAAATGGATTTTTGAGGGAGAGAATTTGGTGATATGACTGTCTCACACCCATACAAGTAGACCATGCTTCACATCTTCCCCGAACTCCATAGGCAGTGTTTCAGTTTGTACTTACTCCCTTCCTCTGCAAGTCAGAGTGGTACAGTCCAGTTAAGAGGGAAACAAAAAAAGTGTGGTTAAGTGTGGCAGCAATATTTGAAGGGAGCAAATGATCTACAAAAAAAACTGAGACTGAGACTATTCCTAGAAAATAGTTTGAATGAAAACGGTCTCCCAGTTAGTTCTTTGAAAGATGTTTCCTGATATTTTCAAGATTGTTGGAAATATCTTTAGTCTGCTGGAGCACCGACCTCACCTGGCCCTTTTTTAATTATAAGACTCATCCGGATTTAAATAACACATTTGTTGTCAGTTCCCCACAGCTGCTCCGGCAGATCAACTGGCTTGCATGGACTCGTGAGTCACTGGTGTAAAGTATCTGCAGTCACATCAAAATATGCTAGGCTCATCACAACAACTAGAGACTTTATGGTTGTACGAAAGTTTTGTCTTTCTAGTATTGGATAGTTATCGCTAAAAAATGATTCTTAAGGTTTTGAATAAGGAGATAGCCCCATGCTTCGATATGTGGCTCATGGAGTTCTCTAGCACTCTATATATGGAGAAAATCTGTTATGAGATTTCAGGAATAGTAAGAAAAATGTAAGCACATGTGGCAGCCTTTCCTCGACCATTGGCAGCGCTGAAGTGACCTTTATGACACCTTTTTGACTTTTTATTTTTTGCCAAACATTTACCTTTAACTTAAAGTCTTAGTTTCTTTTTGTCTTTTGTTTGTGTGTTCGCTTTTTCAGTTGTGTGTTTATGTTCTTTAGAAAAGAGCATACATAAAGTATTTAAAAAATATCAAAATATGTGTAAACAGTCTAAAACACAATCTCAACTAGCACCTACATAATGGTTAAAACCACCTCACACTAGCAGTTGAGTATCTTTCCGGCCAGCGGACTCTATTTCTCACTGTGAATAACTCTTGACAGCATATTGTGACTTCAAACTTGCAAGCTTCCCTGTGCCTGCTCCTGGAGGTAAGTCAATACTTAGCAACAATTAGGACTGCACTTAGAATTGTAGTAACGATATAATCTTTCTATACCTTTATACTATTATTATACCTGAGCATAAAGAAGAATGAATAAAGAAAGAAAAAGACCTTCATAAATCCCATCTATCAAACATCTTCTCATTATTTCACTCACTACATTTTGCACTGCCAGAGGCTGATACACATAGCTAGAGATTTAGGATATGAAATCAAAGAAAGGGTTCAAGAAATGATTCTTGATAATGTTGCAATCCTTCGATTGAACTTGCATATTAAAATTCAAAATAGTCAGCTATTTGGTACTAGATCCCCACGGAAAGCTAACTGAAGACATCTGAAACAGATTTGTTTCAGTTCTGAGAAGTAGTGGATGTTTTGTCATGACTATATGTCACAATGGACTTGATAAAGGAACTGCATGCATTTGGATCCCAATGAACCTGTCTCTTCCACCGTTAGAGTGACAGTTGAAAACAGAAGGTAATTGTTTGCATTCTTGGTTTAACATATACCACGCAGTAAGTGGTGTGGCCCTTGAGATATACATTCAAAGAGTCTTTGCAAAGTTTGGGGAGATCTCGCTTCTTTTCTCCATGCATCTCAACAAGTACATGTGTGGATGGGATTCTGACAGAAAGGTCAAAGGTTTTTTTCATCCAATGGAAAATCCTAACTGAAACCATTACACTTTTGGTGAAGGTATTTCCTTGAGTCATTCTTCGGAAAACTCACCTGGCACTAAGACTTTCGGCATGGTGATGTTCTTCCAGTGATAACGCTCCCTGAGGACTTGTAAAGGGTGGTACTGAACCCCTGTTGTGTGAAAGTGAGGAGCCCTGCGCTCGGTCTGTGCGATATTAAGCTCCCTCTGCCTCAAGTGTAACCAGAACCTGCTGTAACCATGTGGGTAACGCCTGGACGTAATAGGGAACTCATATGTGTCTATTTTAAGTTGTCTATGTGGACACTGACAGGCACAGCATGCAGACAAAGAGACGGGTATGTGTGTTTGAGTGGACTAATATTATATAACGCACTGATAGTTGCACAAGTTGCCCAGCAGCACATGGCAGGTGTTTTTTTTAGATGGGTGCACGTGTTCAACTTGGGCAGAATCACCACACTGCTACAACTGACAAGAATATAAGTGTTGCTGTTGGGTGAACATTCATTCAAGTTTACAGAAAATAGTGTGGGAAATAAAATCAGTTTTGGAATTGATGACAGCTACATTTTGATAATGTTGAAAGGGATCAATAGCACAAGTGGAGTAGATTCCCATCCCATTGTGCATTAGTTGATCTGATAACAGGAAAATCAGTAAATAGGAGGCCTGTTCCATGACACATGAGCTGTAACACATTGCATAAGTTAGTCCAATTCTGTTGCACCATTCTAACAAACTTTAAAGGCTATTTTGCTATATCTAGTTCCCATCATGCTGTATCTCTTGCTGTAGGCACAGCTGTTTTTTAACATAATGCTGAAGTCAGCATCCTAACATACTCACAAGGAGAATGCTACCATGACGGTGTTAAGCATGTATAATGTTCACCTTGATGAAAATCTTAGTCAAGCTCTATTGGGATTAGTATCGCAGATTTTTGGTCAAAACCAAATAATTGCACAAATTAAAGTGTCCCACGACCAAAGGGGATCACAAAAGTCATAGAGATTCATCGTTGGGGATTCTCATTTTCCATTTGCAATTGTGTGCTTTTCCATTCAGTAGATGTTGAGATATGTTAAGATAAGGGGACCGTTTTGACCAGCCAGTGGCACCAGAGGAAGAACTAGGGTATCACCAGGATTCTTCGTCATGGGACCACATCTGTACCAGATATCATGGCAGCCTATCCATCCCACTATCATCCATTGTCATCTGCTTGGATGGGCCAACAGCTCCACTAGGGGTGTGCGGAGACGTCATTATCTGTATCTGTATCTGTTCAACCAACAAAATGATCTGTATCTGTATCTGTATCCGGATACACAACAAGAAGTGGGCGTGGCATATACCATTATTTTACATTAGCCTACATTAAAGGAAGTCACACCTAAATTGATTTTCTAAACTAATATTCATTGTCAATGCAATTGTTGTCCCTGCAAAGCATAAAATGTATTTAATATTGACATACAAGTCAAAAAGTCAGATATACTGTATTTCTACCTTTTCATCTCTCTCTCGCTCTCTCTATCTCTCTCTCTCTCTCTCTCTCTCTCTCTCTCTCTCTCTCTTATTGCCAACTCTTATTGAGTTGGTAAACGTTAAACGTTGTGTCGCATAAGATACAGTGGAACAATCATATTCTTTAAGCCTTGGTCTGAGGAAGTTCTAAATTTGTTCTCAGAATACAAAGAAATTCAGGGAACGAAAATATTGATAAATAACAGCCCAAATCGGTGCGTAGGCTACTCACTGTTAGTAAATGAGGGTCAGTGTTTTACTCTTAACTAAACTAAGATCCTCAATTCCCCCTTAAGGTCTCCCTCTCCCTCTTTTTTTACATTTGTTTTACTAAACTAAGATTTAGGAACAATCTGTATCAACGTATGTGCCAATCTCATAAACCCTAAATAATATCTTAGTCTTTCCACAAAGCCATATGTTATTCTAATGTGTCAAGTTTGCAGTTTCCGATTTTATTGTATGGGTCCTGAAGTAGGCCTAGGCGTGTACGCATTGATTGACAGCTGAAAAAGTACAAGTCCTAAGCATCAGTTTGATGGAAATGGTGTGATGTTTGATAGAGTTTAAGCAGTATGCCTAGTGAATGTAAATACATCGGGGAAGGGCTGACGGTGACTCGGGGTGCAGCATATTCCATCGGTTTGTCTTCTCCGCCATGCACGGCAGCGGTTTACGAAGAAGCACAGATAAAAACAGCAGCGAATGCGACCGGTAGAACCCTCTATTCAAGGGATAGGGCGAACGCGCTGCGTTTATCAGTGGATAAGAAGAGAGAGACCGCGGGTCACGGGATGCGCCCGGTCCTCTCATGTCCACCGCAGAACAGCTGTTAGTGTCATTCTACCTGTTGTGTCATTGGGCATCCTTACCAGATGTCCAAACCACCTCAACTGCACTATGCAAAGGAGTAGCGGCTCTGCCCGAGTTCCTCACAAATGACTGAGCTTCTCACCCTATAACTAAGGGAGACGACAGCCACCTTCCTGAGAAAACCCATTTTGGCCACTTTATTTCTTTCGGTCATGACCCAGCCTTCATGACCATAGGTGAGGGTAGGAACGAAATTTGACCGACAGATCGGACTCCATCCTGGCCATGGACCAGAGGACCAGCTCTACACTCTTGCAAAGATCCTGGACCTGGAGGGAGTATGCCCATGCTACAGGACTATGGGGTGAGGGGTCCCTTCTTAGGGCCATCCGATCTCTGTTCGCTCAAATGAAGAGCTGTGTCCTGGTTATCTACAGTAAATTGGACTCCACCAGAGCTGCGCTTTGTCACCAATACTGTTTGCAATATTCATGGTCAGGATATCAAGGCGTAGTCGTGGTGGGGAGGGGCTACAGTTCGGTGGATTCAGAATCTCAATGCTGCTTTTTGCAGATGATTTGGTCCTGATGGCATCATGGGTCTGTGACCTTCAGCTCTCACTGGATCGGATCACAGCCGAGTGTGATGGGATGAGGATTAGCACCTCTACATCTGAGGCCATGCTAGCAGCAGGAAACTGATGGGTTGCCTACTTCAGGAAGGGAATGAGTCATTACCCCAAGTGAAGGACTTCAAGTATCTAAGGGTTTTGTTCGTGGCCTATCCAATATTAATTTGATCAGACATTTTCATGCCTTGAGAAATGTGGCATAAAGTGGAAAAGTAATATCCACCGTAGCTGAATATCTTGTTAAAAGGTGCGGGAACGTCCTCACAAATGTCAAGCCGCCATTAATTACCAGCTAGATTGAATATCTTAAGTGGTGAGTAGGTGAGTCAATCTATGAAAAAAAGGGCTTAACCCCAAAATAATTGATACAAAAGGTTTTTCAATGGATTCTAGTAGTATTTGGTGTGCTGAATAACATACTAAAAGTCTACCAAAATATACCTCCCAGAAAGCCCTCATTTCCAAGATGGCGTCCGAAATGGCGGCGAGGAAGCTTGAAATGGCTATATATCTCAATAGAAAAAGATTATGCAAAGGAATTTTCAACTGATTCTGGTACCTCTGGACATGCTTACGAACATGCTAAAAATTTAGGAAAATACACCTTCCGGTATGGCTTCATTTTCAAGATGGCGTCCAAAATGGTGGCCGGCCAAGCTTAAAATGGCTATATATCTCAATAGAAAAAGATTATTCTAATGATTTTTCACTTGATTCTGGTATCTGCAAATATGCCTATGAACATAATAAGAATCTAGGAAAATATACCTCCCAGAAAGGCTTCATTGTCATAATGGCGGCCAAAATGGCGGCCGGGAGCTTAGAATGGCTATATCTCAAATGGAAAATGTTACAACTGATTCTGGTACCTCTATACATTACGAACGTGCGACAAATCTAGGTAAATATAACTGCTAGAAAGGCATCATTTTCAAAATGACTTACATTGGTTAAATGGTTAAAATTGGTTACTATTCAAACTAGAAAGGTGGTTTTGATGTTGAACAACATAAATGCCACACTTATTGTGGTCTTTATTCATCATCATCTTCGGGCTCCTCTGGAAGAAACTTGTTATGTGGATTGTCACATTCCTTAAGTTGACATGGTCCACAGACAGTAGTACAAGGTAGTCCATATTTTCTGCAAGAGCAGCGGAGTGTCTTGCAGGCAGTGGTACAGTTACAATGAATGACCTTCAAGAGACTGTCTGGAGAAACATTCATTGTTGACATGAGTGGGACACATCTATTGTCCTGCAGGCTCCACCCCCAGTTCAGGGCATCCATACCATCTTCTGTTCCCATCCAGACCATGACCTGGTAGTATGCTCTACGACAGTGAAATTTGGTCGCAGATTCAGTTGGTGGCAGACGTTCAGGCGTTACAGTTGATCAACCGTCTTGCTGAAAATGTTATATCGCATTGCTGCAAGGAAATCTGTGCACTTTCCACCAAAGAGGACAGCCATTACTTGGCACCCAAGGTTACTTGGCACCCAAGGCATTGGCACAAGATCGAAGGACAGGATCCCTTTTTACAAGCTTCTGGAAAGCAGTCTTTTTGCCAACCCCGAGAAGTTGTGGCACAGCCAGTGAGAGCATGGGTGAACATCAACTGAGAACACACATCATGTCCAAGTACTTATTTTCGTATCAAGCACTTACTAAGGACTCAGTCACTTCATAAACCGACAGGACCTGAGGCAGTAAGCACATTGTTCTAAAGACTTTCAACTACTGAAAAAAACTTTATTTAACAATCGCACACACGCAACAAAACCAGCGACTGATTTGTATAGATATCAGCGATGGAGAAGAAAACTAAGACATCCCCATCCGGTGCCATGAGCTGGGCTGAGATGGTTGAAATGGAGATGGGACCTCCAGAAGAAGATTGGGTAGAAATGTGCAAAGACGCCATACTACTCCAAGAAGGCAACAATAGCAGTAACACCAATAAGGACCAGATGCTTCTTCTTCTTCCCAACCAGCCAGAAATGTTCTGCAAGATGCCCGTCCAAGAGGTCGGGCAGCCTGGGGATCTTATCCAACAACAACACATGGAGTATGTCGAAAGATTAGTGGAAAATGCCAAACGGTGGAGGCAACTGTATAGATGGAGCTTCCATATGAAATCTTAATTCAGCACCTGTATGAAGCGACTGCCAGAATTCAAGAGGAAGTCCAAATGAGGATGGTGGCAGAGCATGAAATCTTCAATGAAAGGTCTAAGCTCCAGGTGGTGGGGAGAAAGACGACGGAGGAGCAAAAGATGAGAATCTATCTTGAGAAAGAGGTTCAGGTACTCAGAAAGGAAATGGGAAATATTAACTTTTCAAATATTACTAACTCCATGGTGCCTCAGAATTTGCAGGTGCCTGAATCCAACGACAGGAAGATGATTCAAAAGCTTAGGGGTCAAGCCCTCGTGTTTGAGGTGGAGAAGATGAAGGGCCTGCATAGAAGGGCTATGAAAACCGCATTTTATCAGCATCTCGAATTGACCATGGCAAATAAGGCTTTGGAGGACACCAATGTAAGTCAATCTAGTGTTTGGAAGCAGTCTGCTGCTGCTCAAGGTCTTTACTTGAAGTAAGTCTAATGGCAAATTAACAGAAAATGGGGGAAGCAGAGGGGAGTGTCTTCTTCTAAAGAAGACACTCCCCCTTCCACTGTGTGTGTGTGTGTGTGGCCGTGTCTGAACTGCCATACTAGCGTCCTACATCCTACATACTCACCATCTATATACTGCATACTCTCTACTCAAAGATCGATTGTGTATGCGAGCTGCGTCTAAAACGTTCTCAGTTGAAGTATACTCAAGCAATGAAGAATTTCTTCTTCTTCTTATAAGATTCAGGCAGTTTAGACACTGTTAAGCTTATAACCGCCCTCTACAGGTTAGATATTGAACTAGATTTTTACAGTCCTGTGTTCATCATCTGTGTTTTAGATCTCTTGTTTTATAATAATGATGTTTTGAGGCGGAGGATCCCTCCGACGCTCTCTGTCCGGCTCATCAGCACTCAGCTGTCTGTGAGTTGAACTGTACGAGCCGCGGTGTGTGGAACAGCGATCTGTTCTGATCTCTCTCCACTATCAGACTCACAACACTCATTTCACTTAGTGACTCTAATGTTGTTAGGTATTTATCTTCATCTCTTATTTATTGTAAGAGTGTATGAATGACTGCACGTACAGTTGTCAGATCGCGGAACCCCAAACAATGTTGTTGCCTAGCAACTTGCTCGAAAATATTTCATTTTCCTGGGCGGGTAGAATTGACCCAGTGCATTGTGGGGCGGTTGAGTAGGAAAAGTATACGATCGATTCATACCCAAAATCTTCCCGGAAGTTAGTACTCATCCGGGAATTTCTCACATACCCAAACTCGCATACCCAACCGTCACATACTCAAATTGAAGTCAAAATGAGTATGAGTAGGACGTTAGTATGGCAGTTCAGACACGGCCCGTGAGTGAGTGAGTGAGTGAGTGAGTGAGTGAGTGAGTGAGTGAGAGAGCTTTTCTCGCACAAAGCACAGGAACCTGTCCGTTCCCGCAGTCAAAGCACGGGAACTTGTCTTGCTCCTGCAGTCCAAGCACGAGAACCATGCTCCCCTATTCCATCAGGCAGTAATTTTGAAAATGATGCCTTTCTAGCAGTTATATTTACCTAGATTTGTCGCACGTTCGTAATGTATAGAGGTACCAGAATCAGTTGAAACATTCTTTTGTAACATTTTCCATTTGAGATATAGCTAGCTAGCTCCCGGCTGCCGGTTTGGACGCCATTATGAAAATGAAGGCTTTCTGGGAGGTATATTTTCCTAGATTGTTAGTATGTTCATAAGCATATTTGCAGGTACCAGAATCAAATGAAAAATCATTTGAATAATCTTTTTCTATTGAGATATATAGCCATTTTAAGCTTAGCCGGCCACCATTTTGGACACCATCTTGAAAATGAAGCTTTTCCGGAAGCTGTATTTTCCTAGATGTTTAGTATGTTCGTAAGCATGTCCAGAGGTACCAGAATCAGTTGAAAATTCCTTTGCAACATTTTTTCAATTTGAGATATAGCCATTTCAAGTTCCCCGCCGCCATTTCGGCCGCCATCTTGGAAATGAGGGCTTCTGGGAGGTATATTTTGGTAGACTTTTAGTATGTTATTCAGCACACCAAATACTACTAGAATCCATTGAAAAACCTTTTGTATCAATTTTTTGGGGGTTAAGCACTTTTTTTTCATAGATTGACTCACCTAGAGAGAAACTTAACAAATTAAGTAGTTATGCCGAAAGTGTTAGCTTGATTTGCCCTTGTTTTTATACAGTATAACCATCTCTGAAATGCCTGGCATAGAATATGGGTGAATTAACTTTAATTTGTTCAGCTCAGAGCGTTGGAGATTTTTTTAATTTTAATTTTATTTTTGTGCATTTTCAAGCTATATTTGATAGTACAGAGTTGAAATGGGGAGACAGAGAGAGAGGGGGGATGACCTGCAGTAAAGGTCCACGGGTTGGATTCATACCCACGACCACTGCAACGAAGGCCGGAGCCAATGTGGTACGCGCTCTATCCACTACACCACCGGAGCGCCCCGAGGGCGTTGGAGATTTACATTTTTAATGTGCTTTGAGCACCTCCAAAAAAATTCCATTCAGTGTAATCGTTCAATCAGAGTCGGGGCAAAAATCTAAGAGACAGGTACAGTCAAAACCAAAAAAAAATGTTGACTTAAAGTAACTTTTATGAAACCAGCAAGCTTTTTCTTGATTGGAAATGACACAGGCTTCTCACAAAAGATAATAAGACGATGTACAAGAGGCATCATTGTGGAAAAAAATATATTTTTCAGCTTTTATTTACATTTGAACAAAAAGTGGCATGTCCAGAATTATTCATACCCTTCTCAATAATCAAAAGAAAAAGTCTTTATTTTCTATTACAGCTATCAAACGCTTCCTATAATTGCTGACCAGCTTTTTGTATGTCTCCACTAGTATTTTTGATCATTCATCTTTAGGAATGAGCTCCAACTCTTTCAGTTTGGAGGGTCTCACTGCCATCACCCTGATCTTTAGCTCCCTCCACAGATTCTCAATTGAATTCAAGTCAGGTCTCTGGCTGGGCCACTGTAAAATGTTAATGTGTTTGTCCGCTGTACTGGCCAGGAGGATAGTGAGAGAGGTGAAAAATAATCCTAGGATCACCACCCAAGCCCCAACCTCAGCGATTTTTACCAGCATCCAATAAGGAAGTGACCACAACTGTAGTAACCCGGAAGTGCCACTGGGGGCTGGGTGCAGAAGATAGCCATTTCTCATTGACTCCAATATTAAACATGCCGTTTTCACAGCATTATTAAACCTATTTCAGGCCTGGATTAAAAAACCATTCTAGTCTGTATGTTTAGTTCATATCTCCATGACAACTCTGAGGGGGGTGAATTTTTTTGGACCACGCTAGTTTTTATTTTATCAAAGGTTAAAATGTATTGGCGCGATCTCTTGAGTGACAGCTCTCCGCCCGTTGTCCCTCACTTTGCCTCAGAGGTATACGTCAGCTATCTCCCTCCCCCCGACGTGAGGCGGAGTAAAAATCTCACAAAATGGCGACGCGCACAAACCAGGATTATTGGATGCCGTGTGAATAACTGAGGTCAGCCCGGATGCTACATCCATATTATTTACTATCTATGATCACCACCAAGGCCATCCTGGTTAATCTTGGCTCTGAGGCAAAGTTTCATGGCAGACAATCCAACGGATACTGCACACTGCTGGGTTCCTTGGACGCAGAACAAGGAGGATGCCACTTCTCCAGATAAGGCACACAAAAGCCCACTTGGACTTTGCAAATGCTCATCTGGACAAAGAAGAAGACTTCTGGTCTTCTGTTTTATGGTCAGATGAAACTAAATTGAATTGTTTTGCCACAATGATGTATCCTTCATTTGGCATGAAAAAAGGAGAAGCCTTCAACCCTAAGAACACCATACCCACTGTCAAACATGGTGGTGGGAACTTAATGCTTTGGGTTTTTTTTTTCAGCCAGTGGACCAGGGAACCTAATCACAGTAAACGGCATCATGAAAAAAGAGCAATACATCAAGATTCTCAACAACAACATCAAGCAGTCTGCAAAAAACTTCGCCTTGGGCACCATTGGACATTTCAGCAGGACAACGACTGTGTCATTTCCAATCAAGAAAAAGCTTGCTGGTTTCATAAAAGTAACAAAAAAAACTAAAAGCAAGTCAAAATTTGCCAGGGGTATGAATAATTTCGGTTTTGACTTTATTTCGTAACCCAGAAAAATTAAAACATAAAAAAAATAATGATAATAATACATTTAAAATATGTCATATTTAAATAGCTATTCTTTGGTTGATTGGGAGGAAATATCCTTGTCGTTGTCGATGAACAGACTTTTACTTGTGTGACACCCGTCTGCTTCTCCGCTCATCCTGAAAGGCTGTACAGCTTGAAGACACTTAACAAGCTATCTATTTTTAGGGAATGTGATCCTAAAGGTCAAAGTTCCTCTCACGGTACAGCGACAACAGATCAAGTTCGAAATGTCATGTAAATGTTATGAATCAGTCAGTTCATAAGTTAAAAATAATAATTCCAGGCAGAATTTTTGAACTTCTGAAACAGGACTTTCTTACTTCATAAGATGAGGCAGAATTACAAAAGATGGATTTAATCATGTTTTGGCTATTGTGCTGTTTGGACAGCATGTTTTCACTGTCAATACAACAAAATGTGGTTTCTGACAAATTAATCTTAAATTGCTCATTTGAAGTGATCCGACACTGAAAAACGACAAGTTTGTGCTTGAACATTATCTCCTTATGTGCTCATTTGCAATACTTCATCTTTCCACAGCCATCACACAGTAATGGCTACATGGATGTGGTAAATGAAGGTAAATGGTGACAAATGCGTTGTCTGACAAACAAAAAGTTATCTTCAGAATATATTTTTTCGTCTGACTGTTTTTTACAATGAACTTGAGAGATAAACTGGACATGTGGTTTACATGGTCTGGGGGGAGCAGTGAGTCCAAGTTTGCTCGTCTCATCTTACTCCTATCATCAACACACGTCTGTCAGACACTACCAAATTACAACAGGTGCTCCCGTCCGGCTTCTGATCTGAGAGTTGATATTTGTTTTAATACAGACATTCCCTGTGGTTTTCACTTTTCTAATTCATTTCAAAAGCTGTATGATGACCTGGCAGAAGCAGCAAAACATGAGTCAAATGGTCGCCCAAAGCCGTGAACAAAGATCAACCTAAGTTAAAATGTATATATCGATAGGTCGGGCTGGTGTCATTTTAGCAGAAACATTTGATTAAGAACGTTTTGTTAAGAATTGAATATTACTGGTGTCAAGTTCAATGTGTGTGTGTGGGGGGGGGGGGGGAGGAGGGGGACCACAAATCCTCCAAGTGCATGTGTGAAGAAATGTGAAACTTGTGCTCTTACATAACAGCCACAGTGAGTCTTGTGACACAAGCCGTTATATCTGCTGTGTGGAGTTTATAGAATGCCACATCTATCATACAGAAATTTGACACATTATCAGAAAGAGGAAAATATTAGGCTACACTAACTCACGGTGGAATGAGTATGAACTTGATAGGAATGGCTCACTGGTGCGCAGTTTACAAGTCCTGCATGTTTACATCTGCTGTTTGGATCGTAATCACCCTTCCTGTTGGAAAGATAAAGTGGAACACCCAGAGCTAAAAACAACCACTTTAAAACTAGTGAATGCACGTATGCAGGAACTCTAAGGAACAATAAATAAACTACCTCATACTACCTAAGTACTGACAATGAATGACATTTTTTTTACACACACGCACATAGAATTATATTATATGAATTATTTTCTCTCCTATTCATTTTTTATTACCATTCATTTTACAACATCATTTATTCATATGATATTATTACTTCAGTTTTGACTATAACTATTGTTATTGAATTTGTATGTAGTATTATATTATGCTTTGGCAATATTTATTACATTTTTGCCAATAATTCTTATTAAATTCATGTCATTTGTTGCTCTATTTCTAATTATCAGTATACAATTTCATATAAACCTAAAGAAAATGGATTTTGCTGTGTTTTTTCAGGCCAAATGGAAACTATGCACGGGTGGGTGGGATCACCAACAGATCCAGTTGTAGATACATTCAGGAATCTTAATTGCTCTTTATTGCTCACGTCTTCCTCCCAAGCAGAACCTTCTTTACAGAGAGAGAGAGGACAGAGAGAGAGAGAGACATCCGTACGGCAGCGGGGACGAAAAGGTTTGACCCTACTTATATTTTTGCATCAATATTCTTTTTGAATCACTTGATAAAATGGTTTGTTTTCTGTTATTTTAGCTATGGCTACACAGACACTGTAGAAATTCTACAAAAATTCCATTAACTGCAAACATGATGGGGAGACAGATAAGAATGGATGTTAATGGGCAGCATACAGTGCTGTTTGAAAGTTTGTGAACCCATTGAGCATTTTGGATTTTTATTGTGTTTAACCATTATTAATTAATTTTTATCAATACCAGTATTTTTTATATTAAATAACAGATGTTTGTTTATCAATTCAACATTTTTCTTTTCCAGAAATCAATTGTTAAAAGAGATAAAACTAATTATTTGCCAACTGTTGTATGTGCAAAAGTTTGTGAACCCTGAGCTGCATTGCTTAAATCGAGCAGGTAAAAACAATCAGGTGGGCCAAACTGATTGATGAAATAGACCAATGTAATGAGAGATCTTTAGGGAAGAAATTGGGTGGCACAAGCAGGCCCGGATTAAGAGGAAAGAGTACACTAGGCATACCGCATTTTTTCGGGCCCCCTCCAAACGGATACTTCACGATTTGGTGAAAAAACTACATAAATTTGAACTGCCACAAGAGTATTATGCTCATTCATTTGTTTAAGAGTTGCGCGTTTGTAAACGGGAGTAAAGAGAAACGTAACCGTGTATGCAAGTTCACGTCTGTTCGTGAGCTCAGTGCAGGAGCATTTCTGTAAGGTGCGTGCAGAGTCCAGTGTGGGAGCAATTTTTCAAACTGAATGAAAAGCAGTGCAGTGCAATGCTTTATTCAGCATAAAGTTAAAACGCTCGTGCAAGCCTGATCTAAACACAAAAGCCTTGCGCGTGCGAAGCAGCGATTCACCTGGTAAAACCTGGCGTGGAACTCTGTGGTGGGTAATGGCGAAATTCACAGTGAGACATCGCCGGTGTGAGCTCAGCTGCCGCACAGAAAAACTCTGGTTTGACGGCTAAAACAATAACGGGGGAGCAGAGCCGGCCAAAGCCTTTATAAGGCCCTAAGCCGAATTTGATTAGGGCCCCCTCTCCAATGTTATCATGGGCAAATTATTGACTATTGTTAAATGTCATTCACACACCCTTAGTGAAAATAGTAGCCAGCCAAGATCCTGACTTTCCTAGAGGGGTCTGGGGGTATGCCCCCCCGGGAGATTTTTTTACCTTTTGAAAGTGAAATGCATGAATTTGGTGCACTTTGAGAGGGAAATTAAGAGGCTAAATCTGAGGAATTTTGTGTGAACAAATAATTTGGTGATACTGGCTCGAATGAAGTAGAATTAAAAGCAATTGAAGAAAGATATATGGATTTTCCATAAAAATATGAATATAGAAAAAAAAAATTCAGTATCCTCTGCGATGGGCTTGGTGCTCTTTTTCTTTTACGGGACATATTTTTCTGTAATATAATTAATGCATTTAAATGCAGTGAGAGGAACGAAGCAGAAGAACTCTGTTGTCCAGCTATCTTTTTTTCCACAGATGAGGCTGAAATAGGCTATAGACTATACACTATAGGCAACTGAGGGCAGCCCAATTTCCAATTTTTTAAAATAAACGCAAAACCGAGTGATAAGTTAACCTTGGATGAACTGATTCAATTGTTAGGCTTTTAACTATCCAGACCAAAACATTGTATTCCTTTTTTTGTATGATAACTTACATTTGCATAATATGATGTTAATATCAAACACACAAACTAAAAAAAAAAAAACTAAAAAAAAAAAATTCTCACTGGGCCCCCTAGTGGAAATGGGCCATAGGCACGTGCCTAGAATGCCTATGCCTAGATCCGGCCCTGGGCACAAGGTAAAACAAAGAAAAAACCAAGTCAGTTTAGGCTCACCAAAGTGAACCCATACAGGTCAGACACGCCAAAAGGGAAAGAAATCTCAGAGGATCTCAGGAATAGAGTTGTGATGTTGCACATTTGTCTGGGGATAGTATAAATTAATTTAAAAAAAGTTTGAGCTCCATCGGTCCACCGTGAGGCAGATCATCTACAAATGGAGAGCTTTAAGAGTGACTGAACATCTGCCTAGAAGTGGACTTCATTCAAAAATATCCACAAGCACCACAAAAAAAGTGATTTTTCAGTTAAAAGCCAACCCAAACATTACATCTAGTGATTTGCAGACCTCTCTGGGACAGATGTGCATGGTTCCACAATAAGGAGAACACACAGTCAACATGGCTTTCATGGGAGGGTTGCTGAAGAAGCCTCTGCTCTCAAAAAATAACAAAACTGCTTCTCACAACTTTGCCAGAGAGCACCTGGAGATACCTGAAGAATTATTCTGTGGACAGATTAGTCCAAAATGTAACTGTTTGGTCATAACCAAAACCGCCATGTTTGGGCAAAAACGCAACTCTCCCTACCACCAAGAGAACCTTCTCCCAAGAGAAGAATGGTGGTGGCAAATGGTCTGCAAATCTCCAGATGTAATGTTTGGGTTGGCTTTTACCAGAAAAATCACTTTTCTTGTGGCGCTTGAGGATATGTTTGAAGGAAGTCCACTTCTAGGCAGATATTCAGTCACTCTTAAAGCTCTCCATTTGTAGATGATTTGCCTCACGGTGGACCGATGGAGCTCAAACTTTTTTATATGAATTTATAGCTGTCCCCAGACAAATGTGCAACATCATAACTCTATTCCTGAGATCCTCTGAGATTTTTTTCCCCTTTTAGTCTGACCTGTATGGGCTCACTTTGGTGAGCCTAAACTGACTTGGTTTTTTCTTTGTTTTACCTTGTGCCACCCAATTTATTCCCTAACGATCTCTCATTACATTGGTCTATTTCATCAATCAGTTTGGCCCACCTGATTGTTTTTACCTGCTCGATTTAAGCAATGCAGCTTAGGGTTCACACACTTTTGCAGATACAACAGTTGGCAAATAATTTGTTTAATCTCTTTGGTAACACTTTATTTGAAGGTGTATTCATAAGACTGTCACACTAGCAGAGAGGAGACTAACGCGCCCCACACACATCCTGCGTCTACCTCTGGAGCGCGTCGCGTTACCTTACTGCTGCCTCTCTCGGACTTTTCTCGGACACACATGCAACGTCTCAGCAGCTGCTGCTGCTGCAGCGCTGCTTCTAAAAGCCCTATCTTTCCACATAGAGTTTTCATAGATAATTCCCATTAAAAATGAAGTTCTTTCATGTCATCTATGATGCATATGATTTATATTGAGTCTGCAGTAATCCGTGCGCCCCATTGCCATTTTTCTTCTTTTCTTTTGCCATATTTTCGCTTGTTGGAAGTTTTATTTTGAAGGGGACACACTAGGAAATGGTGAAACTACAGCGAAAGCTGCCAGTATGAAGTCAATATGACTCTCAGCAGAGTATTTCAAAAATCACTTTACTGATTTATACGGGAGAGAGAGAGGGGGGTGTGGTCGGGGAAGAAGAAGGCCGTAGACACAGATAGAGCAACGGAAAACTGTTCATGATGATCTTTTTTATTTCTTCACTATATTGGATCTCTATATGTGTCATTTATTCAAAAATGAAATGCCAGAACTAATTGAAAATTAGGTTTTAAATCCCTCGTATTTTGATTGCACAATTAAATCGTGAAATAAAGGGATTATTCGCGTATACGACTGAGGGATGTTTTATTTTGAAATAAACACACCGGGTAAACGTGTAACTAGAGTGAATGCTGCTGGTATGACTGTCAGTAGAGTATTTCTCTATCAGTTAAAGCACAGAGACGCGAGAGAGACGCGCTGCTCTCAGAAAAAAATAGGCGAGCCTCCTGAGGTGAAGGGGAGCGTCGCTGCAGACGTGCCTCCGACGCGCCTCAGCAGTGCGTCTGAGGTTGGATGTGTGCTCGCTCTACGTTGATTTCACAGTCTGTGACCAAAAGTCAGACGCAGACGCGAGGTAGACGCGCAGTAGAGGTAGGATGTGTGTGGGGCGCGTAACGTCTCTCACGCAGTGTCTCTCCCTCTTCAGGCAGGGAAAGGCCGTATCGTTCAGATTATGCCTACGCCTACTTGGCCTTATGGCTTCGGTGATATCAGTGGTGCATTTGGGGCTTCTGATGATGAGAGGTTTCCAGCGCTGGGTCACAGCACTGCGTCTATGCCCCCGTCGCCACCTGAACCGCAAAGTGAAAGTAACACCAGCGTGTGTTACCGCTCTCCGCCCGTGGTCCGTGCGCACGGCTCTAACAGCGGGCGTCCCGCTGGGGGCCATATCATCCCGAGTTACCATGACAACGGACACGTCCCTGTCAGGGTGGGGTGCGACAATGATGGGCAGAGCAGTGAATGGCACCTGGAGCCACAATCTGGCTCAGGCTCACATAAACCTCCTGGAGCTGTGGGCAGTGCTTTTTGCTCTAAAACACTTCCTAGGGCCTATCTGAAAACTTTTTTTTACATAGGAAATTTCCTTTCCTATCGAGATGAACCGGAAGTACTCGGCGGATAGGTGATCCGAATTCTCCAAATGCTTAGGAAAGGCATAGGAAAGGAGCCTCGATTCATCCTTTAACCCTCCTTTAGCATAGGTTACTCCTGACCAACCTATGCTAAAGGAAAGGAGATAGTGGTATCCCATAATCCTTTACGGCGGCAAGATTTAAAGCAACAGGCCACCGCCGGAGTTTACCGACTCTACACGAATACGAACGAGAGGTAAAACAGAAGAGAGGAGAAGAGAGGAAGATTTAACTCGGCTAAAACAAAATACCCCCCCCCCCCCACACACACACACACACACACACACACAGGCTAAAGATAATAAAGAACTCATAAAAGACCAACATCATAATAGTTATTTTCGTAGCACATAATTTACACCATAAGAAAATAAAATACCAACTTCACATTTAATGAAGTTACTGGGGGCAGTTCATTTCAACATCAACACAAGTGTAGCCTCTTTTTATTCCACATGTGAATTGGGATATATGGGAGTGATTCTCACTCTGTTGGCGACAACCTGATTAAAATCAATATGAAAAGAACGCATGGATCAAACGAGCGCTTGTTGTGGTCAATTTACGGAGAATAGGCTATAGTGTAGTTTCACGCTAGTGACTCACGTCAGCAATACTCGCCGTCGCGCAATGACGTCGGTTAGGAAAAGTGGAGTCGAATTCATTTGAAACAGCGCTGTCCTTTCCTATGTTCGATAGGAAGCACCTTTCATCTCTCCTTAACCCCGATGACGTTTAGGGGTTAAGGTATAGGAAAGGAGGCTTATAGGTTAGGAGATTGGACTTTTCGGATAGGCCCCGGCATTGTATCCAGGGCCGCCATGTCTTAGTAAAAACGGACAATACCACTGTAGTGGCATACATCAACCGACAGGGCGGCACTCGCTCACTGAAACTACACAAGTTAGCTCGAGAAATCATTTTGTGGAGCAGCACCAGGCTCGAGCAACACATGTAGCGGGCGTTTTGAACAGAGGAGCAGATCTTCTGTCCAGAGGAAACCCCCTTTACGGAGAATGGACTCTGAATCCACAGGTTGTGAGACAAATTTGGCAGAGATACGGCCTGGCAGCCGTAGATCTCTTCGCCTCGCAGGAAAACACTCAGTGCCCGCTGTTTTTCTCCCTGTCAGACGCAAAGGCTCCTGTAGGGGTAGATGCACTGGCCCATCCGTGGCCAAACGTGCTGCTATATGCATTCCCCCCTCTCAGCCTAATCTCCCCCACCCTAGCCAGGGTGAGGGAACAGAGTCTGTCGCTAAACCTAATAGCACCGCGGTGGCCATCCAAACTTTGGGTGGCAGAAATAATACAACTCCTGGCGGGCGAGCCATGGCCTCTTCCCCTGCGCAGGGATCTTCTCTCCCAAGCATGCGGGGAGATTTACCATCCACACCCAGACCGCATAGCGCTCTGGGCTTGGCCCGTGAGAGGCGGAACTTGAATGCTGCAGGCCTACCTGCACAGGTCGTTGACACTATTCAGAATGCAAGGGCTTTTTCCACTCGCCAGCTTTACAGTGGCAAGTGGCGGGTTTTTGAGGACTGGTGTGACTCGAGGCATGCCATTCCATATCAGTGTTCGGTGGTGGACCTACTGTGTTTCTTACAGGAATTGTTGGAAAAGGGTAAGGCCTTTTCCACGATTAAAGTATACGTAGCTGCCATCTCAGCTTGTCATGTTGGCTTTGGGGATAAGTCTGCAGGGCAGCATCCCTTAGTTTGTCGCTTCATGAAGGGGGCGCGACGCAAGCTCCCAGTTTCCAGGCCCCTGGTCCCTTTGTGGGATTTATCAGTGGTGCTAGCCGCTCTGTCTCATCACCCATTTGAGCCGTTGGGGATGAAGTTTGTGTCCCTGAAAACGGCACTGCTCTTGGCTTTAACCACAGCTAAGCGTGTGAGCGACTTACAGGCACTGTCTATCCGTCCTTCCTGCTTGCAGTTTGCTCCGGGTGCCTCCAAGGTCTGCCTACGGCCCAATCCAGCTTTTGTGCCTAAGGCTATATCTCTTGCTTATGAATGTAGGGGCTTGCAGCCCCCCCAAGGCTTGAGGGTATGGCTACTTCGTGGGCCTTATTCAGAGGAGTGTCAGTACATGACATTTGTGCTGCGGCGAGCTGGGCTACGCCTCACACTTTAGTAAGGTTTTATAGACTGGATGTCTCAGGGCCTTCTGTGGCACAAGCAGTGCTGGAGACAGTCTCACCAGGTTCCATGTGATATTACTGCCTGGCGGAATTTGCATGGCTTCGGGAGACATATGCAATACGGGAGTGGTCTATATCTATATCACCGCTGATGGCTGTGGAGGCGCAGCACCGCAGAAAAAGATGAACATTTTCATCTTCTGCGTTCGCCGCACATGCCTTCGATTCACGCGCCTTCGATGACGCAATTTCTACGCGCCGCAAATGGACGCGCTTTCCATTCACGCGCCGTGGAAGCGCCGGCCGCTGGACGCTGATTCTTGGGTGAAGGCGCGGCCACGCGCTAGTACATTGACTTTGTATGTAATCTCGCCACGCGGCCAGTGCGGTGTGTTTGCAGCTTCAATCTGTGAAAATGTAAGCTACATGAAACACCGGAGATTTGGCGCTAGATCCTGTATGCAACACGTGGGGGCTCACTCTGACGCTTTTTCCAAAAACCAAGATAAAATGAAAATATTATATATATATAAATAACACTTCATATTTACTTAGAAAAACTGCTAAACAACAATAATTACTGACTTATAGTTAAAGGGGTAGTTCAGGATTTTAGACATAGGGCCTTATTCCCAAATTAGCCTTGGTGTTCTTTATCAGTGGAGACAGTTTTCAACACATTTAATTCAGTCCTTCTTGTTGCAGAGTGCGCTCGTGCTAAGCTAGCGCACGGCATTGGGGGGATACTAGCCTGCTACTAAAACAGTCTTACCCACTCCACAGTACACCTGAGGCTAATCAATTATAACGCCAGACTATCGATGTAAATGTCCGTGTTGATAGAATAATTTTAGAAATAAAACCAACCTCGCATATTGCATTTTGAGGGACTTTAGTCCTTGTACGCTGCGGCAGCGGCGGACTAATACCTAGGTTACAGGCTCTATAATAGTTTGTTTACCTGCTGCTGTCTTACAGACGCAGAGTACAGTGCACAAAGGAGTTGTATTAGCCTATGCAATAAACAAGATATGGCTACGTTTGGAGGACTTAGCAATGCGTCTGCTTTTGAAGACGGTTATGAGGAATGTCTTGTATCCAACGAACCGTACCTGTACGAGCCGGAATACACTGATGAAGAACTGAGAGAGATGGATGCGCAAAGGGCAGAAAGAGAAAGAGCGTCTGTAGAGACAGCCCCCGCTGGAGCTGCAGCAGAGAACCGGGACAGAACGACGGTAGACTGGTGGCAGTGCAGTTTCAGTTTCTGTCCCACGCTGCTCTGTTTACTTTCTGCTGTAGTGATTGATTGATTGATTGATTGTCTTTATTTCGAACATGCAATAAAAAAATAGATGAATAAATAACAAACAAACAAAAGCAAAACAAAGAAATAGAATTAAAAAAAGCAAAAGAAAAACAGACATGCTCGAAAGGGGGTAGGAGGAAGTAAAAAACTTATCTAGTCCTACCCCTTAACAGATCAATTTTGCTTGGATAGATTATGTTATTAGCATGTCAGTATAATAAAATGCTATAATAATGCATATATACATATGTGATTCGGTTACACAGCAAAGTAAAAGTCCGCTGCTGCTAAGAAAGTAGTCCCTCAAAATGTGATAATTCATGCGATGCGAGGTTGGTTTTATTTCTAAAATTATTCTATCAACACGGACATTTACATCGATAGTCTGGCGTTATAATTGATTAGCCTCAGGTGTACTGTGGAGTGGGTAAGACTGTTTTAGTAGCAGGCTAGTATCCCCCCAATGCCGTGCGCTAGCTTAGCACGAGCGCACTCTGCAACTAGAAGGACTGAATTAAATGTGTTGAAAACTGTCTCCACTGATAAAGAACACCAAGGCTAACTTGGGAATAAGGCCCTATGTCTAAAATCCTGAACTACCCCTTTAAGGCAGCACAGACTGTCTTGATATATTGCAGTGTCTCAAAGAAAATAAAACGGACTGTCTTGACTTGTATTGCTTTTGTTAAGGTATTTTCCACATGTAATACTGACATGCTTCATGTTACATCTATAAATGGGCTACTACTGCAGTTAACACTGTTGTGTGTGTAATTAAGTGTAATAACATTTACTGAAATGTCCAAATTGTTTTACGTTGAGGCAAAGGGAATAATTCGTGTCAGTATAATAAAGGTCTCATGACAGAAAATGTCAAAATTAGACAGTGTAATAACACTTAATGACATGTTAATGAAATGTCCAAATGGTTTCACTTTACTTGAGGCCAACAGAATCATTCATGAGCCTGTTATAAAGGCATTGGACAGTGTAATAACGCTTCATGACATGTTAATGAAATGTCGAAATGGTTTCACTTTACTTGAGGCCAACAGAATCATTAATGACAGTATAATAAAGGTCTCATGACAGTCAATGTCAAAATGTTCCGCATATGACAGTTTAATATAATCTTACCACATAAATGTAAATAGTTAATTTACATTTGATAATTAAGCACACTATGACATGTTTATGACATATTATTGGTTAATGTCAGGTAGACATAACCAAGACATCAATAAGATGTTTTGTCTTAGCTTATGTCAGGTTGTCATTACAAAGACATGGACAAATTATTTTGTCTCAGCTCATGTCAGGTTGTCATAACAAAGATATCTCAGACAATGTCAATGTTGCATTAAATGTGACATAATTGACCGAATGACACTTTATGACAACAGTCATAACCATTCATAGTGTTCATGACAGGTGTAATGACAGTCTTATGACAGTCTTATGAATACACCTTCAAATAAAGTGTTACCATCTATTTTAACAATTGATTTCTGGAAAAGAAAAATGTTGAATTGATAAACAAACATCTGTTATTTCATAAAAAAATACTGGTATTGATAAAAATGAATTAATAATGGTTGAACACAATAAAATTCCAAAATGCTCAAGGGGTTCACACACTTTCAAACAGCACTGTATACTGTAGCTGTCTGTCCAGCTTGCCCTGACAGAGAACAAGTCCCCTGCTCTATGTGAACAGAATGTCTTTTATACATTTCAGATCGGGCACAATGGAAGTCAAAGTGTCTGTGGACGGAATTTCCCGTGTGGTCTGCGGAGTGACAAAGGAAACAACGTGCCATGAAGTGGTCATAGCTTTGGCTCAAGCTCTTGGTATGCATATCTCTGGCTCTACTCAGCTAGAATATGTGTGTTCTTACTTGTCCATCAAGCTAACAACCCCCTATCGTCTTTCATTTCCAGGTCAACCCGGCCGCTACACGTTACGGGAGAAATTCAAATACTTTGAGCGTTGCATGGCGCCCAACGAACGCCTCCTGGAGACTGTGGAGAAGTACGGGGAGCAGGCCAGGGAGGTCCAGCTCACCCTGCTCCACACCGGACCCTTATGGGACCAAATGAGCAGGACAAACATGGGCCGGTACAAGCCCTGCCCGCCCCTCCGGAGGAAAGACCCCGGCAGTAGAATGCGGCGGGGCAGCGGTTCACTAGGTTTGCATCGTCGAAGCTTGCCGCCTTTGTCCAGTTTAAGGCAAGAGCCAGAGCTGCAAAAAGAGGATCCCAAGAGACCAAACAGAAAGTCTCTGACACTCATGGAGGAGGCCTGGGAATGGCTGGAGAGTCTGGGGAAAGGCAAAGTCTACAGCACCTCCTGTGATAAGGACAGCAGTAAAAAGATTGAAAAAAAGAATCGTTCCTCTTTGGATCTTTCGCTCATTGTTGACAAAGATTTCTTGGGGCAAAATGGTAGAAGCAGAGCGAGGGGTCAGAAAGGGTTCAATTCAGATATGGATCATCAAACGTCCTGCTGCATGGGAAGCCAGACCCGGGGTAAAGGAAGCAAACATTTCAAGAAATGTCAAAAGGCAACATCTGATGACCTGCCCAGCTCAAAATGTGCTACAACCGAAGACGAGAAGAACAGTCTAAGAGAAACCATAATACACCAGCTCAGTTGTCTGCAGGATTTACAGGTCCTGATCGTGGGCTTGGACCAAGAGATTTTTGAACTTGAGCAAAGACAGAAGGTCAACACAGCTAAGCGTGAAGCCCAGCAGGGGACGGCTGAAGAGGAGATGGAGCAAAAGTTCTGGGAGATTGAATTAAAGGCGGAAGAAGGCTACGAGAAAGATCTGCAATGCCAGTTCCTGGAGATGAGGACGAAGGCCGTTGAGTGTAAGGCTAAGCTGGAGGAGTACAAATGCAAAATGCAGGGGCTGGATTTCTTTTCCGCTCAAAACGTCATGCAAGAGGATTCGGAGGTGGTTTTAGAAGTTGGTGCAAATACCCCCACTGAGATCTCAGCTGGTTCAACTGAGGGTCAAAATGGTGGACAATCTGATCCAGAAGGGGATGTTAGTATGGAGAGGAAGTACCCGCCCAGAGGAGACTTAAACCCTCACACTCTAGTTCCTCCTAGCCAGATAAAGGAGCGCCGGCCCACGGGGCCCACAGAGCTGAGGGAGTGGTGGACACGCTGGTCTGAAGCCCAAAGCTCTCCACTGCAGACTAAAAAGAAGGTGATTCACCGCTCTGAGCTCACCATATATCTGGGCAGTACCAAGGTTTAGAAGTCAATGAACAGGGCTCACAAAGCCTAAGTCAGTAAACACTGAACACTGAATGCTGCAGTGTACACAAGCTTATTTGATTAAAGCTGGAGTCAGCAATTCTGGAGAATGCATTTTGTTAAAATCAGTGAATCCTTCTCCTGTCCGTACTGTGTGTGCACTGAAACAAATCTGCCCTGTGTTCCGAATCGCATACTTTCTACTATTTAGTATGGTAGAAAAAGATTTAGGATGTCCTGATTCTTGTGGACAGATTTAGGATGGTGAGGAGTACCCAGATGTCTACTACATCCGACCAAGATTTTTAGTGTTGAAAACAGCATCCAATTTGGGTGATTCTGCGGTGAAGTGACGTCACATTGACAGAGCCTCCATATGAAAACAAACGGGGATGCGACGGATATAAAAGCAAGAGGCAAGATCAAGGCGCGATGTTATGATGAAATAAATAAGTAAAAGTATGTCCCAATTGTGGCATACTGCATCCTAACTAGATTATTTTTATCGTCAGATGTAGTAGGGGAGAGTGGCCTAAGTTGTGCAACTTTTCACTCAAAGTTACTTTAAAGTAAGGCCTTGACAGTAAAGTCTCCAACTCAAATATGTACATATATTGCAGGGTGTTGTGCATCCCTGGCAAAAAACACTTTGGATCTGGAATAAACTGTTGAAGAAATATAGCTTTCGGAAAAAAAGTTGTCTTGTTGCACAACTTGCCCCCGGTGTGGTGTAAGTTGTGCGGTTGGAGAGAATACCATGGGGTAAATTGTGCCATTGCTATATATCTCATAAACTGTAATGCAAGACAAATCCATTAGACAATCACTTATTTAAGGTGTATTTAAAGTAAATAAAGTAAATAGTTGACAAAGATTGAAGGACAATTTTCTTAAACAAGGCCTAGCAGATCTAATGGTTTTACCTGCAAAGCTCACAATGACAAATTCACTATCATCATCTTTCTGGCCATCTGAACTCTCATCAGTGGTGTCGTTAAGTGGAATTGAGATGTCACTCTCTTCTGAGCTACTGTAGACAATCACTTTCTTTTGGTGACCAGCGTATACAGCCATGCCACTGGCACAACTCTCAGAAATGTACTTTGCACTAGTTGCTCCGTGCTTGTGGAACCAACGAACGGCCACCTGACAAATGTGATTCCCTCTACATTTCTGCCTTTAAATCAAGGCTCAAAACCCAAATGTACACCCTGGTGTTTCCTCCCCATTAACTATCTTACCTCTGCTCTACTATCTGTGTGTATGTGGATGTATGGGCTTTACGTCTTTTATTTTGGTTATTGTTATTTTACCTTCATTGTTTACCTACTGAATGCACTGCAATGTAAATGGTAAATGGACTTGACTTATACAGTATAGCGCTTTCTAGCCGATTTTCTCAGCCCCAAAGCGCTTTACATTTCTTACCACATTCACCCATTCATACAAACACTCATACACCGATGGCAGTAGCTGCCATGCAAGGCGCTCTCTGAACCATCGGGAGCAATTTGGGGTTCAGTGTCTTGCCCAGGGACACTTCGACATGTGGCGGGGAATCAAACCTCTGACCCTGCACTCCAGAGGCAATCTCCCTACCCACTACGCCACTGCCGCCCAACTGTACAAACTGTCATAAATGTGCTTTTATAAATACATTTTACTTACTTACTTATAACTCACCTAGGCCCTTTGGCACAAATCATCACCCCAATCCCAGAAATTTGGATAATAAGCATGATGCAGCAATTTAGGGCTGACATCGTGCTAACTGTATAGACTCAAAATGTAGCATACCAAAGCACTAAAACATGTGTCAAATTTTTCAAACTTGTCTATAAGTGTTCAGACACAATAATCAAAAAACCTCGATCATGGAAATTTTACTTTGAAAGGCAAAACACAGTTTTTTTTTAGCTTAAATGTGCTTATATCTTATTCCTTGTGTCTCCCTTCTTTACAGGATGAGTCAAATGGATGGCTCTTCTTAAATGTGGTCACATTTCCAATTTCTTCCACGGTTTTCTAGAAACAAGGGGTGGCACAACTTCCAAAATGCACAACTTAGGCCACTCTCCCCTATAAAATTGTATGCGAGGGCTGGTGTTGGTGTTAATACACAGCCTAGGGTCTTCAAACTGGTGCATAAGCAAAGGGTATGTAAAAAATAAAAAATAAAAGTGCACACACAGTTCAGACAGGTAGCAAATCATGAGGAGATATTCACTGATTATGACAAGCTTTATCAAGAATGGCTGAAGCAGTTTTAACACATGCCACAGACAAGCCTTCTCTAGTTGTTTTTTGTCTGTAACTGTACTTCATGTGTCTAGCTATGCGTATTTTACCTTTGTGCTAGCTGCATGGTCTGTGAGATACAACTTGTTTCCCATATACCATGTGGATGACAAATATAACTTAAATCCTTCAATTGTAAAACACTGATCCACCCTCTTTATATATTTTGTCTGCATGTTATTTCTGTTGCGTTTGTTGTCCATCTGTTTATCGTCTGTCGGCGTGAAGCCCATAACTGTACCTAGAAGTGAAAAAGAACTTCCCCTTGGGGACAATAAAGTCTAAAGTCTTCTCTTTAAAGGCTGACTAATCAAAAATGTAATTATAGAGCTATATAAAAATAATCCCTCTCAATGACCACTTCTGCCTCACTAGAATGTGTTGTGGTGTTTGCCTTCACAGTCCCGCCTTTGGCTGTATCTTTGGTGGCGTGCCGCGGGGGCGGTGTGAAGTAGCAGGGTTGGGGGGCAGTTTGAAGTAGGGGGGCCCAAAGCAGCAGGGAGGTGCTGGGGTGGAGCTTAGTCTGAATCTTGTCTTTACAAAAAACAACCAACAAATATTTTTATGTAAAATACTGCACAGATAAACACCACCACATATTTTAGTGCGGCAGAAGTGATCATTGAGAAGGATTATTTTTGTGACTATAATTTTTTTAAATTAAAATATTGCAGTCACATATTCTGCTAATTTTCAGGTTCAAAATTGTAATTTGGGTTTCTTTAAGAAACTATTTTCAATGTGTAGTGTCTAAAAAGCCCTTTATATTTCACAGAGCCAATGTTGAATCTCTTCTCTCAGCTTCTGTCTGAAACACACACATTTTAGAGCCTGTATCTTTAATCCTTAAAGGCCTACTTCACCGGTTTGAATATGAAGGTGTATTGAATTCTGAGATCCTATGTAGTATAAATGTGCAAAAAAAAAAAAAATCAGTTCATCTTAGCCTGAGAAAAGGCAGAAAGAGTGTTTTTTTTAACCCTATATTAATCTTACTGTGACATCACAGTAAGATAAATATAGGGTTAAAAAGAAAATTACTTTGTAAATATTACTGTGATGTCACAGTAGGAGAAATCACAGTAATATTTACAAAGTAAGGTTTTTTTTTAACCCTATATTTATCTTACTGTGATGTCACAGTAAGATTAATATAGGGTTAAAAAAAACACTCTTTCGGCCTTTTCTCAGGCTAGGATGAACCAATTTCAATTTTTTTTGCACATTTATACTACATAGGATCTCAGAATTCAATACACCTTCATATTCAAACCGGTGAAGTAGGCCTTTAATGCCTTCCAAAAAGCCCAGTCTCTGATTGGCCCTAAATCTAATCGCTGGTTTGATTTTTCAGAAAAGTTGGAGGTGCATAAACAGAGAGGATTTTTTTTTTTCTTCACACTGTGAGAGTATTTAGTCACAATGGGGAACCATAACGTAGAAAATATCTAATACGTGGATAATTATGCATATGCATCAGATTGCTTTTTTAAATGTAGAACTGTTGGTAAATAATGCCTAGACCCGACTGCCCTCGACTGAAGACCATCTGGAGTGCAACATTGTTCTACATAATGAAACATTTTATTCCAATAAAGAGAACAACAAAACAGCTCATGATTTTCATAAAATTTTAATTCAATCGTTTCATTCAAGACCATTAACAAAAGTACATGTGAACCTCTGTACGTGGTTAAACTGAAACCTGGTGACCTCCAAAGTTGAAATTAATTTAGACTAACTTAATGTGCAGAGGCACAACAGCTCAGCCACCATGTGAGAGCAAAACAGCTGATACCTTGTTTAATGCTTCCCCCCCGTATCTCTAATACTTTACCAGTCTCGTTCAAGTTATTTCTTGATATCCGAAGTTTGAGCTTTCACTAAGAAAAAAAGCACACATTACATATACAGTATAGTTCAACCCACAGGTTTGGGATGCATATCAGTATTATTTCTACTAGAAAAGAAAGCCACCCAAAAATTGCTTTGAATATTTTGGTGGTTGGCTGGGAACAGAGGATACATCTAATTTTTTGTTGTTTTTTTATATTTTTCATTTTGCTTGTACTTTTTAGGCACCTTATTCTTACTTAATTCAATATTAGCAGATTGAGTTTCAACAGAAAAAAGCAAAAATATGTGCAAGAAAATAAAAAATAAAATAAAAAGTATAAAGGAATTGCAGACATAAGATGCCACAAGGAATTCTGCACCTGGGGAAAAATGGATTAAATGGAGCATGTGAAGACCAAAAACGGTTTCTAAAGGCTCCAGATTGGTAAATCCCATTAGATGAAATACTTTGACACTCTCTCACACACACACACACAATGCTTTCACTTCAGCTCTTCAATAAAGCATTTTAAAACTGCTCAAAAAACCGAGCAGAGAAGAATCCTCAGTTTAAGCTCGCACATGAGAAATATGATCCTCCTTATGGAGGGAACTTTGCTTTGCTTTAGGCGTCTTTTAGGAAAGCATACAGTAGTGAAACCAGTTTCAGTTTCCCTGGGTAAAGGAGCAAAAATAAGAAACGTAATGGAGCTGATGCTCAAAATACATGCCAACAGTCACTCAGTCATTCACACAGGCAAACTAGTGGACAGATTACAGGTGCAGAATTCCAGACTAAGCAGAATCAAAAGATAGGGACAGGGACAAAGACAGCCACAGTCACTCTGATTTAGAGGGACCAGACCCTCAGAAACAAATACCTCCATAACACACTATAATGACTTCTAGGACACGTCACACACACACACTCAGAGATCCCATGTACATTTCAGTGTGGAACTCTGTATCATGTACGTCTTAACATGGGAGGAAGGGAACTGTGGAATGAGAAAAGTTCCCTAGTTGATGGGATGAAGATAACATGCCAATGACTGTATGTGTGCCAATGATCTGTGAATGACATTGCGTACAAGCATGTGTCAAATCAAATTCCCTTATAGCGTGCTGTTGCCCCTCAGGACAGATCCCACCAGAACCAAACAGGGTGGGCTTTGTATTGCTCAGTCCATGACACCTGGCTGGCGAGTCTTGCGCTCCACATTGAAGCCCTGTATAGGAGAAAACGGACAAAATTAATGTCTCATCAAATTCACAACTACACCAATAGGTGAACCTGAAAAACCAAGCTACATCTAGAAGCATTAATGCTAATGTTTGCCCATCACACATGAGAAGCTAAGATAAACACTTTATTATGGAGCTTATAACGTGCAAAACAAAGTCCTACATTTCTTAAGTTCTTATTGTACATTAACATAGGTACTTATTTCTGCATATAGAGACTAACAAATACAAAATGTGCCATAAGCTTAGTTGTACCTTTGAATTGTCAGGACCACGGGGCTGTCTCACAATGACCAGACGAGGCGCGCTGGCATCATCCAGAGTGATGCTCTTCAGTCTGTTGACCAGACGGTCTGGGCGCGGAGTGGCCACCGGTTTAGGGCCCTCACTGGAACATGAGGCATTACAACAGACAAGAAATATTATTCTTATCTTACATCCAATCAAAGTAACCATCATTTATACGGCCAACATGTTTAGCCAAAATTAGAATTAAAAAAGTGGAGTCAGGGATTCTGGAGAACACCTGTTGTCTAAATAAGTGTGAATACACAGCCTAGGCTCGAGTTGGTTACCAGTCCGGTGTACAGTCTTAAATTGGTTAAACTTCATTGTAGTGTGTAGGGGTGTAACGGTACACAAAAGTCACGGTTCGGTACGTACCTCGGTTTTGAAGTCACGGTACGGTACAGTACGGTACGGTTCATAGTTAACGGAGAATGAACATCTTTAGCTGTCAGTAACTAGCTGACAGTAACATATATTTATTTTGAATTGTTTTAGTTTTACAGTCTCTAGTATTTTCTCTCTGATGATGGCGTTTCCTCAGCGCAGTTTCCTTCCTGTTTTTAATGAATTTCTTATTTTGGGGTATGGATGGGTGGGAGGGGGAATGTTTTTGCATGTATGCATATCTCTGGGTGGGGGATGTGGGGGGGGGGAGTTGTATTAAGCACTTTGTGTTACATTTGATTCTATGAAAAGTGCTATATAAATAAAATTTGATTGATTGATATAAATAAAATGCATAACAAATATAAAAATACTGCTGCAATTCTCCAATAAATAAAATACTTATTAAATACTAGTGTAGGTGCAGCATAAACAAAAATTGCAATGAAAAAATATAGTGTTAATGCTCAGCAGGCTCTGTAAGCTGGTGTAAACAAAGGGTATGTCATCTTTAAGGGTCTCTTTGAAAAAAATAAAATATTGCTGCAGCTCTCTTAAACGCTAAAGTGCTCTTATAAATATAAAAATTATCAAATAAAAGTGCTACTGCAGCATTAATTAAATGACAGCTTGTTTGTATTCAGTATAAAAAAGAAAATAATGTCTGGGTTTTGCCCAGCTCGTCTTTCTTCACAGTAATGGTGAGAGTAGCCAAACACCTGATGGTGCCTTTTCAAATGCTCATGCATGTTCGACGTGTTGCCTCCTACATAAGCGATCGCGGTGAAACAATAACCTGTGTGCCGACATTGTTCCACACGTCTATCTGTTTTCATAATTCACCTGGAATCCGAAATTATCCCTCAAACGGGATTTGAATGACGGGGATGCCTGCGCGCTCCGGTTTCCTGTTGCCTTTCGCCATGCAGTTCGCTCTCTGTTCGAAAGCACTGTATCATTTTGACTTGCACTACTCAGACACTGTAAAAGAGGGGGGACGCTGCTACTGCTAATAGTGATGCAAACGGAACACTAGAGCGGAGAGGTGTGTATCTCCTGCCCTGACCGCAGCTGGGAGGGACTGCTGCGTGAGGACTCGGCCGCCTGTCAGTGCTGTGGGACCGGGGGGAGTGGCCGTTGAGCACCCGCTGGCCGCTGCTCGTTTAGAAGTGTTAAGAGCGATACATGCTTTAGCGACAGCACAGGGTCTCCAAAAGTCACCAATAACACCAGAAAAAGTAGCTAGATTGGTCGCTGGTGGCTTTTTTAAAAAAAGAGTCGCCAGAGCGGTCTGAAAAGTCGCTGAATATAGCGGCTAAGTTGCTAACACTGCCTGACCCTCATGCTCACCATGGAGATAATAGACTCTCATTATCGCTGGCTGCTACTGCGCACGTGCGAGCTGAGCCGCAGGCTAAATGGCCCGGGGGGAACTCCGACCACAAGTTTTAAGTTCCACACCGCAAAACAAGCCTGTACATTCGCCATAACGCTATGTACGCCACATACGGACCGCGGTCCACCTCTGTAACACCAAATACGTGCCTGTACCGTCACGGTACGGTACAAATACGTGTACCGTTACACCCCTAGTAGTGTGGAGGTGAATAGTGGTTGTAGCGTTAGCTTTGGTTAGCTTATAGAGGCTGCACACCAAGTGGGATTCCTTCCTGCTCTGCAACTTTATCTTAACAACGGCAGGTCTCCACGGAACTTTATCAAAGGGAGCTTCGGTTATGGACCTGCACCTACTCATTACAAAGCAAAAGGAGGCGTCACTCATTTGAGCTTTATATCCGAGTGGTTAAAGGATAAGACATCTTCTATTTGGCTAGACATTGAATCATCTTTGTCAAAGTGTAAATTACAAGATTTGTTATTCTTTAAGAATTTTAAGAACATAAGAGATCAGGGTTTTTCCTGCATTCAAAAAATGTTGGCGCCCGCCAAAGGAATTTTAGCGCCCGCCAAAGGAAAATCCTCAGCGCCAAAGTGTTTTTTTAATTTTTTTATATATAGATAAATAAATAAAAATCTACTTAAAACGGCTCCAATTGTGTTTCCATTTCCGCGCCATTCCAGTCATATTACTTGCAATCTCAGTTGTAAAAAAAGAAATCAGGTCGGGGATAATCGTTATTAAACTATCATTGTTCAGCTCGCCGGGGCATGCAGGCTTATAAATGCAGCAAACCCTTTCAGCCGTGAAATCCGCTCGGCCCCTCCCTCACCTGATAGTTTAGCTATCGGCTGGTCCAGAGAGTAGCTACGAGGGAGATGTTGCGCATTGCCGGGTGTTTTGAAAAACTTCTAGATGACGAGAATAAGGTAAAACTAATTGTGTTGTCTGAAAACACTTCAGACTCACAACAAACTAAAATAATGTGCAAGATTTGTCACGCGCGGACACGCGAGTAACATGACATACGCGACCGAGAGACAGAGAGAGAGAAAGAAAAGTGATATACGACCTGATCTGCACCTTTAAACATCCCGACCAATTTGTTTATTCACTTTAAGTCGAGTCATAGTAGTCTATGACCAAGCAATCAATGAATAAAAACACAGGAAGTTTAAAGCTCCTTAACTCCTGCCACCACAACTGTCAACACTACAATGCAACTGCCTATCCAGCCAGCTCCATGACATAAATAAATCATGCCCTTACATTTAATGCTAGCAAAAGACGTGCCCTATCAACACCATTTACAACTGGTTATTTTTATTTTGACATATTTTTATTAAATTATTAAAAATATGTTTCACTTATTTAGCCTATTACTATTCTCCCTGTTTTCAGTTAAATTAGGCCTTTGTTTAAAGTCCAAAGTCATGGTGTTTTTAGAAAAAAACCTTGTTAAAAGTAAAATAAATGCATAATGTTCTTAAATCAATGATTAACTGTCTTTAATAATCGTGATAACACAATGTGATTACTCAAAATAATCATGATTATGATTTTTTCATAATTGAGCAGCCCTACCTTCTTCCATGGTTTAGATCAATTAGAAACAATTAAAGTATTAAAAAGTTAGGCCTAGTCATTATTAGTATTTTGACTTCATATCTACAGGTTGTTTATTGTGATTTCATTAGCGTCAGTGAGCTCCATGGTAACGCAGTGATTGACAGGCTGACTGAAATGCTCTTGAGCTGGACAGAAACTCCCCTCTCCCAACCCAACACCCCTCTTAAAATACACAAACCGTTTGCCTTTACTGTCGCGACCCCAAAAAAAGTCGGTCGCGTACTGACCCCCCAAAGGCCCATTCTGAGCCAGGAAAAACCCTGGAGATAACTGCACCAATCTAATGCATGCTCTGAAGGCTTGGCGATCAGCCCGTCATCTAGAAGGGAGGCTCAAATTGACTTCCATGTTTACTCCAATAAATAAGCATCTTGATTTTTCACCGGGAATGATGAACTCATTCTTCCGGCAATGGCATGACAAAGGCATAACCAAACTTGGTGACTTGTTATTTTTCAGATAACAGTTTAATGTCATTTGAAAATTGATAAAGAAATACCAACTTCCAAAAACAAGATTTTTTTCATTTTTTAAAAAAATTACAAATAAGGCATTATATTACTAAGAGTACAATTCATTTTTTTTGTAAATGCAAATGAGCTATACACTAATCGTACATGCCAAAAATAAACCCAAATAGGCTTAATTTTTTCCTTTACTCCTACCACAATAAGAATGTACATAGTAAAAGTATAGTTGGAAAGTAACTTTTTTTGTATTACAAGTTTCTTTTTAAATGAATTTGAATATGCACATGAGCTCCACACTTATTGAATATCCAATCATTGTACTGCCAATGGGTGATGGCAATGCTGCTTTTAGACTGGCCTCTAACCTGAAAAAATGCCTGGCTTACCTGCCAGGGGTATAACAGGTGCTTCTCATGAATTAGATTGATAGATTGAGAGTGAAGGAGTAGGGATGTCTTCCACAAAACATCCAGCTGTGATGTTGTGTCATCTGCTGGCAACAGAGCCAGTGGCTGATACACAATAGGTTCACGTATAGGAGGAATCATAAAGTACTTAATGTGTATGTGACCAGTGTTGGGAACGTTACTTTAAAAAAGTAATTAGTTATAGTTACTCACTACTTGTTCCAAAACGTAACTGAGTTAGTAACAGAATTATTTTATAATAGAAGTAACTCGTTACCAGGGAAAGTAACTATTTGCGTTAGCCTACTGTAAAAAAAATAAATAAATTGTCAACAAATTTGGATTTTCCTGAGCAGTTTTCACAAGTCAGTTGAAATGAGTAGAACAGACAGGTAGGCCTACTTGTAGGCTACATAACCGTCAATATTTATTGCACATCAACAGACAGCAAGAGGTTTATCCTGCACTTCAAGTAGGCCTAGCCTATTTTGTTCTCAACAAAAGTAGTAGAGGAGACTGCTGAATGTACCGTGCTGATCTGCTATCACTGGATTCACTTCAGGGGTGTCGGCTAAAACACCACTTAAGGCCAAACACGTCAGACTATGAAGCATGAGACGATGAGAGGAGGAGTAAGGATTTATCCTATGTTTATTTCCTTCTTTAACATGCACAGCAGCATACAGATCCCAGGAAAATAACAGTAGCAATATTCGGCTCGTGATGACACGCTAAACAGCTGTTGCAACCGGCGAATCGCGGCTGTTTAATAACGTGCATAAATTATAATTTATAGAGATCGGGAAACTCCATGCACTTACTCACAAGGGCGATGCAAACAAACTCAGGGAGAGCACGTTTCAACCGTGGATTGATAGGTGGTTACTGCGGCAACGCGCACAACAGAGAGAGAAAGAAAAATAAACTTCACTAAACAGGCGCTCCGGCTGACTGACGTGACGGCGCTAACTGACAGTTATAATGTCATCCACACTGAATAAAACACAACTTAAAACAGTATAAGAAATAACAATCGCTTATCTTGTTGTTAACCCACCGGTCTCCTTACTAGCAGTTTGTGTAGTATGGAGCCAGCCAGGGGTGCTTTTGGATTACACAGTTTATTCAATCAATTCATAGTAACGCACCGCATTTAACGTTCAGTAACGATAACGGCGTTGTAACGACGGAAAAAGTAATTAGTTAGATTACGCCGTTACTGAAAAAATAACGGCGTTACCTAACGCCGTTATTTTAAACGGCGTTATTCCCAACACTGTATGTGACCAACCGCAGCAATATCTGCAGCAGTCACTTGGATCTTTAAAAGGTAAAAATTAAGCCTATGCGGATATATTTTTTGGTAGCCTATATTTGATAAGTGTATAGCTCATTTGCATATTAAAATGTATTTTCAAAGAAACTTGTAAGATAAAAATGGTGTATCTCAAACCATGCAAAGCACGATGCAGATGTGCTCATTGTCCAAACTGCCATTACCTCTGGCAGAACAAAAGACACAGTCTCAGTAGGTGATGACAGACTTGTACTCTTGTTGCATCATGCTGATCTGAATGCACACGAGCCGTTTATGGCACAAGAACCAAAGAAAGCAACAAAAATAAGACAGATACAGTATGGTGCATAAAGTAGACAAAGGAGTTACTTGGTCCCAATGTGTGTGACAATCTCCTCTTTCTCCATGCCATTTCAGGCTGTGATTCTACGTCTATTTGGCATAGGAAAGGGCATGGCACTAGCCTGGAAATCCAGACCTGCCACTAGGCGCTGGCAAATTAAATGCGCTGCGCCTGTTGGTCTTGACACTCTCCATTGAAGCTCATTAAATATGTCAAGAAATCCTGAGCTACGTTTCAATTGGTTCTATGTGATATGGGCGGGCCAGAGCCCTATGTATGGTGCTCTGGGGCGGACGTAAACGGATGACGACAGTGCGCCGTCGAAGCCGTGATAGTAAACATCAAATATAGCTGCAGATATGTTGTTTGAGTTTGAGACGGCTTTGGCCTCGACCCTTTACGATTTGGAAGACGGCACTCAAACCTTTCATTAGCAAGTAAGTGGAATGTTCCGTTTTGCCGACCGACCACAGCAAAAGTTACATTTAACAGTTTAACAGCTGTTCGCTAAACGAACGGGGCTTAATACGTCACATTGTTCATTGCTCTGATTGGATGTAGTACTATCAAATTGCGTGCAGTGGCATTTGAAGAGACAAATCTAATTCATGAGAGGGACCCCTGGCAGGTAAGCCAGGCAGTTTTTTAGGTTAGAGGCCAGTCTAAAAGCAGCATTGCCATCACCCATTGGCAGTACGATGATTGGATATTCAATAAGTGTGGAGCTCATGTGCATATTCAAATTCATTTAAAAAGAAACTTGTAATACAAAAAAAGTTATTTAAAGTATACTTTTACTATGTACATTTTTATTGTGGTAGGAGTAAAGGAAAAAATTAAGCCTATTTGGGTTTATTTTGGGCGTGTACGATTAGTGTATAGCTCATTTGCATATTAAAATTAATTTTCAAAGAAACTTGTAATAAAAAAAAATTCATTTTCATGGATACTTTCATTGTGTAAAGTTTCATTTTGAAAGGACTGAAGGAAAAAAATAGCCCTATTGGGATTTATTGGTGTCTCGCCTTATTGGCACACACCTCGGATTGATGAGAATTAAACCTATTTCCCCAACTAGGATATCTTAGGACTTTTAGTATGTTGTTCTGGACACCTCAGAAATTATCTGAGCTGAAAAAATAAAAATATTTTACAATTTATTCTATTTTTGGCACCAAAATGCCTTACTTTGCTTGGCCTAAAGGTGTCTGTTAGTCTGCTTTATGGTGTAATAGCTGGTAGCTCTACTACTGATAACCAGAGGATCAAAAGTCTGTTGGAGAAAGAATTATCAGTCAACATTGATGACGAGATATGGGTGGATATTTGGAGTTATGCTAAAAAGATTTCCATCTGTACATGGACAAAAGCAATCCAGTTAAAAATAATACATAGGATTCATATATCTCCTAATCGCAGGCATTCTTTCAACCCAGCACTTTCTCCTCCGTGTCTTAAATGTAAAATAGAAATAGGTACCCTAACTCATTGTCTAATATTGGTCTGACATGTTAAGTGAAATAGAAAAAATATTTGGTATGGATTTAGAAATGGATCCAATGTGTTTGATTTTATGTCTTCCAAGTGGAAGTATACCTACTAAATCTGGCAAAAGGTTATACAACATTTTAACTTTTGCTGCTAGGAAAAATATCTTGTTACAGTGGATTAATGATAAGAGCCCCTCTGTTAATGGTTGGTTGAAGGTTTTACTGGAGTTGATTCCTCTAGAATATCTCACAAATATTATACATCACAAAGTGGACCAGTTCTACAAAATCTGGCAGCGCTGTTTGAACTATCTTGGACTGGACTACTCTTTGATTATTGTACAAGGATTCTCCTAAACCTGGATTTGTGAACTGTGACTTATGATGGGCCTGAAATGTGAACCATTTCCTGTGGCCTCAACGTAATCTCTGTTGACTTGAGCTGTACTTTGTATTGTTTTATTTGTTTTTGTTTGTTTGTAAGTATTGTTTGTATATTTGTGGTGCTTCTTTGTATTGTTCTTGTTGACAATAAGAAAAGCCAATAAATATGTTAAAAAAAAGGAGGCGTCGGTCATTAGCATAGAGTAGCAGGGACAGGCTCTTCCTTCTCTCCTAGACAACTGACAAAACAAAAAGGAGGCGCCATCTAGTGGCACTGCATTAAACAGCCTGGCTGTGACCAACTACTGTAGACAGTTCATGTGTTTTGGGGTGAAGAGAAGATGGCAGTCATTCATTAATAATTAGTTGTGAGGAATTTTCACTGATTTTGACAAAGTGATTTTGACACCAAGCATTCTCCAGAATCACTGACTGCACCTTTAAGTTTGAACCAAAACTTACTTGAGGTTCAACAGTGTATGTTCCATTGGAGGACTTACCTGATCCTGCGTACATTGCAGGCACTACATTTTCCTGTGCGTTGATTGAGGACAACTGAGAACTCAACCTCATCCCCAGTCTGAAGCTCCAGGCCATCCTGCACTTCTTTAACATGGAAGAAGAGCTTTTTGCTCTCACCCACTTCATATGTGATGAAGCCAAACTGGAGGCAATAGGAACATACAACATAGGATTAGAAGCAGTAACTTCAACATGTGATGCAATAAGCACTAATGAATCTAGACCAATACATGCTCCCTACCTGGTCTTTGACACATTCCACCATGGCTCTACGCTGAGGGACCACGTTACAGGCCATCTTCTGTCCAGTCTGGGCCACTGTGCAAACCTGGAAGTTCACAAGTTCTCCTTTCTGCAGACAATCTGCCTTGTTTGCCATTCCCATGATTCCAAAGGGATAATTCTGGCCTTTCGTTCCATCTGAAAGCAACCAAGAAGGGAGGACAAGTGACATCTTCAATTACCAGAGAAATGTTGACATTTAAATGCTTGCTGTGAAAGTCCCAACCTAACTAGACACCAACCTTCCTCTGTGAGCTCAATAAGCCCTTGGTATTCTGTCTGGGAGGGGTCCACACTGCGTATGGGACGGATGACTTTCCCCAGAATTGTTGTCTCATCAATATCCTCACAAATACCATTCACTAAAAAAATAAATAAGGTGGAAAACAGATTTACATTTATTATTTTCTAGCCAGTTCTTTTTGCTGCCAAGTTTAACATTAATAATATGACTAATGTCCATTAGGAAGCAGGCATTAACCCCCTCTTACCTGAAGCCACCTTGGTAACCTTTTCAGCACTGACTTTGTTTCCCTTTCCCTTGGACAAAGTGTACTCCACTGTGTCGCCCAGTTCCAAGTTCTCCAGGTCCCCACACATTTCACTGAGCAAACAAGAGATATAGTGAGACTATGGAGATGGTCCGATGCCATTAATACATACATCAGCAACTAACATCCTCCTTCCATCATAATCATAAAAACTAGTGCAATAGCCCATAGGGCAATGGACACAAGCACTCAGCACTTTACTGTTCAGCATTTTAAATGCATTAATGTCCATAGGCCTGGTTAACTAGTGCAATAGACCACGTGCAATAGAGCAGTGTGCAATAAACTCAGGTACTTTTTCTCGCACTTTAAATTGTCTGAATGTTTTTATGTCCTAGAATTACCGTGTGATGTTCTTGTTGTTTTAGCTTTGTTCAATGTGTAGGCCAAGGTTTTACTGTGTCATAGTGTTGTTGTCTACTGGTTAAGCAAAATGTAGCACAATGCCCAAGACAAATTTCCTTAACAGGACAATAAAGTTTACCCTGACCCTTCCAACTTAAAGCTCTACCTGTAGTGAAAGAAAATCTCCTGGTCATGATTTGCGGTCTCAATGAAACCAAAGTTGTCCTTCAGTGTGGCAACAAATCCATGCAGTCTTTTGGCATTGGAGGCGTTGCGGTTAAGGACCCTGATGGACACTGCACTCTGCTGGCCAGTTCGCTTCACTTCGTTAATGGAGAATTCCACCTTAAGAGGATAAATAATGAGTCGCACGGGGAGACAAAAAAGCTTCAAATTTGAAAATGTCTGAAATCCCCCCCACTGCAAACAGCTACAAAACCTGGGTTATACTAGCAGCCTGTCTGGTAGAGGAGCCCACGGCTTTAACAATTTAATTTTAATACTTAAAAGACAGTTTACATTGTGCTGACCCTTTGTACCATGGTCCTATCATTATTAAGTAAAAGTCACTGTGTAGATACCTTGTCTCCGGCATGTGGCAGGCCTCCTTCCAGGTCCTTGGTATGGTATGGCACAGTGAGCTTCTCTCCACAATCTTCATATGCAATCACTCCTTCCTCAGCTTCCTACAGAGTGTGCAACAAATACACATCATCATCATCTACTAATCATGAGGGTCAACCAGCTTTCCCCAGTTATGGTGGATCGTCTCATCAATGCTACACCTGGAGCCGTATTCACAAAACATTTTATCTAAGAGCTAAGAGTACTCCTAAGGAGCACTAAAAGTTCTTAGTAAAAGTTGGACTCACAAGCTTTGTGAATAGGTTTTAAGAAATGAGTCTTAACTAAGGAGTGGGAGAAACTCCTAAGCTAAGACTAGAGGGCGGTGTTGACCCTGTTGCTATGGATGACATCGTGTTAATACCTTCTATGCCCACAGTGATTGGTTGAGAGGGAATGAGTCCCTAAGAGGGAATTTATGATAGATCATTAAACCCTCACAGGTATTAAGGTACCTTTCAGAAAGCTCACTATCATTAAATCTCTCCAAAATGCCATCAAATGGATGTATTGATTTACTCTTAGTGACTTAGGAGTTTTCATATATTTAGGAACTAGTTTTAGCTTTGTGAATTACTGATCTTGAAAAGTTAGGAGTCCCAAAATTAGGAGTGAACGCTCCTTATTTAGTTAAACCGAAATCAGCAAGTTAGGAACTACTCTTAGCCTTAAGATGTTTTGTGAATACACATGCCCCTGTTTCTCAACAAAACTGGTGTAAGCTACCAATGTCTCAACATATAAAATCAGATGATCAACAGTATGAAGTGTATTAGAGGATGTAGTGCAGTCAGGCGACACAACCATAAGAAAAGCAATGTGTGCATTCTATAGCAGCGTAGTTGGTTAGCATTAGTTTAGGGCACACTCACACTAGACCATCTGAAACGTGCCTAAGTACGCTTGACCCCTAAAGTTTAGTACGTTTGACCAGTGTGAGTGCGCCATCCGTACTCATGTACAGTACACCTCCTCAACCACGGCACACTTGGGAGAGGTGTACTCAGGCCACAGTACAGATGCTAATAAGCCGACACGCACACTAGAACGCACATAGATGGCGATCCTAACGCCAATTTATAAGGGAGGCACACTTACTAGTCGACACCAGAAATATAGTCGTTAGCAATTTATTGCCCATCACTCAGCCTTGAACATTTTGATTTTCATGTGTGAGAATGAAGGTGTAGGCCTATAGGTGTGGGCTTAAGGGAACCATCTCTGGCCATACAAAAAGCTCTGACTTGGAGCCATTGATGTGTGTAAATTCAGCTGGTACGCGTGTCTGATGACAGGCCACTATCTTAATAATAAACAGTGCAGCGCACATTACAACAGCATTAGCATTAACAGCTTGGTACTTGTCTAGAAGAATGTTAAGACTAAAGGGCTCCTAAAGCATTTACATTGTGCCTGATTTTCTCCCCCACTGGTCATTCCTACAGTTTACATGAGACTGCCCCCCGCGACCCAATACGTCAACGCGCGCAACGAAGGCTACATTTAAAAAATAAATTTGCTGAAGGATTCTTGTTGGTTTGGGGCCGTATTCACAAAACATTTTATCTTAGCGCTAAGAGTACTCCTAAGGAGCACTAAAAGTTCTTAGTAAGGAGTGATTTCTTAAAACCTATTCACAAAGCTGATAAGACCAACTTTTACTAAGGAATGGGAGGGACTCCTAAGCTAAGACTAGAGGGCGTGGTTGACCCTGTTGCTATGGATGACGTCATGTTCCTACCTTCTATGCCCACAGTGATTGGCTGAGAGGGAATGAGTCCCTAAGAGTGAATTTATGATAGAAACACTGTGGGAGATATCCATATCGTGTCGCTGTATTAAAGTAAAGAGTTTTTATATACAATTAATGACAAGTGACACTGATTTAACATGAAACCAAGATACTGCAGGGTTTCCCACACCTTCGTTCACAATTAGCCTACAATAGCGCCACATAGGCCTATTAATTTTAAATATTAAAATGATTTGAATCGGAAAAAATATCCTCATTGAACAGCTGCACGCCATGCACTCTCACTGTATTTCTCTCAATGGCGGACTATGCAGCAATAGTCAGACAGCGACAAACCAGGAAATTCACCATTTAGAAACAACAGCCGGCGAAATCGTAAAATGCATGCGGAAGGAAAAAGGCGAGACGCGCAACTATACAGTAGCGGACCTGTGGAACGGAGGAGATGCTGCGAAGCGCCACATATAGGCCTACTCTAGTAGGAAATTAAACCCAAACGTGACACCAACAGTAACTTTCAGTGCATCATAAACCCAAAGCAACTGGAGGAAAATTAACTTAATAAATATTTTTTTAGGCTATATAAATATGATATATATAAATGTGTCTATACTTTCTAAATATAGCTTTACTAAGATCAATAAACCCTTACAGCTATTAAAGGTACCTTTTACAAAGCTCAATATCATTAAATCTCTCCAAAACACCATCAAATGGTTGTCTGTGATTTACTCTTAGTGACTTAGGAGTCCTCTCGAGGACTCATAGCTTTTCATAGATTTAGGAGCTAGTTTTAGCGCTAAAATGCTTTGTGAATTAAACTTATCTTAAAAAGTTAGGAGTCCTAAAATTAGGAGTGAAACGCCCCTTATTTTTGAGAGTTACTCCTAAATCAGCACGTTAGGACCTACTCTTAGCCTTAAAATGTTTTGTGAATACGGCCCCTGATGTGGAACTGGAATGTTTGCTGGCAGGCTCGTGTGGCCTAGTGTAGGGCTGCATACACACACACCCATTAGGATTGTAGTTGACCACCAGGAACAGCTCTGCAATAATCACTATGTATTCCCTCTCCGTTTTCAAAGTAAATGCATTACAACTTACTGGCATGTTATTGACTTTGGAATTGAATACCTCATCTATGAATTTCTGACTTTTTTAAGCTACTGATGACCAATTCAAAGCTTGCCGACTGTGCATGCTCTAGGCCCCAGGGCTGATACAATGACTAATCCTGGTGCCATTTGTATCATTTCAGAAGGACCAAAAGAAAGTGATCGTTATTGATCAAATATCCTCACACACCCACTAGAGTAAAGACGGTTCCTTAAACCATACTAGTAATATGGATCACAGTTTCATCATTAATTGTGCAGCCCTACAACTCACCGAGTCAGTGATACATGGTTTGAATGTGTGTTTCTAAAGGTTACATGATCAAATACCATTCTGTCAATTAATGATGTAAATGATGCAATGAGTGGGCCAGGGGCCTGCAAAGACCAACCTTTTCTACAACTTTACCCTTGAGAAATAAAGAGACAAACATCAATTAGATTGCAAGTCTTGTCAACATCACAAAGATTATTTGTGGAGTGTTGGGTTTCAGAAGGTTTATTCACGTTCTGGGAATCAAGTCATTATTTCATAGACTAAATGCAAGTGAACTGTTAAGTGTGAAAGGTTTTTAATTCATTTGAGACTTTATTAACATGGCTTCATGCAGGAGGTCTAAGTCCTACCTTGTCTTTTTTCTAACCAACAAGGAGCATGTACAGGGCCAAGTCATTGGAAAAGAAAGCAGAGGAAAATTAGAACTAAAATAAATGGTGAAGAGGGGTAGATGATGTGGGGCTGGGGTGGATTATGAGGCTAAGTTCTCTGGTATTTTATATAGAGTTGTGATGTTTGTCATATAATGGGCATTCTGGTACCTTCTCTTTGCCTTTGGTGGGACTGGCGTTCTTGTTTGAGTTTGCCAATACTTCCTTCTCCACCACGCCCACAAAGCGCTGCTCAGACTGGGTATGGAAGGACACTGTGCCCTTGGGCAGCTTCTTGATGCGCACTGCATGGTTTCTTTGAGCGGACAGCATATCCTGCCAACAACGGGTAATTCACTTTAGTTTTGTCATCAACAAATTATTACTATGTGCCTGCTTAAGTAATAATACAGGATACATACTTTTGCGAAAAGCTTATAAACAGGACCTACAGGCACAACAGTGAACTCCACTTCATCTGAGATGTGCAGTTGGCTCTCCTCTAGAACTTCACTGAAGTGAAAGAACATCCTAGCATCTCGATCCACACACTTAATGAATCCAAAACCATCGCGTATAGCTGCGATCACCCCCTAGGAGAAGGTTTAAGAGACAAAGTTACTGCCTGATTGAGTATTCACTTCAGCTCAATAAATAAGGCAGTCCCTTCCAGATCTTATTTTATTTCCCTAATCTCTACAATGATTAATCAGACTACAATTGTCTAATTCAAAAAATAAATCAGATTTATTCCTTTGGAATCCTTACCATTTCACGGCTCTCCTTGGTGACATCAAAGGTGTCTTGGAGGATGTCAATGTTGGTAGCTCTCTCCAGCTTGTCTCTGCGGTCAGTGGAGATGTTAAACTGGATGTGGTCTCCCTCCAGAAGGGTCACCTTGGACTTTGTGTCCTTTTCACCAAAAGGCATTTCCTTGTCAGCAAAACCAATACGAGCACTGATGCGACCTGGAAGAGGGTCGTTCTGTGGGAAAAAACTTGTGAATTTGAGTATAAATTATCATTTATAAGTTTAGTTTTTTTAGGGAAAATAACCAAATATCTCTAGGGTTCACAAACTTTAGAGCAGCACTGTACATAGGAATTCAACTCGTCAGACGTTTGATCAACTTGCCTGGTTTTTGGTGGGAACCTTGGGGATGACCTTGACGACAGTGCCTTCAAACTGCTCAATGCTGATGTCCTCAAAGATGACAGTTCCTTGGGGGAGCAGCCTCACATCTGTGGCCACTTCTTTACCCTATGACCACCACAACAACAGATAATGTTATACACATTCAGGCAGTGGGTGGGCCCAGCGTTCATGTGAGGAGGGGAGAGTTACATTTCTGTCTTTGATGGTGAACTCCACGTCGTCTCCAGCCTGCAGAGCCTCCAGATCACCTTTGAACTCGCTGTAGTGAAAGAAGATCTCCTTGACCACATCAGCCCGCTCAATGAACCCAAACGCCTCCTGGAAGAGAACACATGCGTCAACATGACGCTACAGTAACCTACCACTCACCATGGTACATTCAGGGATGGAAATAGGCATTACTTATATTGATATTAGGGCTGTCAAAATTAACACGTTAACGCAGGGTGATTAATTTCTGGAATTAACGCGTTAATTTTTTAACGCATGTGCAGAATGATCCGCCCCGTGCATCGCACCCGCTCTGTACTACAGCCACTCTAACGTTGTGGCTGACCCAGGATCAGTAGCTGCGCGTGGCCAAACAGCAGCAGCTAGTCTGTTTTAAACTACTAACCACGGACCTATAACTGCTGCTAACGGCCACGTCTGTGTCGCGGGCGGCAGTTGCTCTCGGAAGCAACAGGAGAAACATTCTGCTCCGTTCACGGGAGGAAACAAACGTCTGCAGTTTTCAGAGGTGTGTGTGATTAATACGTGACATATCATCAACATAACGTCGGCTTTCTGTTACAAATGAACAGTCCCATAGAACGTGGTCGCGTGTGCAAACACACACACACACTGCAATCAGGTTGTAGTCAGGGATGCAAAACCATGGATTCACCAAATAAATGCAATTCTATAGCCTATCCTATATTTGCTCAAAGACATAGGAATAGAGACAGCCAAATTGAAGTATGGTGCGGTAGCATATGTTTTAGTTGATTATAATTTATTTGCAGTATTTACACCATCATTTGGATTTTCAATTAATAAAACGACATTTACATGTATATATTCACCTTCTGTCCTTTATCTTTCCATTCATACAACAATATACAGAAAATGGTAATTTTTCAGGCCTATTTCGAATGGTAGAATTAATTGTGATTAATCCACAGACTCCTGTGATTAATCTGATTAAAAATGTTAATCGTTTGACAGCCCTAATTTAAATCAGATCTTTCCATTTAATCTACCTGTATTTTATTTTACCAAACAGCCAGGGTTCAACATAACTTTTTTTTCCTACTGGCCCGCTGGGCCAGTGGATCCGAGTTTTACTGGCCCCTTGTATATTTTCACTGGCCCTGCACACACTTTTTTTTCTTCATAATTTAGTGTCAATAATTATAATACCTGTATTAGAAAAATAACCAGATCTAAAGGGAATATCTATACTGTAACAGTATAGATATTCCCTTTAGATTTGGTTATTTTTCTTTTAGTTAATTATATGAAATGTTGATATCGCTCATACACATAATATAAAACCAGGCAAACATATTGAATTTGAAGCCTACAACTGAAAGTATGTTGAAAGAGTGGGCCAGTATTTTAAAGTCCAGTAGTTTGATGATTGTTTTTATTCATGAATTTGGGCAGTTTAATGAATAGTTCACCTGCAGAAGTCATGTTCAAACATAAAAAAAATAAGAGATGAAGGTCTGATCATTCTTTGTGGTGTGGTAGGCTGTTTTTATTACTTTCTCTATATGCATTAGGGATGTGAATGTGTCGACCGAATGACCGGTTTTCCACGTGCGCTCAAGTTGACTTTAAAAATAGAATAGAAATCCGAAAATCAGGGACTTATGCCGTTTTTTTAAATGGGAGATTTCACCGTATATGCGAGTTCACGTCTGGTCGTGAGCGCGCTGCAGGAGTGTCACTTCTCCATGAAGTGTCAGCTTCACATAAGAGTCCGGTGTGGGACCATTTTTTCAAACTATTGATAAAAAACAGTGCAGTGCAAAATATGCAGCATAAGTTAAACGCTCGTCTAAGACTATGACGTTAAATCACCTTAGAAACACACAATGCCTTCGTCCGATCACAGCAGCGTTTCACCGTGTGATCTCGCCAGCGAGTGAGCCTCCGCGCAGATGAACTGTGGTTTGTGGCTAAAATAATAACCGGGGATATTAGCGATTTCAATGGGAAAGACTTCCGCGATCTGATTGAATGTCTCGAGCCTGAAAACACAGTGCCAAACTGCGCAACTATAGGAACTGTACAGTGAGCGGAGTCCCTCCGTTGGTTTCTGTCTACAACCGACACAATCACCGGAGACGCATTCACATCGTTTAAATAACGCCTCTCATTTGTATTACCATTGGGGCTTGGATGCAAATACTGTAACATTACGGCGGCAGATAAAGGAAAAGCGCAGTTATCATTTTCTGCACCTCAACCTCTGCTGTGGGAAGAAAGAAAGGGGGCAGAGTAAGTCGATTGATTTGTCGACTCGCAGGCGGACGGTAGGCAGCTCTGCCAACGGAGCGAGAGTGCACCCGCTTGTTGCTCCGCCTGTCAAAACGCCCACGCATCAGTTGTCCACTGGCCTTTCATTAAAAAATATAATTCATATTAGGTTTATTATATTGAGTCTTAAATAAACACTGCTTTCATTACGACTCAACGCGCATTTCAATGAACCATGATATAGTCTACAAAAAGATACTGAACTGTGATTGGCCAGTCACTGGCCCGGGGGGGGGGCCCAGTGACTGGCCAATCAACTTGCCCTGCATATGATTTTACTGGCCCCGGGCCTACGGGCCATGTGTTATGTCGAACCCTGCAAGCTAGTGGCTAGTTCACTTGAGGAAGTGTATGACCACTGTTCCCAACTGTTTGTCATAGTGTATTTACACTGAACAAAAATATGAACAATGCTTTTGCGCCAATTTCCCATGCGCTGAAATCCAAGATCCAAGCCTTTTCCACGTAACCAAAAGGCAGATTTCTCTCAATTTGCATCCACAGATTTGTTTAAATCTATTAAGGCCAGGACACACCAGCCCGATAATCGCTGTCGTCAAAAAAAAAAGACGAATCTGTTTGGTGTGTGCCGTGACGTCGGCCGACGTAGAGGTCGTCGGGCTTGTTTTGAGCCTGTCGGCCGCCGATTGTACATGTTCAATCGGCGGCCGACCGTCTTTCATTTGGAGCAATTTGATTGGTGGAGGGCTAGCGAATCAGTGAAGCCCGGAAGTGAGGCGGGTAGCACAAACAGCTAGCCATCGTTTTAATGTGTTTGTTCGTTTCGTTTTGCGAGTACTCGCATGCATCAACCCTTGTTGACTGCTCGACACCATGCTCGACACTCTGCTAAAAATTGTGCTCTTATGGTCCATAAATATAAATACGTATTTCTATCTATGTTTATGCTCTAGAGAGCTGTCCCATCATTTCCGGCTTTCGTATTTTTTCGGGCCACAATACAGGTTAGCGCCGTCTGCTGTTGTGGAGACATTACAAGCGCGGGACGTACAGAAAATAAGCAGTCGTCTCGGTGTGTTTTTGGGCCGCGACGGAAAGACTGGAGCTTCCTGAAACGGCGACTCCAGTTTTTGGGTAGTCGGAACGTGTCGGACTGGTGTGTCCTGGCCTTTAGTGAGCACTTCTTCTTTGCCTAGATAATCCATCCCCTGTATGAGCAGTTTCCTGATATGAACATTGTTGTGAATGTCTCTTTAAGATAAAGAACGGCTTGTTATTGTGACCAGCCTAAGGCACACCATTTCAGCAAAAACTAAGTATTGTTTCTATTTTTGTTCAGTGTAGTTATGTGAAGTCAGCCATCATAAGTAAATGAGACTTGGTCTAATTTACACAAAGACAGGTTAATGTAATGTTATCAGTAGCCCTTACCTTTGTAGCACACACCACACCCTGGCACCTCATTTGCTCTTTCTTCACAAGTTGAATATTACGAGCACTGACTGCACCAGTACTGAAAATACAAGAGTGATAAATATAAAATAGTGTTAGCTGGGAAGTGAGGCTGCCACTGAATCCTTTTTCCATCAATTCATCTATAGATTAATCAGTAAAATAGTCAAAACGATAATTTATCTCAAAAACAAAACAAACATTTAATTTTGAGAGAAAAACTGTCGCAAACTGTAGTGAGCAATCCTACTTTGGTAGGAATTCATTCACGTCGCTTTGTCTTATTCTAAGAACAAGAGAGGGCGAGGAGAAAAACAAATACATCAGAATTATTTAACATGTTAAAATGGAGGCATAGTAATGATCACTGACTTCATGTCATTTACATCATTAATTATATTAATCACAACAGTTAAAACATCAATGTTTTGGATCCACTACATTAAAAACATTTACTTCAACTAATTGCTGTAATAAAATGAATGAGATCAAGAAATAAAAGCCCTTTCTTAAAATTCTGTTGTCGCCGCCATTTTTAGAGTCTGTGGAGCCGCTGAGCCGACCAATGACTGGAGCCAAAACCAAAAGCCCTACTGGAAAGAATGAACACCTCACATGCTGGAAACACTTACTGCTTGTTGGTGTCCATGTAAAAGCTGACTTTGTCGCCTATGTCCAGGTGGATATTACCCTCCACATCCTCGGGAGTGTACGTTAGGTAGAACACTTCCTGTGGAAAGGCAGTGACAAAAATGTGTTCAAGGGATTAGGACAAGAATTACTTCACATACAATAGAACCTAAGTAGGTAAACTGCATATGTATGAAGGACCGGCAGACATGCAGAGGCTGAAAATGTTAAATTTTGCCAGTCACTCAGTGCGTTTACATGCAGACTCATTAACGGGTAACTAAACGAATAAGACTTCAAGAGGACTTTTAAACTGCATGTAAACACCTTTATCCGATCTACTTCGCACACAAATCGGCACAATAACGGACAAGAGAAGTCGGATAAGAACACCTAGATAACTCGATCATTGTCGGCATTCTCTCTGCATGTATACAGGGATCGGATATCGCATATCGGACTTCTCGTTCTGTGCCTGCGCGTTATAGGCTACACCATGGGTTATTGCCGGAAGGGAACCGGACGTGGCTATATAACCACTTGTTGAAAGCATGGTTGAAAGGGCTACAGCACCACCTAGCATAGTGGAGACAGCCATGCATCGGACATTTATCTGATTCCTGAAAGGCCTTGTATACTCGGACAAGTGACACGGTCCGTTCGAGTGTCTAGTTCGATATATGTCTGAATCCAATCTAGTTTTGCCATGGAAACGCACTGACTGAATGAACACAGACTGAGCTCTCAACAGCATATGGAATATTATTGAAATCATAAATTATAATGTGGAAGCAGATGCGAGAAGGTTTTTAGCATAACCCAAGCAACCATAACACAAGTCATTGAGATTTCTGTACTAAATTCCCCAGAGTGGAAAGATGACATTTTAATTAAGTTGATCATCCTTTCATTGATGACGTATGCTGTAATACAGAGGGGTGTACAATGAAGCCAGATTAAAAAATGGAAAGTTTAGTATTTTGTGGTTGTATGAGGTACTTGTGCAGTCATTTGAAGGTGTTTGGGGCAAACGTCGCTATAGTATATATATACAGTAAATGCTTACCTAATAAATATACACTCACCGGCCACTTTATTAGGTACACCTGTTCAATGGCTTATAAAAACCAAAAGCTAATCAGCCAATCACATGGCAGCAAATTTATGCATTTAGACGTGGTCAAGAAAATGTACAGAAGTCAAACCGAGCATCAGAATGGGGAAGAAAGGGGGTTTAGGTGACTTTGAACGTGGCATGGTTGATGGTGCACGGCAGGATGGATCCATACTTTAATGTTGTTTACACCAAATTCTGAATGTCACAACTGACATCGAGACTCATCAGACCAGGCAAGATTTTTCAATCTTCTATTGTCCAATATTAGCCTGGCTCCGCCCGCCCGCCTACTTCCGGCCAAATTTCATTTTCCCTTCAGTAGTCAGTCTGGGTGTACAGTACATTTCCCAGTTTTACCGGAGAATCTACAATCGTCCAATCAGCGAACAGAGCGAGTGGCTGAGAACGATGACGTCGAAGTCGCGCTCCAGTTTCAGTTGAATGCTGCGTTCCTTTATACTCGGAAGAAGGAGATTTCCGACTTGGTAGTTCCGACCTGTCTGTGTTCCAGTGCATCTGCTCGCGAAAGTATGGACGCCTAAAACCTTTCTCGTCCAAATAACTAAACGTTAGGCTCTAGCAAGTTACCGTTGCCAGGTACCGGTAGATTCAAAGACTACAATATGTAGTGAAGTCAGAAAATTTCCGAGTTCCCTGTCCAACTGGAACGCACCCTCAAAAGCCAGCTCATGACACACGTGACGACCAAACGTGATGCGATTGGTTGGCTAATCCAGAGTGGCACTGGGTAGATCCAATAGTTTTAAACTTCGACAGACACCCGCCTCCAAGTGAGTGAACGTTTGCCAATTACAGCACTTCCAGACCTTCTGTACAAATGAAATGAAGTACGATGGTCTGGTTGGACCAGGCTAGTCTAATATTGGGGATCCTGTGAGAATTGTAGCCTCATTTTCCTGTTTTTAGCTGACAGGAGTGGCACCCGGTGGGGTGTTCTGTTGCTGTAGCCCATCTGCTTCAAGGTTGGTTGTGTTTTGCGTTAAGAGATGGTATTCTGCATACCCTGGTTGTAACGAGTGGTTATTCGAGTTACTGTTGCCTTTCTATCATCTCGAACTAGTATGCCCATCCTCCACTGACCTCTGACTTCAACAAGGCATTTTACGTCCACACAAATGCCGCTCACTGAATATTTTTTCTTTTTCGGACCATTCTCTGTAAACCCTAGAGATGGTTTAGAGTGAAAATCCCAGTATATCAGCAGTTTCTGAAATACTCATACCAGCCCTCCTGGCACCCTCAACATTGCCATGTTCAAAGTCACTTAAAACCCCTTTCTTCGCCATTCTGTTGCTCGGTTTCAACCTCAATAAGTTGTCCCGTCCAGGTCTACATGCCTAAATGCATTGAGTTGCTGACATGTGATTGGCTGATTAGTTATATGCAGGCATGCAAACTCATGAGCCATGAAAAGGGTGAGAAGCCCGAAAACAAACAACGGTAGGGGGGTCTGGGGGCATCCCCCCAGAAGATTTTTTTTGTGATTTGAACATTTAAGAGAAGCAATTTGGTGTATTCTGGTGAAGAGAATTAAGGACAAAAAAAACGTTGCCAGATGAATAATAAAATGAGCAAAACAGCCAACCTTCTTGACGTTTACAATACAAAGTGTGTAGGCAGCCTATTTACCAAGAAAAACAGTTAAAAACAGCTTAGAAAAACGGTTAAAAATGCTGGCAAAACCAGCTTTAAATAAGACAGAAAATAACATGGAGCCTCAAATCAATCACACCAAATTCCCTTACAATAAACTAACTATTTATATTGTGGCAAACAGGATTTGCCTTATCTTTGTTACACAACCATCAATATAACACATAAGAATACACTGTGTCACCATAGTTAATCTCGTCCTCACGCGCACGCACGCACACAGACACACACACACACACACACACACCTCAGTCGTGCGCAGGAACATAATGGTGCAAAATGAGACGATAGTGGAGGAAGCAGGTGAGTGTGTTGTTTCGGCGCTGATCTGCTAAAATCACTACATGCACGGCCAGAACACCACGCACTATTCAAAAACAGCAATAGACAAAAGCACATTATTAACTTGAGGTGACACGTTAATCCGCAGTGACAATCCGCCAACCGCGGCTGTTAATCAGCGCAAGCATAAAGCAATGCAAATGGCTGTAAAACAACGGTTGGCAAACTCCGTGAATTTATTTAAAAAGTGATTCACATAAACCGAGTAGGCACTAGGGTTGCCACCTTGGATTTAGGAAAAAAAGGGACACTTCATGTTTGGGGCGGAGGGCTCGGCCATTATTAGGCTACCAGTTCAGACTGACCAGTGTAATGACCTATAATAACTAGGGGTGGAAAAAAAAAAAAAAAATCCGATTAATATCGATTCTCTCTCGGACGATTCTGAATCGATTCAGAAAAGTTAATAAATCGATTTTTTTATAATATTTTTTTTTTAATAATTATTATTATTATTTTTTTTGTAAATACCAATACTTCCTGCGCCATTGTGCATGCACACCACACATGTGCGAGTTGTTTCCAAAGTGGCTTCAAAAGGGCTAAGGGCAGCAAACCCATGACCTGCACCGGCTTTATCTCGGTTTACGTTTTTGTATGAGAGCTGAATTCCAAGCCATACTTTTTGTACAATGTGTTGAAATGACATAGAAAATAATAGATAATAGAATATAAATCCTATAGAAACATGATTTACGAGATTAGAAATAAGATAAAACTGAATCGGTTTAGTTTTTACATACTTCCATATTGTGTTGAAATGCAAGCTGCATTGATTATTGCACTGGTCATAGAAAGTCATATTTGTGACAAGAAAAGCTTTTCTCTTAATACAATATTAGAGAAGACAATTCATCTGTTGATTGTCTTTAATGATCATCACAAAAGTAGGAAGTGATTAGCAAACTCTGAGTAGCAAACTCAGATGTGCACTAGGGCTGGGTATCGTGAAGGACTTCGCGATACGATACGTATCACGATACACTGGGCACGATACGATATATCACGATATATTGCGTATCTTGATATATCACGATATATTGCGATATTCCATAAACAAGTTGCCTTGTCAAACAGAACAGCACAATATATTGATAATTGCACAGACAAATGAAGTCAAAACTATTTTCACAACTTCCTTTACTATTTTTCTTCCTTTTTTTTGGTTTTGGCAAATTATCAAACACTGCTGCAGCTGCCATAACATCAAAATAACAAATCCAATTCACTCTTGTACTAACTGTACAGGACACACTGAACATGAAAACACATCAGTGTGCTTTTGTGACACAGTGAATCTTAAGTATTTTTATAAACAAAACTGATCTAACTTCAATAGTCAGTATCCTAGAGGCTCAGGCCTGACAGCAGACATGGGTTTGAATCTGACCCGTGGTTGTTTCATTCCCTCTCTGCCCCACTTCATATCTGTATCTCTGCACTGTCAATAAAGCCTTGAAAAGCAAAAAAAAAAAAAAATCATAAAAAAATTAATTAAAAAAAAAAAATCGATATTTCGACACAGCCCTAATGTGCACATAAATATATTTTTTAAATTCACACATGGGTGTACATAAAAAACTTTTTGCATTGAAAATCGATTTTGAATCGAAGACCTCTGAATCGGAATCGAATCGTGACGTGCCAAGAGATTCCCACCCCTAATAATAACCATAAACACCTACAGTGCTTTTTACAGTAGGATATATAAGGAGACTGAGGTGGGAACCCTGGACCTTGTAGGGTGGTCCGGGGGAATGCTCCCCCGGAAGAAAAAAATGCAATAGTCTGGGCCCATTATCTCATAATCCGTATATGAACCAAATGGTTTCCACAATCTTTTTTTCTATTTTCGCCGGGAGCATGCACAAGCATTATTTATAAAAAAAAAAAAAAAAAAAGTGGGGGGCCCCACACTGGGTCTTGAAACGGGCCCCGAGATCGTTGAGACCGCCCCTGACCGCTTGTCGTGCCGCCTGACAAAGGAACACTGCGCTTTCTCTCTGCCCGGCCCCGCCGCCTCTCCATTGAGAATGCATTAGTTGGCGCAACAAACGCCTCGGCCCGTGTGAAACGGCCTTAACTACTGAACGAAGGAAATCAAATGAGGCTTTGGCATTTCCCCCAAAAAACGGGACAAATTGTGTCCCGGGAGAGATTTATTTTTTCCCGGGACAGCTGGTGAAAAAAGAGAACAATTCTGGGAAAAACGGGACGGTGGCAACACTAGTAGGCACATTAACATGGTAAAATACTAGTACTGCGGCTACTTGAACGCTCCGATGACTCGGAGAGAATTTTTTTTTTTTACTTTCCTGCAGACGCTCTGACTGATGTCACCGCCCCTCAATGACAAACACTGTTTCTGATTGGCCAAATGACCGTCAAAGCTCATATGATAGGAGTTAACATCCGTCAATCATAGTTAGTCACTATGGTCACTCCATGTCCATGCTTCGACACACACACACACACACACACACACACACACACACACACACACACACACACACACACACACACACACACACACACACACACACACACACACACACACACACACACACACACACACACACACACACACACACACACACACACACACACACACACACACACACACACACACACACACACACACACACACACACACACACACACACACGGCCATCAGACCCCCCCCTCCCCTCCAAAAAATATTTTCTCAACGGATCTCCACGAATCACATAGATGGTCAATTTTGTTTCCAAAACGGCGAATTTCGCCAAAAGGTGACGAGTTTGCATGCCTGTATATGTGTTAACAAGAAAATGAACCGCTGTACCTAATAAAGTGGCAAGTGAGTGTATATGTTCAATTGTACACTAAAGCTGGGTTAACAAATGGAGTTGATAACCACCATGGTGATACCCGTTAACTTTGATGGAGGGTTTAGATTTTGTTGAGCCAGTTTAAGCAAAGAGAGCCAGGCTTGGTAGAACAGCCCTCAGGTCAGCTTACCCCGTTTCTCTCATAACAGACACTGCCAGTGGGCACCTGGCCGGGAGCAGACTTTCCATCCAAGTGCACAGGGATTGATGAGACGACCTGCACAACAGGGGGAATAGCACAGAAGCCATTATTTAACACACTGCTTTACCAATAGAAGATTGTATATTGATCTTAATTACATGGCCCATTTCAATTCTGTCTAGACATGTAATTGATGAGATGGCTGAATTTCAGATGTCAAAGTAGCAAGTATATCAAGTGTCACAGTTGTTGTACTATATCCAGGGGGTTTGCAGAATGTGCATGTGCTTGTTTTTCTAAAATGTGAACAAACCAGCAGGCCTTGGAAGGGCCTCTAGTGAGTGATAGAATCAGTTTGTGCACATAGACACGTGTATGTATTAAAAGACAAGCACCTATTCATCACTATTGAGCCAAGCACCAAGTCTGCCATGACACAGCTCTGCCTTCCCATACTGAGCTCAACTTAATGACGCAGCAGTCAGGCAAATGCACTCTTTAATACAATGGACCAGAACAGCATATGGCAGACTGGTTTTGGTTAGTGAGAAGGACCAACTGAGCTGTACTTCTTGCTTTGAGCATTCACAGAGAAATTAATATTCCCTCTGGGTTTTAATTGATCACTTGACCATATCTGTTCAATAGATATTTAACCACTCCAGCAAACGTGTCAACACAAGCCAATTTGAAATTCAAATTTAGTGTAAATTCTGATGGGGAAGTTGTGTTGATGCATGATTGGAGGGAGTTCATATCTTACTATGTACTTACTATAACATTTCCCGCCCCCCAAAAAAAACAGAATGGGCCATATACAGTACATGTTAAATTGACAAGACAATGACAGAACCAAAAATAAAATGGTGTTCCTTAACTGGATGAATATAACCATGCAGCACAGTAAAGGGATAGGCGTGCACGTCTGGCCCCACCTGGCCCGAGATGCGCTCCTCTGGCAGCACCTCTGGCTTTATCTTTAGCAGCTTCACTGCTATGGGCTTGCCAGTGCGCCTGTCAGAGGATACCTCAAACTCTACATCATCTGCAGGGACACAAACCACAGGGAAAACAAAACATTACTACACTTAAATATAGTGACGTAGGGCAAGTGTTTCTCTTTTCAACAAATACAGTTGTATAGGTTCAAAGATGGAGTCAGCCATTCTGGAGAACGCTTGTTGTCCAAATCACTTTGTCCAAATCAGTGAATATTTCCCCAACAACCCGCTTCCTGTACTCACTGCCTGTGTGCTGGGAAAAAAAATATCTGATGTTAAAACGGAGCCTAGGCTCTGTAAACTGTTAGGTAAACAAAGGGGCTTGGCCCATCGTAGCAAGCAACATGCTCGTTTACATAGCCTAGGCTGTGTATTTACACTAGGGTTTTTTTTCACCAGCGCAAACTTTACAGTGGAGGTAGTGGATCGACAAAGTAATCGATTGATTTCTTCAGAAATGGCTGACTCCACCTTAAGGTAAAAAATTATTGATAGGTTAACCAGCCCAAGGCCTCCCACCTCCTATTTTAAGCTCCTGCAAGTTGCCATTGTACTGGGAACAGTGGAAGAAGAGACGGGCCTGTCGTTCAGAGCACTGGATGAACCCGTAGGAAGTCAGCAGCTTTTCCACAACACCAGTCTCTCTGATGCCAGGCCCTGTGCCGTTGGCGTATGCAGTGTGTCCATTGTTATGGAGCATCCCCGGATCAAAACTCATCTAAGGAAGAGGAGAAGCAAGTATTTAAATGCAACTAGTCATGAGTCCACATGAAGCAGACAGAATGGAGGCAGCTGTTTGATGCCAACCTTAAAACAAAAACACTTCAGACATGCAGGAACAGAAAACGCCAGAAGTGTGGAAGAAAATGCAATGGTAAGGCTACATCAGAGTCTGTGTGGGTGGGCTGTCTAGACATAACAGAAAACAACTAGCTGACAACGCATAGAATGTACTTCAGGATAATTCACACAATTGACCGAAAATGAGAAAATTAACACGAAAACGACACTGCTACGCTTCTGGGTGTGCTCAAAAGTGACATGCACTAAAATGACTTCAAATTTATCAGGTAATTTTGTCCATTATCAACTAAGCACTTCAGTCATGCAATTTTAGTTTGACAATTTAAAATAAACTGGACCTCCCTTTACCAACCATGAATGTTTATGATGAAATATCAATAGACACAGAACATCTGCCACCACACTGGGTTGATCCTGTATTCACACACCATGCTGTTAGCCAAAGTCCTGGGACTCAACAGCAGCTCTCAAACCACTCAACATGCCCGCTTACTGATCTCTGATACAGGGGAGTCCGCTTGTATTTTTTACTTCCTGGGTGGGGATGGCAAGAAACGGAAGCAGAACGGGGGATAGACATAGGACCGGTAGAGGCAGACGGGACAGGCCCAGTGCTGCGAGCCACTGGCGGTTCAGAAGAGCCCCTTTCCATGTCTGACACTGGGGATAGGACTTGGATATGCTGTCAGGGGGAGCATAGCCAGAGCCTTTAACAGTCTGTAAATGACTATCAAGTTTTTTTTCAGTTTTTTTCCCCCTTCCATTCGGACAAAAAAAGTTTCTTCTCTACATACCCTAAAAAGGTTATTAGTATCCATCTTTACCTTGTAACATACGACACCAAATGTTTGCCCATGCATTTTTGGAGACCCAGCACAAACACACATCGTATAATGCTGTGATATTGTGTACAAACTTTATCTATTCTGTTCATATCTGAGCATAACACAGTCAACAACACCAAAACTAAATCCCTGAGGCCTGTTTCAGGTAGCTGGTTTTGAGGCAACCCAGAGTTTGTTCGCTCTGAGTTAGTGGAAACTGGGTTTTCCGTTTCAGGTAGCAGGTTCAGCGCAACCGAGAGTCTGTTACTGAGGCAACATACGCCATGGGTCTAACCTGCTCGGGAGGTGGTTAGACCTACCCCGAGTTTGTTTTCACTTTACGCTGCAGCTCCGACTGAAGAAAGAGTGTCACTGTCACACGCGTCCCTGTACAGTTTGAAGCAAAATCACTCCATAGAAATCTCCATAGGGATGTTTTTATCATTTCCTGATGATTTTACGTTTGACCGATCATTTATCCGATCAGTAGCCTTGTTCTCAGCCCTCGGTCCGTTCATATAGGCGACCACCTTACACTTCGTGACATGCTCTACATTCAGATTAATAAACCTATTTGTATTGTATGCTTTTTAAAGTCTGTGCCACTGAACAGATTTATGTCAGGTGGATTCATGTAACGCGATTGTTACTGTTCACTTGTGCGATCCTAAAGTCACAGACGAGCCTCGTTAAATAGCCTAATATGAATATAAAAATTATATAATAATTTAAACTGTGATCACTTGAGGAAAATGGATCTGGTAATAAATCAATCAGGCTCTTCAATGGAAACTGTCACCTTATGTGTCAGACGTTAATGTCTTTCACTCCCCATTTAAAAGAAGCGACAGTCTGTTTACTGCACAGTGGGCTATTAGGCTATAGCTTCCCAACATATTATACAGCGAATATAAAACACTGTCAGAAATGCTGTGCCGCGCCAGCTTTATTACTTTACTGCTGATATGCGTAACTTTTTAAAATAGACTATGGTTTCTCATATGGAAGCGAAATGATTGCTCTGTTTTTTTCTGAATTGCCGAGGAGATTAGATCAGAGTTATGTGACAATATCCCCGTTAATTCTTCTCCATAGGCTACCATAAACTCATTCGTTAATATTTCTATATATTCTCTAGCGGAGAAGTTTTTTTTTTTTAAGAAGTGGGAGGATCACGCATTTGTTTCTTCTGTTTCCATGGTGAATCATGTTATCAGCGATCCATTGACGATGGCTTTTATGCACACGCTCCACCCAGAGTGAACACGCTCAGAGTTGATTGACCCAACGCTGATCCACTGTTCTGAAACCGAAAACCCAGAGTTACTCATCAACCCTGCGCTCTGAGTTGACCAACTCAGAGCGCAGGATTAAACTCAGAGTATGTAAAACCAGCTACCTGAAATAGGCCCCTGGTGATTTCTTTACAAGAAAACACCAAGCAGAAAACCACACAGCCACTCAGAAAGCATGGATCTGATCCCGTGACCATCTATCTTAACCACTCATTTGATTGAATACACATGTCTTCAAACGATCTATGGAAATACAGAGAAGAGTCAAAAATGAAAGAGAAACCAACTTGGTTGCACAGCCAGTTAAGGGGAAGTGGTTTTAGTGCAGTGCGGCAAAGTTTGCTCAAGGTCTAGTAGTGAAATAAAACTAATGAAGATGGAGAATCAGAAAATGCGCATGACAGGTCAAATATTGGTGCATCTACAGTGGTGATGGGTAATGGATTATGCGGGGGGGGGGGGGGGGGTCCCAGAGCAGCCTCTTCTGTTATGTGCTAAACAGTACTATCACAATGAGAACACCTTACCATTTTCCTAGGGACCAACTGGTATGTAGTTTATCATTTCATTGTTTCTTGAATTGGTGTTGAGTTGACGTAATGTAGCAGCATCTAACCCAACATAATTTGCCATGTCATGAGCGACTAAGGTTTCATTGGATTGGGACGCACATTAAAAATGAGAGGGGCGGGGGGCTCGTCAGAACTTAGTTAAAAGTGCCACAGTTCTACAGTCTAACGGAGGAACACACCTTACCCTGAAACAATTAAACTTTATTACTGAGTAGAGGCTAGTCTTGGGAGCCTGGAAAAGGGATGAAAGAAGTTAGGCCATTCAGAGCAGAGAAATGCAGGGCAAGGTGGGTGGATGGGTGTTCGATGGGAGTGGGGCACGTAGAAAAAAGAGGTGGCAAGGTGGAACTTACGGATCGGCCATATGGCGACAGGCTGAGTCCGACAGGGGAGGTGCTGCTCAGGTCAGCGCTAACAAACGCGGTGGGTGGCGACGCAGGCAAGGTAAACTCAACAAAGCCTTTCCAGGGGCTGCCCATATTTTCCCATAAACTCGGACCAAACTTGCTTGAGCACTTGCTGAAATTGATTGTATTTTTTTTGCTTGAATGTTAAGTACTATTTTATGTAACAACCCAAATGATACACCGCTGGATGTCTGCAAGGGTGAAGAGAGGAACAAACATAACGGGTAAGGCAGATACCCCAGAAAAGGGAAAAACTCAGGGAGGAAATGGCTTGAAAACCACAATAGAAAAAATGGTGCGGGCTTTGTGTGGGAAGGCAATCAAATCATTCTCAAACTGAATTCAACTGTTTGGAGTTGGGGGCAGATCAGCTAGCTTATGTGAAGTTTGAGAAAAGTAACCTTTAGAAAAATGGCAACGTACACCGATATGATGGAAGCTAACATTCAATCATTAGCATTGATTGCACATTAGGAATGTTTAACTGCAATGCAAAGAGCAAGGAATGAAGCAGCTGCTTGCACTGATATATACTTCTCAAGTACCCCTTTCACACCAACAGGAACCAAGAGACAGTTCTGGGCTGGTGCTGGGGCCAGTTCAAAACTGGTTACAGCCTAATACCAGTTATGAACCGGTTGGCTTCACACCGACCAGAGCCAGCCATGGAGCCGGCAAGAGAGCAACGTCATGATGTCACTGTAAACGTCTGTGTACGTCGCCCGACGCCGCTGCTCTCGTGGCTAATGCTAAAGCTAGCTTTAAGCACAACAACAGCAGCAGTTGCGTCTTATTTTTTTTTTTATTTTTTTTATATACACGTGTTGCCTCTCGCTTTGCTTACCAAACAGGACCCATGCAGCATATTTTCGCCGGTCAAATTGATCGCTACAGTCGGTAATTATGTTACGTTTGCGTCTCGTAGTAGTGGTGTTTCTAAATATGGCGGGCATGAGGTTTGAGTTGGTCTGGTAGGTCAGGATAATCCCTCCCCCGGTCGCTGGCAGTTCTCATTTCTAGCCCAGCTCAATTCTGGGGCTGGGGTTGAACCGGTTTTTACAGCCCGGAGCCGGCTCTATGGCTGTGAGAAACCAAAACAATGGCTCTAGCTCGGAACTAGCTCCGATTTTGCGGCGGTGTGAAAGGTGTCTCAGTGAAATCGACTACTGCAATTTAGAAATAGGAAAGCCCAAACTCGAATACAAGATGAAGTGACAATGAAAAGTTCAAGAATAGAAGCAGGTGTGTTTGTCAAAGTCACTGTTCAGTGATAAAACCAGAACAGCTGGCCAAACTAAATCAGTGTTACAAAATCTGTATATTAAGGTTATGTCTACAAACAAGTAGATATAGGCTGTGTCTTGATTCAGGTATTGCAGCCTACGAAGGCTGCATTTGAAGACCGATTGCGTCATAGCGGCGCGCAAAGGCTGTCCCGTTTGCAAGGCTCCTTGCAAGGCTCCTCATATGCGGTCGTGAAATGCAGCCTTCGTATCACGGTTTTGAAGGCTGCATCAGATTTATCCTTCGCGGCCCAACATATCCCAAGATTCATTGCGTTTTTTTCAGAGATGGCATAAAATAAAATAAGAAATAACAAAACAGCAACGTGTTGCTCCATCTTCTTAACTTTTATCTTCCTTTCTTTTTTTCTTGTACTTTTTTTTCTTTTCGTCTGGTAGACAACTTATTTTTCTTTTTTCCTCCGTTGACAGGGCTGTCTCCGTTGGCAGCAATCAGGGTTGCTAGGCAGCACAGGAGCGGCGAGTCGTCACGCAAGGTAACGGCTTGTTACGTAAACCGGAAATGCTCGTAAACCGAGACCTGCGGAGACCGTCTCGTTTAACAAGGCTCGTTGGCCTTAAAACCGGCCTTAAAAATCGGCCTTCATAGGCTATAGCCTTCATAGACCGCGAGACTGCGTCCTACCAAGTGCGTGGTCTCTGAATCAAGACACAGCCATACACTCACCGGCCACTTTTTTTCTTGTTAACACATATAACTTATCAGCCAATCACGTGGCAGAAACTCAATGCATTTAGGCATGTAGACCTGGAAGGAACAACTTATTGAGGTTAAAACCGAGCAACAGAAGGGGAAGAAAGGGGTTTTAAGTGACTTTGAACATGGCAATGTTGAGGGTGCCAGGAGGGCTGGTCTGAGTATTTCAGAAACTGCTGATCTACTGGGATTTTCACACAAAACCATCTCTAGGGTTTACAGAGAATGGTCCAAAAAAGAAAAAATATCCAGTGAGCGGCATTTGTGTGGACGTAAAATGCCTTGTTGAAGTCAGAGGTCAGAGGATGATGGGCATACTGGTTTGAGATGATAGAAAGGCAACAGTAACTCAAAAAACCACTCGTTACAACCAAGGTATGCAGAATACCATCTCCAGTGTTTCCCCCAGGTTCACACAGCAGCGGTGCGCCGCCGTTGCTATATTTTTCCCGCCGCTGCTATAAAAATAATTTGCATATCAATTAAGGTTATTTTTTTTGCTGCATGCGGAGCCTGTGTCATATCCGCACGCCGCCCACGCTCCCAATGGGTGGACACTCGTGCAGCTTACCGCTAGGAATGTCTGCTGAAAGTTACAGCTCAGCATTTTAAGCGATGAATTGATGAACTTCCATCAATGAAAAATATGTCAGTTTTCTAAAGGGCTTTAAATAGGCCAATCTATGTGGCTAAATAGCATGCCAATATTGATGTTTGATTGTGTCAAGTCATGAAATGTAACTGTAAAAAAATTATTTTCTGTGGGTTATTGATCACATTTGAACTGTGATTAGGAAAGGCTTCAGGCAGTTGGACACTTGTTTTGTTTTCAAAATTTAAAAACAAATTGACTTTGTTTTCTTCCAACATCTAGATTTTGGGGCTTTGCAGATATGCAAATTTACACATCATTAGTAAGATATTGATGATTTTTCATATTTATTTAAACATTTTGGAAAATATTGTAATACAAAAAGTTTTTGTTTTAATGTCAGTAATCAACTGGCAAAGTTTCATAATGATATCTATAAGTTCAGAAAATTCCCCATTAGGCCATCCCCATTCACCCCCATTCACTTAAACAGTGGTTCTGATTTGCTATGTCGGCCCGCTGTAGCTTTCCAGCAGCTTGTTGACAAGGTTGTCCACCCAGGTTGTGATCGTGGAAGGTCCTAGGTGAACAACCTTTTACAACGCTCCATGTCCATAAAATCACTTTGCCCCCTGGGTACCAACCAAACCATAAATTGTTTACACTGGTGCTGGGTCATGATTCCTAAAAAAAATATATTCCATAATATCTCTTTCTCAATGAACCTGAATGTTGTCTTCTCCTTCACAGAAAATAAATGCATTTCCACTAAATTGATTCTAGAAAAAGACACAGATCGGTGGATTTTTATCCACCAGAATGCAGGAAATTAAGTGTTAAATTAAAAAAATTCTGGGGGGTGCCCCCATAACCCCACCTATAATTTGTACCCCCAAATGTTGAAACAACCTAGCCTATATGCCCTGTACGCAGGTTGTTTTACAATATATACGTATGTTGTTTTTACTTTTTTGATTAAAAAGAAGGCATGACGGTAAACTACATGTCTGGGGCCGGTTTCCCAAAGCCTTCTTAACACTATGTCATTTGTAACCCCTACGTAGAGTTCCTACTTAACGTTTCGCCTGTTTCCCGAAACGTTCTTTGCTACGAATCTCTTTCGTAAGTCATACGTTGGTAAGGTTGGTCTGGAGCGCCCTCAGAGCCTTCTTAGCTCTACCGTAGGGATGTTTCAGCTCTCACTTGTGTCATTAAACTAATAAATCTGACTGTATTTCATATCAAACGGACACAGCGATGACTGTATTTAATAACAAACTGTTCAAAAGGATCCAACTGTATAGTGTATATCACGTATATTTAAAGTAGGCTTAGGCTATTATATATTTTTTGGTTCCGCTATATTCAAACCCCAGAAATCAATAACGTTTGAGCTTATCGATACCGCTATGGAGTCCAGTAGGCTAGGTCACATTATGTAATTTTAAATATCGAGTCGGGTCATCTTCAGCTAATTAGGCCTACTTCAGCGTATTATTCCATCACTGGACCGCATCATGGACTGTAAAAGAGTTCTACCTTCGACTGTCTTGAAGAAACTCCTTCAACCCGCTCCGTCTCCCAAAAAAAAAAAAAAAAAAAACTCTTGTCCGCTGCCGCTGCAGACGGGCTCGGCACCGTCTCATCATTCATTCAATGCAGCGGTGATCAACAAACGAGAGACTCTGTAGCAAGTCCCGCAGTTAAAAAATCGGATAGTTTTTAAATCCATATTAAAATCTGCAGGATAAGACCTAGTTAGCTAAACAAAATCGCTAACGGTTCAAATGTGATGTGTTCAGGTCGGCTCAGTAAAATGATTATTAGGCAAAGGTCAATAAAATGACATCATGATGTGTTCAAATGTAACATCAAGAAAATAAGAAATTTTAGTTTTTCACGGGAAGCTTGAATAATAGCCTACAGTTTGGGTAAAAAACTTGTTTTCCCAGCAATATAAACTAAATAGTAGGCCTAAATATGGAATTATGACATGCTTAAAGTCCTATCCTGAACTCTGCTCATCTTATACGCAATTAAAGCAATAATACCAGTTCTCTTTAAACAAAATAATAGAAAAGTATCGATAAAGATTTGGATTGTGGAGTCTTTATAATGGTATCAATATGAATAGAAATTAATGATCCTCCCTACTTACAGTGTAACTGGGCAATAGCTTTAACATGGTGGACTTTAATCATTTTATGGCACACGATACATTTTTGGCACAATGTGACCGTTTTAAATAAGTTAAATTTTTCTGAGGAAGCTAACATTCAGCTTGACTGAGCTAGACTGAGTTTTCTGAGCCCCTGGGCAAGGTGCATGGCAAAAAGAGGTCCTTTCACGATGCTGCAGCAGGACCAAGCGCTTGGTGTTGTGTGATGTCATGATATATAGGCTTATATGAATTGTTGTTCGTTTTATGTGGTCAGGATGAGACAAGTAAGCAGTGTTTGCATTTAAGAGATACGGTTCGCTAAAAATGTTTTGGGCAAGTGAACAACATTCGGGCAAGTAAAACATTACCTGTATGGGCAAGTGCATTTGAAACCTTAGTGTCAACCCCTGCTCTGCACTGTTCCACACCGGCTCAGCTGACAGCTGAGAGCTTTCAGCTGAGCCGGGCAGAGTGCGTCGGATCCTCCGCCTCAAAACATGTAAACGTGCGAAAAAATGAATGAATAATCAATTAGAGCTTACCTTAAAATAAGTGTGCAATGTTACTGTTTATTGTATTAGGATTTTAGCTCATTTGGACTGTTTTTATTTATATAGGCTATTGGCGATATTATATCTACTTTCAGTTTCATTACTGACCCACCAAGTAACGTGATTAGTGTTCTTAAAGATACTTAGATTATAAAACAAGAGTTCCAAAACACAGATGATGATTCAACAAACTAATTTATGACTTTATATTACACTAGAAATGCACGGGTAGATTTGATTAGACAGCATACAGATGCAGCTGCGCATGAAATGAGCAGGAAATTGATAATCGAACTCTGAGCAACCGATTTCAGTAGTGTACGAACGACGTAAGGAGTGTTTCTCCTAAGAGACCGTTCGGGAACCACGACTACAGAGGTAAACAACGTTGGTAAGTCATAACGTAGGAGTCTTCGTAGCTCACTAAGAGAGGACGTTATCGGGAAACCGGGCCTTGGCCCTTAGTGTGATTATGATATCGTAGAGTGGCCCTTTGTGAAAATGAGTTTGACACCCTTGGTCTAATTGATATTTCCTACATTCAAACGGCATCTCTGCAGCACACATATTCTTATAGTCCAGGTTGTGGCCCAAATAAATGATGTTCAAACAGGACAAAATGTTTGACTGCTGTGCGTTAAAGGGGTGATGAATGCAAGCTTAATAAGAGAATAAATCCAGGCGAGCCAAAACATCTCAAAAATAGCTTAGGGGCTAGGGTTAAACTTGTTTAAGAGTCAGCATCAATTATCCTATCTATAGTAATACACAAGACTCCTTGAATGGGATTTAAGTGAATATTCTCCTCTCAAAGTGCACCAGATTCATGCATTCAAATTTAAAGGGTACAAAAAACTTTCGGCCGCGGGGGCATGCCCTCGGACACCCCTAGAGGGTTTCGGGGGACCACACCACCGCTGCTGAAAAATCCTGCGGGAAACACTGATCTCTGAACGCAAAACATGACCAACCTTGAAGCAGATGGGCTACAGCAGCAGAAGACCCCACCGGGTGCCACTCCTGTCAGCTAAAAACAGGAAACCGAGGCTACAATTCTCACGGGACCACCAATATTGGACAATAGAAGATTGAAAAATCTTGCCTGGTCTGATGAGTCTCGATTTCAGTTGTGACATTCAGATGGCAGGTTCAGAATTTGGTGTAAACAACATTAAAGTATGGATCCATCCTGCCGTGCACCATCAACCATGCCACGTTCAAAGTCACCTAAACCCCCTTTCTTCCCCATTCTGATGCTCGGTTTGACTTCTGTAAATTTTCTTGACCACGTCTAAATGCATAAATTTGCTGCCATGTGATTGGCTGATTAGCTTTTGGTTTTTATAAGCCATTGAACAGGTGTACCTAATAAAGTGGCCGGTGAGTGTAGTTTGTGATTCTACCAATTATCTTTTTTAAATGTAAATTCTTAATCCCCTTACTGGAGACTATTTCCAGCATTACAGGAGGGGAGGAATACATTCAAAACAGGACAAATTAATTCACATGTTAAACAATGCAAAAGTACAGTTGTCATTAACATGATTAGTGTCATGTCATGAAGGGACAAATACTGAGACTCACCTTTATTCGTTGAATCTTATTAGTCTCAGGATCTCTTGAGACTATGCAGTTCTTGCAGATCTCTTCACTCACACACACACACACACACACACACACACACACACTTGTTACAGGTTTCTGGCACAAGGTCTAGATGGATGCATAGAGCAAAAAAAAAGTTGAGAAATCCAGCACAAAAAAGGCAAACGCAGGTGTGAAAACACTGCTTAGAAAAATGACAAGAAAAACAGTGGAAGAAAAAAGGGGAAGACAGTGGGAACTATGGGGGGAAAAAACTAGCAGATAGCAGCCCACTCCACACCCCGGTGGTGAGTCGTGGTGTGGTGAGGATGAGGAGGGCTAGGAGCAGCGTTGGGACGTGTGCTTTGTCAAAGCTGTTGAGTAGGCACAAACTTCTGGTTTCAGATCGCTATTGTCGTCTCAGAATGTGTTTGGGTGTTGGATTGCTTCTCTTATGCGTTTCAAATTGGGGCTGATGTGCGTCTTCTTTGGTCGTTTCAGGATTTGGTTACGTTGCGTTTTAAACCGTTGAAGTGATCCTTGTTTTTTCTCCACGGGACTTCGGTGTTGTTGCAACTTTGCTTCTTGTGAGGGCTTTGTCTTCAGTTTCTTTGTTATGATCTGAACTTGAAGCAGTTGCGGATGGTACAAAAATTCAGTTCCGTTTCACTTCATACTGTTGGGGGGGGAGAAGACTTGGTTAGCGCCTTTGACAACACTGTCCCAAATCAAAACTTGTAAAGTGAACACAAACAGGTCAAAAAGGGCCAAAAGGCTCTACAGAGAGGGAGATAAATGTAACCAGTGGCTTGATGCTCCAAAAGAACCCAAGATTCTTTGCCCCCAGACTCACTGGTATAAAAATAGGTTTTCCACGGATGCCTCTGGACTGGATAAAGCCCACAATGCCAAGCAGCTGACAAGCATGCAAGAGCTATGGATCAACAAGTCCTTGTGTGCATACCTTCAATTCAGATCCTTATGTTTAATTTAAGTGTAAACTATGTGTTAATTTTGCTAATTTTAGCTAGAAGCTCAGAAACTGATCTCTAGCAGTGCGACAGAGCAGTGTGTTGTTGACCCAAATACACATTGAAAACAAGCTGGACGAGCCAACTCGGGACACATGATATCTGTTTGGATCCCACTTGTGTTGCAATGTCTCCCATCCCCACTGACTTCCCATACGGTTAGAAATAAACAAAGTTTTAAAATTTTTCAAAGGAATTCCTATGTCAGTTGATCCAAATGAACTTAAAATGAACATTTATGTTTTTATTTTCATTGGCAATGCTTGAATGAACACAATATACCACGGGCAGGAACTAAAGCTGCACAGCAGAGTGATAGTAAACTCAAGAAGGGCTGTGGGTTAAAGGTCATGAGCAATATAAAGACATGACTCCAATGAAAACAAACTTTTAAAAGATGGCCTTATCTGCCCCCTGTATGTTTGGTGACGCAGAAAGAAAAGAAAAAAACAGTACACCCACTAAACCACCAGCACTGATTGGCCAGTTGAGCACTTTTCTAAAGTAGTTGTCAACTACAAAGAAAACCCTGTAATAATTTAACAAGAAGTTCTAGGAATCATACACTACCCAGTTCTAGATACACGATAACGTTTGGGTTCTTTTCACGGCGGTGCTCTGGGCCCGAACAACAACTGGCCTGACAGGACCGACTTGCGACTTCCTAGCAATCCGCCAGCCTCAGCTGGGGCTGCTAATGTGGCCTCATCCAACACGTTGCGGCTATCGAAAACGTCACATCTAGCCTAGCCAGCTAATGGTTTTAACAAATGTCGAACTCGAAAGTATGCCTTAACAATCTAAAAGACATGTAACTTTTCGCTGCTTGTTGGCCAACACAGCGCTCACGTGCTAACGATTAAATATAAAGCGCAGGCATCTTAATGACCTTGTGTGGACAAACAGAACCAAGCACAGTAGCATAGCTAACGTTAAATCGTAAACAGCCAACATCGCCGGGCGTTACCAACTTGAGAGGTTAGCATGTTACACATATTTAGTTCATTTTATATCATTAATACGTGGCTTGGTCAATAACTCGGAAAGTGGGCATTCAATAAAGTATCTCCCATACACCGATACAAGCGCACCTGGCGCATAAAACGGCATTTTTAATGCTGGGGGTTATTGTTTTAAATATATACACTTGACATACGATTATGGTGTGTTTTTACACTTTATTGGAGTTAACTTTGTGATAAACGAGTAATTATAACAATGATACTTTGTTAAGAGCTAGAACCGACACAGGGTAGTCTGGTAAAAATGTAATTTTTCAGACAAAGCAGAGTTTAGACTCGTCGATGAGACAGTGACTGACGACTTAACCTTAGCAAACTGTTATGATATGGTGCACGTTTACTTTAAACTGAAAGAAAGTCAGGATGAATCATCGGTAACACAGTTTATTATCTTCTTAAATTAGACAGATAACAGAAAGACAACGTAATCGGAGCTAACTGCACGAGGGCGGGACAACAAAGAAGCTACGACAGGCGACCGCAGGTCGTTCTTATTTCTAATCAATAACTGCGCCTGTCACTTATGTTCAATATAGTAATCTCACATGATTGCTAACTCTTTGGTACATTGAGGCACCTTTTTGAAACATGGAACTGTTTGTTTGAACCGTTAACAGTGTAGGCCGTTCATAGTGCTAAGTTGCTAAAAGCGGCTACAGTAAGCTAGCGTGCTGCTGGGCTGCTCGCTCCTTCTGTGTGTGGTGATTTATGGTGAGGCAAGAACACGGCTGCCACCACCCAGGCCCCAGCTCTGCGTATACCGAAGCGCACAGCGCCCCTTACAATTGTATCGACCCACTGGATAAGCAAGGCAAATGTCTTATTGACACATTTAAGAATAATATTTTAATTATTCTATTTAAAAACGTAATATAAATAAAAACTCACCCCAACAGCTTTCAGCACTGTCACCAGCGCCGCTAGAAGCAGCACGGCACATTACGTAGTGATTAGGGAGGCGACTACCGCGATATTTGACAGCGTTAGGACCACCAAAGAGCCTATAGAAAAGAGTAGTCCATACTTTCGTCTCGCAATGGTCCATGGGAGACTTTCCATGAAACTGTGATATTTGTGTAATATTTTATCAAACGTGCTATTTATACTCGAAAGCCAGAAGATATTATATAGTCATCAGCATGACATTAACCATATATATATATAGAACATATAATATGTTCTATATATATCTATGACATTAACACGTGAACTCAACACGTATTCCTCAATGTAATCCCCTGAGAGTGACTACTCCTACAGTAGTGTTTCTGAGGACACACGTTGCAATTTGGGAGTGCATTCAAGAACGTCATAGATTGTAGGGGAAATTGCATTTGAGACCCACATGCTTATTAGTAGGGGAGCCACTGTATTTCCGTATTCGAATGTTATTTTCGGAGAGTGTTTGGAATGTCTTCTTGGTTGATTCAATCTTGAGAAGAATGATGTCTCCATTTTTTCTGACTAAGTTTATATTTAGTACCTAATTAGCACTTTGACATTTGGTTGCAAAGCCAGGATCACTATACTAGTTTTGTTAAAGGTTCAGCGGAATGGTCAGTTTAGCTAACTTCCTGTCAGTTAGCAGTCCCCTCCCTCGTCCCCACGTCACCACATTAAGGTTGCGTTCCGAATCGCATACTCTTTCTTTTTTCTATTCTACATACTACATCCGACGATAAAAAGAATCTAGTTAGGATGCAGTAGGCATACTATTGGGACATACTTTTCTCTCTTATTTCATCATAACATTGTCCCTTGATCTTGCCTCTTGCTTTTATATCCGTCACATCCCTGTTTGTTTTCATATGGAGGCTTCGTCGATGTTACGTCACTTCACGTGCGCACTGGATTGTGGGTCAGAATCGCCCAAATAGGATGCACTTTTCAACACTAACAATCTTGGCCGCATGAAGTAGGACATCCGGGTACTTCTAACCATCCTAAATCTGGCCACAAGAATCGGGACATCCTAAATCTTTTTTCTACATACTATATAGTAGAAAGTATGCGATTCGGAACGCAACCTAAAGGTCACATATTATGCTAAATGCACTTTTTAAATGTGTTCCAACATACATGGGTCCACGGTGTGCCTAGAGACTGCCAAAATATAAAAAAAAAATAACAATCTCTCCTTTTCTCACTCTCCCCCTTTCTGAAACCCCCACCCCTCCCCCCCAATATACTCCGTTCAGAATTCTTGCGGTTTATGACGTCATAAACTGCACAGCCACATCCCCATATTTTCTTTATATGTCCATGCTTCCCCCCCACATTAGCAGTAGTCTATGATAACCCCACCCCCCCCCCATTTCTTATTGGTCCACGGCCCTGAGATCCGATGGAAAATTTTCCGAGTGACAGCCATGTTGCTTTCCCCGCTAAGCGACAAGATGCCCATAGTAGCCTACAGCCTGAATGTTACATACACCAACACAGAATGCTTTTGCTCATACTCCACTAATTTATCTTAACCACAGCAGTCTATGCCTCGTTTTTAATAACACAACGGATAGGAAGCTACTTGTGGTGAAACTGAAAGAAATGTTTTTATTGGTATTTTTGCCTGACTGGTGTATAGCTATTTAGCTTTGGGACAAGCATTCAGCTTTTGCTCATAAAAACATAATTCTATTACCCACACCAGTCTGGAAATGCCTCGTTTTTAACAGGACAAAGGATTGGAACTTAATAGTGTGGAAGTCAACTTTGAAGATATTTTTTTCACCGATTTGTATGGTATTTTTAGCCGGTAGCTTCCGAGCTAGCTTCGAGACAAACATTCAGCTTTTGCTCATAAAAACATAATTCTATTACCCATACCAGTCTGGAAATGCCTCGTTTTTAACAGGACAAAGGATTGGAACTTAATAGTGTGGAAGTCAACTTTGAAGATATTTTTTTCACTGATTTGTGTGGTTTATTTAGCCGGTAGCTTCCGAGCTAGCTTCGAGACAAGCATTCAGCTTTTGCTCATAAAAACATAATTCTATTACCCACACCAGTCTGGAAATGCCTCGTTTTTAACAGGACAAATGATTGGAACTTAATAGTGTGGAAGTCAACTGATTTTAGTGGTATTTTTAGTTTATTTTATCGTCTGAGTCTTATTTTTAGCGTTAGCGCCCATGTAGCTTCGGTTGTAGCACCAAGTTTTGCTCATAATACGCTGTTTATATTCCCCACAGCAGTCTGAAAATGACTCGTTTTTAACATGACAAAGGATGGGAAGATATTCCTGTAGAAATCAAACTTTGAAGCTACTGTTTTCACTGGTTTTAATCATGTCAGGTCATGTCAAACTGTTCTCAAAGTATGGCTTAGCTCCGGCCGGGTAAACACTGTGTTCGCAGTCACGCAGTGTCTCTCTAGTATCGCGAGAGCACGGCAGAGACGGTGGGAGAGCCCCATGGACATATAAAGAAAGCCCGGCAGAGAGGTGGGAGGGGCCAGCCAGATCGCACAAATATAGGTCATCCTGAGACCAGAGGACAATCAGGGTATATAGAGGCTTGCTACAATAAATGATCTGAACGGGTTTGAAAAAAAAAAAAAAAAGTATTAGGGACTACTTAGACCATATAAAATTGACAGCAAAGTGCATAATATGTGAGCATTAATGCACTGCGTCTTCAAACAGCGAGTTATCTAGCACGTCCATGATCTAGCGTCATCTCAAATAAGTAAGTGTGATAAAACATGATAAAAAACATCAAAACAGACATTGGGAAGGATTTTTACCTGCTCCGCCATTGTAGGCACATAAACATTCACCCATCTGTCGCTCTGCGTGTGCACCGGCAGTGAGACGGGTGCCGGTTTGTAGCGTTCTCTCTTGTGATTGGATATCAGTTTCGGGATCCCCGAAAAGTTTATTTGCCGATTACATGCAGAGCGGGTGACTGAGAGATCGGCTTTATGAAACGCGCACACTATATAAGTGATCACTGTATGAATAAAAGGCGATTTAACACTTATATTAACATTAATAAATCGCTTACTTCATCTTTAAATACAGTTCCCGGAATTTCCTCTTTTTTTAAGTGTGTTTATGTTCATGAGTATTGAACAGATGTCCAGGTACCCTTTTTTAATGTTTTTTTTTTTTCTTACAAACTTTTTAAAAATTGACCTTAATAGGTAACAAATGAACAAAATTTCAAGTCTTGTCTCTGCCTGACAGAAGGTCACTGGTCACTGTGAAGAAGGCACGTGATTGGGAAGTAAACTTGTGCTGGCCAATTGCTTCTTTAAGGTTGATCTGAAGTCAATATTTATAACACATACTCAAGTTATTTCCAGTAGCCTACTTACATTGTGTACATATCGTACAATAATGTTCTTACATAGCTATTTACTTTTTAAATTATATTGTTAGCTTTTATTGTTGGTTAAACCTAGTGGCATTAAGCACATATTCTTTACACTTGTTTCTTGTGGGTTTCTATTCTTAATTGGAGCAACTGTAATTGTGGGTGGTGGGATGGCCTAGAGGAAAGGTGGTCGACCAGTACCCATGAGGTGCCTGGTTCGATCACTGGCACTGGACTGGAGGGTGTTTGTTGTAAAACTAGTAGTGGCTAGTATTAGTGGTGGCCGCATTTACATATACGGTGCCCAACATTTCTACCATTGTGTCCTTGAGCAAGATACTTAACCCCAAACTGCTCCAGGGGCGCTGTAGGGGAGAACGGGGTAAGTAGGCACACTTTTTACTCTACTGAGAATTGCTCATCACCTAAACATCTTTCGATAGTCATTCCTACATTACATTGAAGCTTAAAGTGTTGGCTTGAAATGTGTACCCCTCACTTTTTCTATCTTATTGTAATAAAGAAGAAATTAATCATCAAAGACACCCTTATACATTGTGACAATCAACCCCATCAAGGGGTCGGTTGTCATACACTATGGGGTTGTTTGTCATGATGTTATCTTCATGGGAATAATCTTGAAATGAAGGAAAGAAAGTAGAACTAAATTTGAAAATGCAATTGCATTGTCAAGTTGACAAATAGGCCTATATAACTTAATGTAGCCTTGGCAGCTTGTCTAGTTTGGGATGCACTGGGTTGTTTTGATTGTTGCCCTTTTTTCCTTTGCATGCTAGCTGCCTTTTCCTGCTCTATTCTTTCCTTCTGTGGGGTGTCAGTGAGGATACAGCTTGACAATTTATTTCGTTATTGGGTTCCTTTTCTGGCTGTAGCCTTTGGATAACTTGTGACAACCAACCCCCCCAAAAATGTGACGACCAACCCCAACTTGAATTTTTTGCTAGCATCAAGGCCAACAACCATCTGACAACTAATTAGCTTGCTAACCACAATCTAAACTATAGTTTACCCTTCACACTTTTTATGCGTAACAAGTGTTTTGTTATAAACCCATTCTGTAAAAGCCTAGAAGAAAAATACTGAGGAGCTAAATATTTTCAATTTGACATGAAAAACACAAACAGTCCTCTCACCTCAAATTCAGCAGTCTAACTCCAAGGAAGACTATGTAGGTGATCTCTGGTCCAAATTCTGGATATTTACATACCAACATTTCACAGACAGCACCTTCTGGTTCCGAGATATAATGATTGTGACAACCAACCCGTGTGACAAATTACCCCGTACTCCCCTACTACGGCTGACCCTGAGCTATGACCCCCTCCAAAGTATGGTAACTTGAGAGAGGATATGCGGAAAGACAAATTTCAATGTAACCATTGACTAATAAAGTAACTTAAATTCGCTCTTCCACAAAAGCAACATTCTTCTGCTGGCCAATTTCTTCTGGGCTGGATACATCATACTGCACATGGAGTGGCATCCCAACCTTTGTAGTGATATTTGGCAGGTCTTGAATTACTTTTCATTGCTGTATGCTATGTACACAAGCACACTAAGCTCCAAATACACTTCAAAAAATGATTGATGTTCATTTGAAATATAATCTGTGTTTAGGCATACATGCTAGTTCTCAAAACCTGTCCACAGGAAGCTATTTGATGCTTCTATGGTCAGATTGGATTAGAATCTCGGAGTAGTAGCCGGACGTCAATGAGGTGAGCTGTAGCAATAGGCCTACTTCAAAATGCCAGCGTCAAGCGCCTCAAATGCATTTAGGACTTTCTAATACTTATACTCTGTAATATATTATTTTTTGCACAGATATGGCCATACTTCTAGCTGAATTACAATCGGAAGGCAGGATGTGTGGCTAAAACACATTGCTGAATTTGACCGATTCATTTTACAAAATCCAACCGAAAAAATGGAGAAATATTTATTGGACTTCCGAGGAACCACAAAAATCTAGATATAATCTTCCAAAATTAGCAAAATTGACGGATACATTAGATTAGATACATTGGCTCCCCTACTATATGCTGTTGATATTGTGGTAGCCGAATTCCCCGTCGCGACCAAGGACAAAGGGTGAGACTGGACAATCATCATTGTGTGTTTCAGGTTTATTTCAGGAGAGATTTCATCAGGACATACAGAGGATTTCATGGAGCATCGAAGCAGGCAGGCTGAGGCCGCAATGGCACTGCTCATTAGTTACAGAACAGTGTCTTATATTAACATGTGTGGGGGGTATCAAGTGTATCATATCTACAATTAGACATATACTCGTCCTTCTAGGGGGTGCTTCTCATCCTCCCTCAGTGACCCTAACCTTTAGACTTTACACAGTCAGCAACCCTTGATATTACAGACTACTGAAATCTACCACATTCCTCCATTTAGAAGAAACTTCTTCTACCAAAAACAAGATGTAACCAAACATATATGAATGGCCTAACAGAAACCTCCAACAAAACACAGAAACACTCTTTATGAGTAATGTAGGAGACAATGCATCGGTGTAACACATTACTGCAGCAAACTACATATGAATGGGACCAACAATGCAACTGCTTAAACACTGAACGAAGATAAAATGAGAATAGGGTGCGAGAGCCCTCTGCAGCCGAATCTCAAGAGTCTCAAATTCAGATATTTTTAGCCATGGTCAGCTTGCATGGGAAATGTAGTCCATCCAACTTTGGCACAGAGGATGGCTCCTCCATTTCAAAATTGGCAGACTCCGCCAGACGTGGAATTTGGTGGCCAGCGGCCCAGGAAAGTCCAAGCTGGTATGCGGTTGGTATGCATTTGGCCATCTCCTCTATCAGCCATGACCATGGAATGCACTTGCGACAGCGCGGGGGCAGTACCCCGAGCAGTCAGCTTTCTTGATGACAGACATTGGTCTCCAATCTCTTTCCTCAATTTCTTAGCGTACATAAAGCACAGAGCGACGTAACAAGCTCGAATCCAGTCCAGCCTTTTTCCCAAAGTCTTAGTCAATAAAACAAGCACACGGTTCTTTCATATAACAGTGGAACTACTGGATACCTGGCCATAACGGAGCCTCTGTGTTTTAGTCCCCCAGCCCGGACGCTCACGCCGTGACCTTGAACTTGGCACAGAGCACTATCAGCCGTTTACACCTCATCTCCCGTAGCAGTTCTCAGTTATTTTTAGGTACTGGAACAGACATGAACCTTTCAACTTGAGCGTTCATCTGGGATTCCCACTTCGTTCTGCATTTCCTCTCATCAGATGATTTCCGTCCAAGTACAGGTAGATTACATTGTGTTCCTGTCATATCCTGTTCGTGACGCCAACTGTGGTAGCCGAATTCCCCGTCGCGACCAAGGACAAAGGGTGAGACTGGACAATCATCATTGTGTGTTTCAGGTTTATTTCAGGAGAGATTTCATCAGGACATACAGAGGATTTCATGGAGCATCGAAGCAGGCAGGCTGAGGCCGCAATGGCACTGCTCATTAGTTACAGAACAGTGTCTTATATTAACATGTGTGGGGGGTATCAAGTGTATCATATCTACAATTAGACATATACTCGTCCTTCTAGGGGGTGCTTCTCATCCTCCCTCAGTGACCCTAACCTTTAGACTTTACACAGTCAGCAACCCTTGATATTACAGACTACTGAAATCTACCACAATATTGATATATGGTAATGATAATCAAAACTCCTAAATATGATGATGGATATTTGAGGCGTTCCGGCAAGATGGCGGACTGAGCGGTTGTGACTATTTAGAGCACATGTGGGAAAGTTCCTCAAAGTGAGTTTTTTGATCATATACCCCGGCTAAAAAAATTTAATTGACTGTCTGACCATGTCCAAACAACCGAAGAAGCTAGAAATTAACCGAAAATCGCATGAAGACGATGCAAATAGCGCAGAAGCTACATCTTCTCAGAGAGAACACGACTATGCCATGGATGTGGAGCTAACAGCTAGCGGTGAGAAACGAAGCCTCGACGAGATGAGCGACTCCCCACCACTGACTCCATCCAAAGGTGCTCACACCAGAAAAATCTCTAAACAAAATCCATCTGCCACTGATGTGATGGAGGCAATTCTAGCACTTCATTCTAGATTCGACACCCAAGAAATAAAAATGGCGGAGATTAATACCAAGATGACCCAAAATGCAGTGATGATTGCTAACATAACAAGTCGAGTTCAACGCTGAAGAGGTAAAGGAGTGTAAGGAAAAGTTTGCTGTTTTGGAAACCAAGGTATCCGTCCTACGAAAAGAAGTTGACGAGCTCACGGAACGGTCCAGAGAACAAGACCGATACAAAAGACGATGGAACCTGAGAATAAAGGGAATGCGAGAGAAGATGGAGGAAAACATCAGGCAAGATGTGATTCGTCTGCTCGGGGACATCGCTCCAGAATGGTCCCGGAACATGGACGACTACGTTGACACCGTACACCGCCTGGGGAGGATGGAGGAGAACAGGACGCGCCAGGTGATTGTACAGTTTACCAAGCGCCAGCACAGAGACGGCATTTGGAGAATGACTAAGAAGTCGCAGGTCTGCGAGGCTGCAAAAATCCGGTTCACCGAGGATCTGACCAGAGAAGACAAGTTGGAAAGGGAAAAACTTTGGCCGCAGATTCTGCAAGCAAGAAAGGCTGGTGAGAAAGCATATTTCCGCGGTCCATTTGCTTTCATAAATGGTCGCCGCATCTATGCTAAAGAGTAAATAATATGACGTGACATGGACAGGCTTTTGAATATATAATTTAAAAGGTAGGGGTATATATATATTTTTTTGAATGTAAGAGGATTACCCACTTCTTCTTTTTTCTACTTCTAAAGCTAATTTAGAGAGCACTTTAACAGTATATTTGCATACACTGTTGAATTATTATTTACTTTTTTACAGCAGTATTTTACTTTATTTATGGTAAAAACAAGTTTATCTTTTATTTCTTTGAACACAAGGGGTCTAAGGGACAATGTGAAGAGGAAAGCAGTATTTTTATTTTGTAAGGGACAAAAAGCCCACTGCACTTTTTTACAAGAGACTCATGCCTGCAACGATGATGCTACCTTCTGGTCAAACCAGTGGGGTGAAAAAATCCTATTCAGTCACGGTTCTAATCGTTCTGGCGGTGTAGCCATATGTTTCAATAGATGCCCTGGGAAGGTAATCACCTTTAAAGCTGACGAGTTTGGTCATTGGCTAGCTGTTGTGTTAAATGTTGAAGGGGAGTTTGTTATTTTGATAAATATCTATGGTTTTAATAACGGTAATCAAAACAAATTGCTGTTATCAGAAGTGACAGATGTTATTATTGAATATAAACGTATCATTCTGAGCTTATTTTGATCGGTGGGGATCTAAACTTGACACCCGATGAATGGCAAGATAGATGGCCTTCTAAATATAGTACTAACCAATGGAACCCTATTTTATTTGATTTTTGTAACTCCAACAGCTTAACGGATATTTGGAGGGATAGAAATCCAGATGTCAGTCAATTTTCATGGAACAAACCAAATGGTAACTGTAAATCTAGGATAGATTTGTGGTTGGCAACTCCTGAAATTACAAAATATGTTTCAAATGTGTCTATTAGTAGTGCCCCTCTAACAGATCACTGTGTGATTCATCTCACATTAAACCCAGAGAATAGGACTAAGTATAAAAAAGATTATTGGAAATTTAATGCTGTTCTTTTAAAAGATGAGGAGTTTATTAGAGTTGTTAGAAACTTAATAGGAGAAATAAAAAATGACATGAGTATACAAAGTTGTAGCAGCAGATGGGAGTATTTTAAATTTAAGGTAAGAGAGTTCTCGATACAATATAGTAAAGCAAAAAATAGACAACAAAAACAATATGAAGTTCAATTGGTGCAGGACTTAAGTGATAGCTGTAACAAGACTGTAATATCTGATGCTGATAAAAGTAACTTCATAAGCCTACAAAACAAGTTAGATAATTTATATATCAAAAAGGCCCAAGGTGCTTATGTTAGATCTCGGGCTAAATGGGTAGAGGAAGGGGAAAAAAATACTTCTTATTTTAGTGGATTAGAGAAAAGGAGACAGGAGAGAAAGGTGATAAATACATTAATGGTCAATGATATTGAATGTACAGATCAAAGAAAGATATCTGAAGAAATTTATAAATTCTACTCCAAACTTTATTCTTCAGAGTTTTCCACCTTTGACTCAGATATTTTTCTAGAAAGTATAAAGTCACATGTCCCCCAGATAGATTTAGCTTTTAAAGAAATGTGTGAGTCCGAGATCAGAATATCAGAATTAGACGAAGCAGTCAAGAGAATAGCAGTAGGAAAGGCACCAGGTCAAGACGGTTTGACTTCAAATTTTTATAAACATTTTTGGGAGGATATTAAAAGCTTCTTATTTGATGCCATAAATGAAATTTTGAGAAATGGGACACTTACACCTACGGGACAGGGACTTATAACTCTCATCCCCAAACTAGGTAAAGATAAGAGATACATTGACAATCTTCGCCCTATCACCTTATTGAATACTGACCTTAAATTGTTACACATGTGATTGCTGAGAGATTAAAGGATGGTTTGACGCATATTATATCTGACACCCAATCTGGTTTTCTCAGGGATAGATCCATACATAATAATTTAAGATTGGTATTAGATTTATTGGACTATAGACATTTCATTGAAGATGATGGAGTGATTCTTTTTTTGGACTATTACAAAGCTTTTGATTCAGTTGAACATTCTTTTAATTCATGTAAAAAATTGTCAAAATGTCCAACCATTAAATGTAATGGGAAATTCATTGGTTATAAGTCAACTGGCAGATGACACCACTTTATTTTTGAAAAATACGGCACAAATTCCAGCAGCATTAAAAGAAATTTCCTTATTTTCCAAAGCATCTGGCTTGAAATTAAATATGAAGAAATGTGAAATGTTAAGTATCCATGATCATCCTTTAAGTATTGTATATAATATCCCATTTAAAAGTGAAGTCAAATATTTAGGTATTATAGTCACAAAACATAAAAAAGTAAGAGAGACATATAGAAAGTAATATTAAAAACAATAAAACTATTCTCAACAGTTGGCTTCAGAGAGATTTATCCATTTTTGGACGCATTCTACTTACTAAAATGCAAAGTTTATCCAGACTAATTTACTCTGCATTCTCTTTGGAAATACCTGACAAACTAATCAAGAAAATTAATCAAGATAACTTGGAAAAATAAATATCATTATATAAGAAAAAGCGATATAGTTAAATCTGCTGAAGATGGTGGTCTAAATGTCATTGACTTTGATCCTATGAATGGTACCATCAAATTAAAATGGTTACAACATTTTATTAGAAAAGGTCATAGTTTTTGGTTTGATTTCCCATCTAAGATCTTCAGGAATTTTGGTAACATTGATTTCTTATTAAGATGCGACTTTGATATTTCCAAATTACCAGTCAAGTTATCAGCTTTTCATCGTCAGGCTCTCCTTTACTGGAAACTCATATACAGGTACAAGCATAATTTTACTCCACATCCCAATATGGAATAACAGATGTATTCTAATTAGGAGAAAATCTTTTTTTTTACAAGGAATGGATGGAGAAAGGTATCTGGTCAATTTGTCATTTGTTGGATAATAATGGTGATATTGTAGGAATTTGCAACATACACTCAACAAAAATATAAACGCAACACTTTTGTTTTTGCTCCCATTTTTCATGAGATGGACTTAAAGATCTAAAATTCATTCCAGATACACAATTGTACCATTTCTCTCAAACATTGTTCACAAATCTGACTAAATGTGTGATAGTGAGCACTTCTGCTTTGCTGAGATAATCCATCCCACCTCACAGGTGTGCCACATCAAGATGCTGATCTGACATCATGATTAGTGCACAGGTGTGCCTTAGACTGTCCACAATAAAAGGCCACTCTGAAATGTGCAGCAGAAAGATAGGAACACACTTACAACATCTCAAACTACAAATAGCCTAGATCTGATATTAGATATGTTACACACAAACATACACACATGCACACTCTCACTCACACACAGACAGACACATGCACACAAACACACACACCCAACTTGGCTGATAAAAGGCCATAGTGCTTTCCACTAGGCGCGCTGAATCGCCCGAGGAAGATGGCTGCTGTTGGGACTCCCCTTTCTCCCCAAGTTGAGGATAGGCTAGGTACATAGGATAAGATAAGATCTGAACGAGAACCTGTCTCTTGTAATGAATAAGTAACATCTGTGTTGATAGTAGAAGCTGTCTACTAGCTGTACCTTGATGTCAACCTTGAATAAAGTGAATCCTGTTAAGACCATGATCCTACTTCTCCGCGTCTCCCTTGCCTGGTGAGGTGTCTCCTTCCTAGTATCAAATGTCAGTGGAATCAATGGCCACTCGGCCACGGTAGTATCTCTCTCGTTCCACTACAATATCTTAACATATAATTCTTTCATTGTGAAATATAATTTGGTTTGTACTGAAAAGCAATACAAAGTGGTAATTAAGGCAATACCACAAGCTATGATCCTTTTAACCAAAGGCATGCTAACATACTCTATGATCATTCCACAAGAGCCGTCATTATTCATAGAGGGAGAACATTTTCCAGATAAAAAATGTAACAATAAATTTATAAGAACTGCCCTTAACTCAATCTGCTTCCCTTCACCACTTAAGAGAAAACATATATTCCAGAAATTTACTAAAAATGATATAAAAAAGATAAGAACCAATTACCTGTCCTTTCCAGTTCCTCCCAAAGTGAAAGAAGTCCACTTTAAAATGTTGTATGAGATTTATCCATGTAATGACTTCTTAAATCAAAGATTTAATCTTGATTTGAATGTATGTACTTTCTGTAATTCCGATATTGAAACTGTAGAACATCTCTTTTTTCTTTGTAATGCAACCCAAACTTTCTGGAATAGGTTTCAGTACTGGATAAGTTATAACGAGAAAGATATCTATTTTGACGTATAAAAAAATAAGATTTGGTCTAAAAATGGAAAACAAAAAAACTCAATTTGGAAATGATAATTTTATTTTATTGGCAAACTATTTTATTCATAAATGTCGATTTCTAAAAACTTCCCCCGTTTTTGTTGCATTTTATAACGAATTAGTATTATATAAAAAAACAATTAAACTGTGTAAAATGAAAGGAGCCCAACTTTTTAGTGAATATGTGTGTGCCCTGATTCCTGATTGATCACTTGTGTTGATGTTTTGTTTTGTTTTTTTATTTTGTTTTGTATGCTATTTTCTTTTATGTAAAGTGTGTTGATCTCGCTCGGTTTGTTTGTGTATGATAGGAATACGAATGTGATATGCCTTTTTGAATTGTGTAAATGTTGTTCTTTATAATAATAAAGAATAAAAAATAAAAATAAAAAAAAGATGGATATTTGATGGCCGATCAAACGTGTGCATGAATATCTCTTGAAATGTATTGTATTTGAAATCCCACAATTACTTGATGTTCACCCATAGAACCCAGACCCATTTCTCCTTAAAGCTCCCATATTGTGCAAATGCATTTTTCCGATGTTTTTGAACATAATTATGGGTCTACGGTGTGCCTACAGACTGCCAAAGTATCAAAAAAAAAGAAAGCTCTCTCCTTTTCTCACTCTCCCCTTTTCTGAAACCCCCCACCCAATATACTCCAGTCAGAATTCTCCCCGTTTCTGACAACAAAAACTGGAAAGCCAGAAGCTTCCACTGTGCAGTCCACCCCCCTATTTCTTATTGGTCCACGGCCCCGAGATCCTCTCGAAAAATATTCCTTCACCCCCATGTTGTTTGCTTGTTGCTAAGCGACAAGATGCCTGTAGTACGGCAAAACATGATGAATGTTGCATAATCCACCAATTTATCTTAACCACAGCAGCCTCGTTTTTAATAACACAACGGATAGGAAGCTACTTGTGCTTTTTTCAAACAGTGAAACTGAAATAAATGTTTTTATTGGTATTTTTGCCTGACTGGTGTATAGCTATTAGCTTTGGGACAAGCATTCAGCTTTTGCTCATAAAAACATATTTCTATTCCCCACACCAGTCTGGAAATGCCTCGTTTTTAACAGGACAAAGGATTGGAAGGTATATTGAAGAAGTCTGACTTAAAAGATAATTTTTTCACTGATTTTAGTGGTATTGTTAGCAGCTAGCTCCCGAGCTAGCTTCGCAGTATCCACCATCTTTTGCAGCATTTTTATTGTGAACATGCCGTTTCCATTAGCGTGTGGCTGTCAGTGCATCTGTATGAACATAGTCTTTCATGTAGACAAGGATAGGTCATGTCAAACTGTTCAAAGTGCGTTACTAGCACTAGACTTGGTTCTTCTCATGGGTAGGCTAAACCTAACTGTGCTAACAGGCTATACGTCAGGGGTGGCCAACCAGTCAGAGACAAAGAGCCACATTTTTTACTGTGTTACTGCAAAGAGCCACATCGTACACACGGGTACACACAGTGGTGATTCCAGGAAATTTTGACTGGGGGTGGCCAAGGTGGGCCACAGAGCTAGAGTGGGGTGGCCATTGCACCCCTGAATGAATAGCATGTGATATGCTGTACAACCAATTCAAAGATGATTTATAATCCCAAATGCCCAAATCATGTTAGTATCCATTGTAATGTTTGTCAGAAAACTAAACCCCTGAAGGGGGGTCTGGGGGCATCCCCCCCCCCAGAATATTTTTTGTGTTTTTAACATGTAATCTAAGCATTCTGGTGAATTCTGGCGAAGATAATAAAGGAAAAAGTCAATATTTATTTCAGCTCAGATGAATAGTAAAATTAGCAAGACAACATAACTTGCTAGCAGCCAGATGCCTAACAACTGCACAGAGGGACGGATGACCACTAGCTTTTGACCAAATATCTTGCTAAAAAAATAAACCTTTATTTATGAAAGTCTGCCCTTGCTAAGAACATGTTACACTCACTAACTACAAACTTTAATTTTTTTATTCAGATTTCAAAAATCTGCTGGGACACGTGCCTATACACAAGCACACTTATGCTGTTTTCAAGACCTTTGCTGACCAGAGACCAGTTCTAGTGGCCACAGTCCTACCACTAATTTAGTAATTGAAAATTGCAAACTGATCTCATATCAGTGGATTGGAGTGTTTGTGTGATGAACTTGGCAACTACCTATCAAAAAAAGTTAAGAAAGAAAATACATATCATCTCTGAACTAGGATACATATCAGGAAAAAAATCTTACTGGCACTGGGGTGGCCAGTAAGATTTCAGGGGGGGGGGGGGGGCGTTTTTATTTTTGCGGGGAGCTTGCACATGCATGCACAAGCATTATTTATTAAAAAAAAACAAAAAAAAAAAAAAACAAGGGGCCCCACACTAGGACTTGAAACGGGCCCCCAGATCGTTAAGGCCGCCCCTGTGATAATGACAGGACTGGACTCCTACAGTACTAAAGACGACAGGGCAGTCATTTTCAACAATGAACATTGTGTGCACTGCCTCACACACAAACTCTCAGTTCAACCAAGTCCACAAACAAAAATATAACAATTTAAAATACCGTTTTTCTCGTACTATGCATGTTGCTTTGTGGGACTTACTTTTAGCATGGAGAGAGCTGAAGTGGCGCCGAAGATTTGAAGCCTTGAAATGCGCAAATGACACCTGGCATATAAGGCAGAATGGTCTGCCATAACGTTCAACAAAAAATATGAACTCTCCCCCTCTGTTTCGGAGCGAACTTGACACAAATAGTTTACTCACGGAAAACCTCCCTCCAAGCTGAGCGGGCAGTTTTATGTTGCGTCCGCACCAAACGTTTGCGAACGTTATGTTGCGTCCTCAATTAAACATTTGCGAACAGGCATACACATAGGGCCTACACATTAATAAAATAAAAAATGAAATAATAGACAACATGTAAAACGAACATAAGAGCCGCATGAAACGTTTGCGAACATGCACACACATAGGCCCACACAAAAAAAAAAGTATATAAAAAAATTAAAAATAAAAATTATAATCACATAATTTGATATGAACTGAAGAGCCGCACGAAGCTGGGCAAAGAGCCGCATGCGGCTCGCGAGCCGCGGGTTGGCCACCCCTGCTATACGTCATCATTGTTTACAAACAGACAGAGGGTGAAGCGTATCTGGCTTCGCTTCCGGACAGGGGGCGGGGGCAGCTCAAAGATTGTATATTTACGAGGGGAGCTGCAGCTCTTTTTAAAAAATAGGCCATTGTGAGATTAGCTGAACATCAGCATAGTACAATAAATTATCTGAAAGTTTTTTTCAGCAAACAATTGAAGAAAAACGTATTAGGGACCACTAAGACCATATAATATGGTGTATAATAGAACCAAAAAGTGTATAATATGGGAGCTTTAAAAGAAAATTATGAAATAGATAGGGTAAAACATCAAATATATTGCCTTTTCATTGTTATCAACTCGATTGTAAAAAGGATTAACAAATTATTACATTCTGTTTTGTATACGTTTTACATAGCGTCCCAACTTTTTCGGAATTGGGGTTGCACATAGGGGAGAACGGGGTTATATGTCACAATCGTTATAACTCGGAACCAGAAGGCACTGTCTGTGAAATTTTGGTATGTCCCAGAATATCCAGAATTGGGATCAGAGGTCACATACATAGTCTTCCTTGGAGTTAGACTGCTGAATTTGAGGTGTTTGTGTTTTTCATGTCAAATTGAAAATATTTATCTCCTCAGTATTTTTCTTCTAGGCTTTTACACAATGAGTTTATAACAAAACACTTGTAACCCTAAACAAGTGTGAAGGGTAAACTATAGTTTAGATTGTTGTTAGCAAGCTAATTAGTTGTCAGATGGTTGTTGGCCTTGATGCTTAGCAATAAATGCAAGTTGGGGTTGGTCGTCACATTTTTTGGGGGGTTGGTTGTCACATGTTGTCCAAAGGCTGCAGCCAGAAAAGGAACCTAATAACAACACAAATTGTCAAGCTGTATCCTCACTGACACTACAGAGAAGTAAAGAATAGAGCAGGAAAAGGCATTGCACTCCACCCCAGCTGGAGAAGAAGAAACAGATGAAAACTGGATGAAATGAAAGAGATAACAGAAAATAGGCACTAAACAAAACAAAACAACTAAGCTGCATCCTGTCTTCAGTCCCTGTCTGGCCACGGGACCTCATCTACGTCACAGGCGATGTTCTCTCTGGCCAAGCAGCAGGGGAAGAATGGCCTACATGATACATGAAGCCTGGAAAGGCCTCAGCAGTCACATCACCACATGCATCCTCCATGGCTGGCAGCAGTCACATCGTGTCTGCGGATTCCTCTCGTACACCTTCCATCTCCAGGTAGAGAAAAACTCCTCATTTAGATTGAGGAAGAGAGAGTATGGAGGGAGATGCAGGACGGACATTTCAGGATGGCCCCTGAACCAGTCGTGGACCACAGCAGCCCTCCTTGTCCTCTTCCTCATCTTCCTCTTCCTCCTCCTCTTTCTCTCACTCCTCTGCCTTGCTGCTCACCTCTCTCTTCAAAGTTGCCACCATCCATTGTTCTCCAAAAAAAATCTGTGACCCTCCAATAGCAAATTGCTGCTTGCTAATTGCACAACAACCTTTGGAGTTTGTATGTGATTGGCAGTGTGTTCTATGTGAACACCAAGAGAGGGAATTCAGGAAGAGTGTGGTAGAAATTTGGAGGGAGTTTTGTAATAAAATGGTATAGGTCAACTCCTACAAGTAAGGTTTGAGGAATGATAAAAAAAATAGATGAGGGCAGTTCAGAGAGAGTTGCAGTACCCATCGTTAAAAGATGAGGAGAATACAGCTGTGACAAATGAAGATAAGACAGAAATAATAGCTAAAACTCTTCAAATGATTCATAGTAATAATCTTACAGAAGAAGGGAAAAGGGGGAGGCAAGAGACTAGGGAGGCATATCCAGTGTTGTGATGGGGCAATGGATGCACACTTATATCCAAGAGATAAGAAGGGAAATAGCAAAATCATGGGTAAACTTATCCAGGGAAAGACCAAAGGCATTACACAATGTTAAAGCATTTAGGGGTTCTTAAAGGCCTACTTCACCGGTTTGAATATGAAGGTGTATTGAATTCTGAGATCCTATGTAGTATAAATGTACGAAAAAAATTGAAATCGGTTCATCCTAGCCTGAGAAAAGGCAGAAAGAGTGTTTTTTTAACTCTATATTTCTCTTTCTCGTGACATCACAGAAAGAGAAATATAGGGTTAAAAAAAAACTTACTTTGTAAATATTACTGTGATGTCTATTACTGTGATGTCACAGTAAAAAAAAAAAACACTCTTTTTGCCTTTTCTCAGGCTAGGATGAACCGATTTTAATTTTTTTTGCACATTTATACTACATAGGATCTCAGAATTCAATACACCTTCATATTCAAACCGGTGAAGTAGGCCTTTAAGACATCAAATTCAACCTCATGAACTTTAGACACATTCGCCATCAAATGTCCATAGCAGCAAAAATGTTCATGCACTCTATGATTTTCTCACACATCACTTACTGTTTACCCATTTGGTCACAAGCTACTGTCACATCCCTGAAACCTATACAATCACTTCACAAACAAACTGTTAAAATCCTGGACAAGAAAACCTTGTAGATTTCATCATTGTCCAATATTACAAAAGCACAGATTACTCAACTGGGAAAACATCTTGTCTTGTCTATAAAATCATTCACAGTTTATCATCCCCTCCGCTCCATCAGTTTGTTAACATCCGAACAGCTGATGACAGCAGAACTAGAGCTTCAGCGAGGGGAGATTGTATTATCCCTTTTAAGACGAGTGTATTTGGCCATACTTCTTTCTCTGTTCGTGCAGCTACTGAGTGGAACCTCACCCCCATAGCCATCAGAAATCTGAACACATATAGGGTCATTTAAATTCCAGTTAAAGAAATGGCTCATTGATAACCAGAGCTGTCTACATTACCATTAACCTGTTCATGTCATTGTCTGCTTTCGTCTGATTGTCGCTCTGCTGTGTTTTTATTGTATATTTTAGCTTAACCCATTGATGACGGCTGCTGCGCGATGCCACATTGGCTCTCCTGCCTGATGCTGCGTCGCGCAGCATTATTACTTTATCTAATTTTCATGGCATTCCCAGCATAGAATGCACTGTCATTGGTTCAAATACACATGAGGTGGGTTTTGTTGATTTTTTTAAGACCACGTGACCACCCAAAAGTTGTGTGGTTTGCCGAAAATCATGTCAATCAAAAAAAATTTAAAAAATTTAATAAAACAAAATAATAAAAAAAATACGCCAGCTATGTCGGCGACAGAACAGTTAGTGGCGTTTGGTGCGCAGAATCAAGGTCTACTATAGACTACTGACGAAAATCACACAACACATTGCATCTATTTATTAACAATATTTAATAATTTTCTAATTCATCTAATTTTGACGATTTTTAGAAATATTTATTGGTTTGTAAGCGCCAAGGGAGCATGTTTAAATAAAACCTGTGAACCTTAACTTTTAAATGTATTTTATTTCATGTTTCTATGTGCTACACAGGCTTAGATATTAAGGTTTTGGTAGACTTGACAATTCATACTATTTTTTCAGAAAACCCTCAGGCATTAAGGACATGCATCCTAGATTGCCATAGTCATCAATGGGTTAATAGTACTTTTTACTTTACTTACTTTTTAATAGTACTTTTTACTATAGGTACGTTGTGTTATGTAAATGTGTAACTTTATTTTCTTTTAGGGTGACTTTTACCATCTGTCTAGGGACTGCAGATGAAAAATAGCCTTCTGGCTAATTCTGGCATATTGACATAAATGTTTAATAATATGCACTGTCCCTGTATTAATTAATTAATTAATTAATTAATTAATTAATTAATTAATTAATTAATTAATTAAATAAAGTATATATATATATATATATATATATATATATATATATATATATATATATATATATATATATATATATATATATATATATATATATATATATATATATAATAAAATATGGGAAGAGGGGAGGTTGCCAGACAGTTGGAAAGAAGCAGTGGTTATACCAATAGTTCAACCAGGGACAGATCCAGCAAATCCAACCAGCAACAGACCAATTGCTTTAACTTCGCATGTTGGGCAAATTATGGAAAGGATGATCACAGAGAGAATGACATTTTTATAGAAAGTAAAGGTCTGGGGCGCTCCAGTGGTGTAGTGGATAGAGCGCGTACCATATTGGCGCCGACCTTCGTTGCAGTGGTCGCGGGTTCAAATCCGACCCATGGACCCATCGACCCTTTACTGCAGGTCATCCCCCCTCTCTCTGTCTCCCCATTTCAACTCTGTACTATCTAATAAAGCTTGAAAATGCCAAAAAATTATCTTTGGAGAAAGTAAAGGTGTGTTGTGTCACCTTACCAGAGTGGGGTCAGGAAGGGGAGGGGAGCAATGAATCCAGTAGTCAGTCTTGTAACAGAAATAAGGAAAATGCAAGTGAATAAGGACTCAGTATTAGCAGTGTTCTTTGATGTAGAGAAAGCGTATGATAAGGTATGGAAAGAAGGATTAATGATTAAGTTATATAAAATGGGCATAACAGGGAGAACTTTTAATTCGATAAAGAATTTTTCGATAGGCCTATACAGGGGCGTTGTTAGGATCATGAGACATCGGGGGCTTAGCCCTGGGGCGAACATTGACTAGGGAGGGTCCGGGGGGGTTGTCCCTCCCGGAGAAAATGTTGCACGTCAGTTAGTTAAATCCATCAATTTGGTGCAGTAGAACAGTTAAAATAAAAATGTCAGTCCTCAAATGCCTGCTGATTGGATGCAGACCATTGGGTGTGGGTGTGTACATATACAGGGTACAGGCTGTGCCAACTATTCTCCCCTTATTGTGATAAACCGTGTTTTAAAAAAAAATATATATATATATTGGCAGCTTTATCGAACAGTTTGTCTTTAACAAACATCCAAGAGACAAAAGGTACATTGGAATAGAAAATTAAATGCAGTCTACATATTTGTGTTATCTCGTATATGCCTATGAAAAACAATGAATCAATTAACTGATTGGCTCTCAAAGTCCTGCCTGACACTCAACATCAGTAAAACAACATGCATGCACTTTTAAAATAGAACAAATGAAAATCAGCCTGATATTATTGTTAATGAGAGAAAAGATCCAGACTGCTTCACATTTTAAATATTTAGGAATAACTATGGACTCACAGCTCTCATTCAAGAAACATGTGAAGCAGGTGAGCAATACAGTCAAATTCAATTTAAGGAATAATAGGCCCTAGGTACATTAGGAACCAGCTCCCTTGATTCTTAACACAAGTAAATTATTTTGAACTACTGTTCTGCACCAAAATTAGTTTTTGCTGTAACGCCTGGTGGTTAAAACCGGCATTGCATGTGTGATTTGTGTTTTTTGACCCTCCTGTGTTACCTTAGTTTAGTTTGATGCAACCATGGACATATAAAGAAATGGACACCGTATTGAAACATGGCGCCCATTCATTCCTATGAAAGCTGCTCATAGGCGCAGAGAAGCAACAAGGAAGCATAATCCGGAAATTCCATGCGGCCCAAAGCATTACGTAGCATGGACGTAGCGGCATTATGGACCTATCAAGAAAGAGGGCGGCAAGCGTAGCGGACTGGAGGCGGGTGTCTCGTTCTGTAGCATCTAGCCTGGCGAAAACAAACTGAAAGCCGTTAAAAGCCGTTGGGCTAATAAAACGCTTTAGGTGGCGTTTTGAAATGAGAAAACTTACATTTTAATAGTATATGGTCTAAAGATAAGTATGAGCCTATGATTGATATCCAGAAAAAATGTGCAGAGACACAATCTTGTTCGCCGCTTGTACTGTGTGGACAGGGACATCTGCCTACAGGCCGCATGAAAATAAGCTCCACCCCTTACCATGCAATACCAATGGGTTGGCCACATGTCCATGCTGGCTGCTCGGAGAAGGCAGCATCCTGGGGGCCTGGATGCAACCAGCAAGAGAGCACAGCATGTCAGTTAATTCTCATCTTTCTTGTCCTGAGAGAGTCTCAGTCCCTGAGTATTTATGTTTAAAGGATCTAAATTACTTTTGTGGCATAGCAAGTAGACTTATGTTTGTTTAATTTCTGAATGTTTAATTTTAGCTTAAATTTGGCGATGCTAATCGCGGCAGCATTTTGAGAATGCATTGTAAGTTAGCATTGAAGCTAGCGGGACCTGAAAGCCCTGTTCACAAACACACACACACACACACACACACACACACACACACACACACACACACACACACACACACACACACACACACACACACAGCCTTTCCTCACCCTCACTCAATGAATTCCCGCTTGTCTTTGTTTTGTGTTTGTTTTCCTTTTTTTGTTGCATAAAATGTAGGCTAGCAGTAACATGTAGTAGACTAGCTTTTCATAACTAAACGGTGGTTGTCATGTCTCTCTTCTTTTTTGTCTTAATCAGTTGCTATAAAAGAGAGCATCAGTCATAGCTTATCTTGCCTTATCTGGCTTGGTTTGTTATAGCATCAGACAGTATGGTATTTCACCGAAAATTTGCATACAACTTTCACAGCTTTCCTCACTTAGAGATGGTCCCTATTCCAACGCAATGTGGATATTGTTCTATTGCCAGGGCCAGGGGAGAAACTGGACCAAGTAATCTAAAACATAGGCTACATGACTGCTTTGGACAAACGTTTGCTTTTATAATCGGCGAATGTTATCGCGGGGCTATAATAAAAAATAAAATAAAAACGAAATTATAGGGGAGAGTGGCCTAAGTTGTGCATTTTGGAAGTTGTGCCACCCCTTGTTTCTAGAAAACCGTGGAAGAAATTGGAAATGTGACCACATATTTAAGAAGAGCCATCCATTTGACTCATCCTGTAAAGAAGGGAGACACAAGGAATAAGATATAAGCACATTTAAGCTAAAAAAAACTGTGTTTTGCCTTTCAAAGTAAAATTTCCATGATCAAGGTTTTTTGATTATTGTGTCTGAACAATTATAGACAAGTTTGAAAACATTTGACACATGTTTTAGTGCTTTGGTATGCTACATTTTGAGTCTATACAGTTAGCACAATGTCAGCCCTAAACTGCTGCATCATGCCTATTATCCAAATTTCTGGGATTGGGGTGATTTGTGCCAAAGGGGCTGGGTGAGTTATAAGTAAGTAAGTAAGTAAGTAAGTAAGTAAGTAAGTAAGTAAGTAAGTAAGTAAGTAAGTAAGTAAGTAAGTAAGTAAAATGTATTTATAAAAGCACATATGACAGTTTGCACTGTCCAAAGTGCTGTACATAGTGCATTCAGTAGGTAAACAATGAAGGTAAAATAACAATGACCAAAATAAAAGATGTAAAGCCCATACATCCACATAAACACAGATAGTAGTGCAGAGGTAAGATAGTTAATGGGGAGGGGGTGTACATATGGGTTTTGAGCCTTGATTTAAAGGCAGAAATGTAGGGGAATCACATTTGTCAGGTGGCAGTTGGTTCCACAAGCACAGAGCAACTAGTGCAAAGTACATTTCTGAGAGTTGTGCCAGTGGCATGGCTGTATACGCTGGTCACCAAAAGAAAGTGATTGTCTACAGTAGCTCAGAAGAGAGTGACATCTCAATTCCACTTAACGACACCACTGATGAGAGTTCAGATGGCCAGAAAGATGATGATGGTGACTTTGTCATTGTGAGCTTTGCAGGTAAAACCATTAGATCTGCTAGGCCTTGTTTAAGAAAATTGTCCTTCAATCTTTGTCAACCATTTACTTTATTACCTTTAAATAAACCTTAAATAAGTGATTGTCTAATGGATTTGTCTTGCATTACAGTTTATGAGATATATATCAATGGCACAATTCACCCCATGGTATTCTCTCCAACCGCACAACTTACACCACACAGGGGGCAAGTTGTGCATCAAGACAACTTTTTTTCCGAAAGCTATATTTCTTCAATAGTTTATTCCAGATCCAAAGTTTTTATTGCCAGGGATGCACAACACCCTGAAATATATGTACATATTTGAGGACGCCCAGGGCTAAAGACGCCACTGGGCCTATATCAAGCCCCAACCTCAGCGATTTTTACCGGCATCCAATAAGGAAGTGACCTACAACTGTAGTAACCAGAAAGTGCCACTGGGGGTGGCGCCAAGACGAGCAGTTTTTCTTTGACTCACTTGTTAGATAGGCCGTTTTCAAAGTCTTATTAAACCTATTTACAGCCTGGGCCACAAAACCATTTTAGTCTGTATGTTTAGGTCATATCTCCATGACAACACTGAGGGGGGTGAATTTTTTTGGCCCACGCTAGTTTTTATTCTTTTGGAGGTTAAAATGTATTGGCGCGATCTCTTGAGTGACAGCTCTCCGCCCGTTGTCCCTCACTTTGCCTCGGAGGTATACGTCAGCTATCTCCCTCCCCCCGACGTGACGTCGATTCCCCTTTTCGGCAAGAGGAGTGAGGCGGAGTAAAAATCTCACAAGATGGCGACGCGCACAAACCAGGATTATTGGATGCCGTGTGAATAACTGAGGTCAGCCTGGATGCTACATCCATATTATTTACTATCTATGGCCTATATTCAAGTGAAGATTGGAACAGCATTATCGAGAAGGTGTAGGGTTGATAACGGAACCCCTCAGGGTAGTGTGATTAGCCCAATATTGTTTTCTATAATGATTAATGATGTGTTTTCTATGTAAGGGATGATATTGGGAGGTCATTATTTGCAGACGACGGGACCTTATGGAAAAGGGAAGAGAGTTTAACAATAATTCAAGGGAAAATACAGGAATCAGTTCAAGTGGTAGACAGGTGGTCATATTCGTGGGGATTTAGATTCTCTGTGGAGAAAAACAATTACGGTGTTTAGGCTACTAGAAAGAAGGAGGGGCTGTAGTTCAATTGTATGGCAAACAGCTGGAGCAGGTGAAAGGTTTTCGTATATTTGATACAAAGCTTACATGGAGTGATCAACTTATTATTTTTATACAAATTATTATTATTTTTTTATTTCTTGAGAATATATCTGGTTCCCACTCCAATAAACGGTAGTAGGTGGCGGTGATGCACCTTTAACTTTAGGTGGTGGGTGCCACCCGCCAGTAAATAGAAAGAAGAAGAAGAAGAAGAAGAAGAAGAAGAAGAAGAAGAAGAAGAAGAAGAAGAAGAAGAAGGCTAAGATACGGAAGTGACGTTGTCAGTTCATGGTCCCCACACGGAAACGATTGACTTGACAACAAAACTTTCTTTACAGTTAGATGCAACAAAACCTATGTTCGGTATTTGTATGTCCTTTACTTCTCTGTCGTGTATTTCCACAGGAATGCAGTAGTTCACACACGTATCCACCAAGGTACCACAGCTACCTCGGCTAACTAAGGCTAGCCAAAGTAAGCTAGCACGGACTGCGGGGAATTCTCACCAAGCTGTCGGTGCCAAGCGGCTTGTTTACGGTAGCTGTCAGTTTAGGGGAAATGGCCTGCACTTTAGAAAAAGTGTTGGGCGATGCCCGGACCCTCCTCGAGAGGTTGAAGGAGCACGACACAGCCGCCGAAGGACTGATAGAGCAGTCCGGGGCCCTCAGCCACAGAGTTCATAGCATGAGAGAGGTGGGGAATGCTCTCCCAGACAAGGTAAGGACGGGCATCTCTACACGAATACAACGATAGCTCACTCTAGTGCCCTGCTATAAAGAGGGTATCACAGTACTCCGTTGTTCTGTTTCATATCGGTTAAGAATGAATCAAAGCAGGATTTATTCCACAATTTTCACGAATAACTCCTATAATGATCCTATACATTCTTCTCCCCTAAAAACCCAGAAGCTAATGTGGAGCAGGCAGCAGGCTGAGATTGTGATGCGTTTAAGTGCTGCCTGTTGGGTCACTTCTGTGCACCAGCATATAGAAAGATCCTTTACATTTTCAAAACGATTGGATCAGATGTGTTGTAGATGTGTACAGTGTATTTGAGAAGATATAGACACCGATGTTAATTTCCTTTATTGCTGAATGGAATTTGGCATGACGTCTGTTAGTTTTCATTGCCCGACAGCCATCGCTTAAACTGCCACTATATTCTTATTGTTATCTTTGTGCGTTAATTTGATTTATCAAACATACATTTTAAGTCGTTGGCCAACCACTTCACAATTATTTTTCTTTTGTAGTAGGGTGTTAAATAAATGATCCCATGCGCTTTCACTTTGTGATGATGTTGTTGATGCCTGTTTTGGAACACATTCCCGAATTTAATCATAGTTGATTCAAAGTGGAAACAGAGCCTTTCTATTTACTCTCATTCATTTCCACTTGGCCTTACTGCTCTCTCCTCCCAGCACATTGAAGACACTTCAGAGATTCAGGAGCTGACCAAATACAAGCCGCATGTCCTCCTGACGCAGGAAAACACTCAAATCAAGGAACTACAGCAGGAGAATAAAGGTCAAAAGTAATCTGTTTATTGTATGAATATATACATCTAAATTGATATATCTTTGCTCACCTTTTCATGTCTCTCTGCAGAACTATGGCTGTCTCTTGAAGAACACCAGTACGCTCTAGAGTTGATCATGGGTCGATACCGAAGGCAGATGCTCCAGCTGATGATGGCCAAGAAGGAGCTGGACACCAAGCCTGTGCTCAGCCTCCACCAGGACCATGCAAAAGTACAACCACTGTCTGCACATCTTCAAGTTCTCAATTGTTCCTAGGTCAGGATCCTAAATAGATTTTGGGGAAATGTCTGTTTTTCTGTGTGTTGTCAGGAAGTGCAGAGCCAGGTGGAGAGGATCTGTGAGATGGGTCAGGTGATGAGGAGAGCAGTGCAGGTGGATGATCAGCACTACTGCTCTGTCCGAGAGAGGCTCGCTCAGCTAGAGGTCAGCACACTGCTCCAGTACAGTCAGGAACAAATCTACATGTGTTTCTGATTGAACCATTATTTGTGGAAAGCTAATACTGGACAGGACTGAATGGGGTTCTCTTAGTTCTTTCTTTCGTGTGTAAGGTAAAGAGATGCATAGCAATGCATAAACACAAACCTGCATTTTTTTAATAATATCTAGTCATGCAGAGAGTTTTATTTGCCCAGGTTTGGTGATATGGAACCCGAGATGTCTGCTGCCATCCAATGCAATATAAGTGAATAGAAATACTTTTGTGGCACTCGCAGTAGGGCTGTGCCATATCATACCATCCACGATACGGGTGCTTTCTACGTCCGCGTTTATGTGTCCACGTTTGAACAGGTGTATTGATAAAGTTTGGGCTTTTTACTTTTGATGGTTTTATTGCGCTTACTTTTTAGCATTGTTCACGTCAACTGGGTTACGTCAATCTTCAATTTATCTTTCATCTCTCTGCCGTGGCTGTCCACCCGCATGTGTGTCTGGCGTGTCCACAGTGCTGGCTGATACACTGAAAACAGTGTGTTAATTTTCTAAACTTTAAAAAAAAAAGGGAAGAAAGGGGAAAAAAAAAAGGTTTTCGTTTATTGATTTTTCCTAAATAGTTATGATTAAGTAACCAGTTACTAGGGATGGGAATCGAGACCCGGTGCCGAGTCAACCAATTCCTTGGAATCGTTAACATGCCTGCTTAACGATGCCGCTTATCGGTTCCGCTTGTTGCAAATGTGTCATGACTTGACACTCGCGCTGCTTTGTTTTGGTTCAGAACGCAGCAAACATAGCCTGGCTCCGCCCGCCCGCCTACTTCCGGCCATATTTCATTTTCCCTTCAGTAGTCAGTCTGAGTGTACAGTGCATTTCCCAGATTTAGCCGGAGAATCTACAGTCGTCCAATCAGCGAACAGAGCGAGTGGCTGAGAACGATGACGTCGAAGTCGCGCTCCAGTTTCAGTTGAATGCTGCGTTCCTTTATACTCGGAAGAAGGAGATTTCCGACTTGGTAGTTCCGAGTTCCGACCTGTCTGTGTTCCAGTGCATCTGCTCGCGAAAGTATGGACGCCTACAACCTTTCTCATCCAAATAACTAAACGTTAGGCTCTAGCAAGTTACTGTTGCCAGGTACCGGTAGATTCATAGTAGATTCAATATTTAGTGAAGTCGGAAATTTCCGAGTTCCCTGTCCAACTGGAACGCACCGTCAAAAGCCGGCTCATGACACACGTGACGACCAAACGTGATGCGATTGGTTGGCTAATCCAGAGTGGCACTGGGCAGATCCAATAGTTTTAAACTTCGACAGACACCCGCCTCCAAGTGAGTGAACGTTTGCCAATTACAGCACTTCCAGACCTTCTGTACAAATGAAATGAAGTACGATGGTCTGGTTGGACCAGGCTACAGCAAGCATGGCGTTGAGACAGAATCTCTCTAAATGTTGGTTGTTTTTCACTTGAAAAGACGACAATACGGCCACCTGCAACAATTGTAAAGTTTCCATTTCGTCAAATGACACGCGCACAAGCAGGAGCGCAAGCGAGCAGACGGCGATCCTGACGGTTAAACGTTTAAATGTCCGCTGCCTGTCTAGTCGACACCAGAATTGCCCATTGGACTTGTACATACAATGTGTGGGAATGAACGTGTGTGTAGGCATATGTGTGGGCTAATAAAAGAGGGAGAGAGATAAAAAGGTGAGAGCAGCATAAAGCAAAGCAAAAAGGTTTTCTTGACCGCTGCCTTAAGCCCCGCAGTGTTTACTCACGTTCGTCAGCTGGTTTGTTTCTTTTTCCTTCCGTCAGCTGTTCTGCTGCCTTTACGCACGGCGGGTGGAGACGAACCCAAAACAACATACAGCGGAACTCGGCGGTGATAAGGAAACGATAGTCTACACTTAAGTTTAACAATAAACTTCATAAAGACACACTTAAAATAACGATCTCTGCCCATACAAAAAGCACTGACTTGGATAACTTGATGGAGCGATCGATGTGCAAAGAACATCCGGCACATGTCTGATGACGGGCCGTTATATTAATAATAAACAGCGGGCGGGCTTATAAAAAAGGAAGAGAGATAAAAAGGTGAGAGCCTTTTTCTTTTTCCTCCCGTCAGCTGTTCTAATGCACCCTTTACGCACGGTGGTTGAGACGAACCCTACACTAAAGTTAAACATGAAACTTTGTAACTACACACTTAAAATAACGATCTCTGCCCATACAAAAAAAAGACTTGTATTACTTGAGGAGCGACCGATGTGCAAATGTGTCTGATGACGGGCCGTTATATTAATAATAAACAGCGCGCTGCACATTAGAACAGCATGTACATTAATTATCTCGTATCCTTCCTGAGAGGGCATACATGATATTTTTTCTGCAAACAAATGGTTAATTTGCCAAAGTTGATAGTTGGTCTTGTCTTTACAGAAGACTTCTTTGTATTTTTTTCAGTTGAATTTTGTTTCAAGTTGAATGCAAATGAGCACAGTTAATATTCCAAAAGGCACAAGCTCTTCCTTGACTGTTTTCAGTCTGTGTTTTTAGTTTTTAGGGAACATAGTGGCATTTGGGCTTAAAAAGGCAAACCTTTTTATTTTTTGTCCGGACCAATTAATGTGAAAATTGACAATTTCCTAATCCTAAAGTACTCTTGATAATCTTTGCACACACTAGACACACTTCTGATCAGATATTTAAACAGGTTAACACAAATAAACACATTTGTACTTATTTTCTCACACAATGAGAATCGATAAGAGAATCGATAAGGAATCGGATCGATAAGCAGAATCAGAATCGTTAAATTCTTTATCATCAATTCCCATCCCTACCAGTTACACATGTACACGTGCACACCCCTACTGTATCATAATACAATGTATATGTCTTTACATGATAAAGTGCCAAATCCAGATATCAATCATATAGTAACATGATGCTATGTCACTGCTAATGCACTATGTTGCTGTTGCTGCCACACTGGCATAAGACGCTTTGAAATTAATGACAGATAGTTGAAAAAGAAGGATGGAGAATGCCCTTGATTTTGTTTGCACCAATATCAATCAATCAATCTTTTATTTTGATGATTATAAATGATTTATAAATGCTGCTGCCTTCAAGCTGCAATCACCAATAACATTTTGTCAATTCTTTTTTTTCTATATCATTATTGCATTAACTACCCCAAACTCATAGTTATTGAAACATCACAATTACAGGGACAGCTATTTTTCAGTAGAATATATTTCCAGTGGTAACTGTTTACAGCAATGTCCGTAGATTCCCCAGAGTAACAGAGAGCCAGTGTCTTGAAGGAGATGCTAGTGCTAACGGCTCAGATAAGAATCGCCACATACTCCATTCACCTGAACTGCATTGGGCTGGACGCACAAACCACATACCAGTTTACAGGGCCTAGGCTGTGTCGTCACACTGATTGTGTATCATTATCAGTGTACACACATTACAGACACAGGAAGCAGGTTGTGAGGAGATATTCACTGTTTTTGACAAAGTCATTTTGGCAACACACTTTCTCCAGAATCACTGAATACACCTTTAACTCTCAAAACTTATGTCCGATGATGGTTTTAAATGTGTGGGTATTCATCATGTTATTCTGACCTGTTCAGATTGAGAACAAGGAGCTGAGAGACCTCCTGGACATCAGCAAGGCATCTGTGAAGACGGCCAGAGAAGAGAGCAACCAGCCGGCAGCAGAACAAGAGCCACTGGCCAATCAGTGAGCAGAACAGCTTCAGTATGGACGCTGGTTCAAGCAACAACACCTCTAGGACCAGCAGACAGGCGTGATCCTCTCTACCTGTGTTCACCACATTATTTATTTTTATTTTTATAAATGAGATGGAATGCAGTCAAACCAGAGCATATTTTTTCGTAGGGACCGTACCAGTCAACACCTGCAGTATCTGGATGATAGCTTATATTTTCATATGTTATAACTGCAGTCTTGTTGGAGTGAATACCACATCAATCATGACTAAGGCCATATCTTGTCTTATTACTGACAAGAATTCAGTGGGATCTAAGATTCACACATGTGTACTGGAATAGAGAAAGTAATGGCAAAGGGGATTTCTTTTGTTTTTAGCCAAAGACACATTTAAACTTGACGGACACAGTTTCTACCTCTTTGGTACCCCTTTGTTGTTCACACAATGTGAAATGCTCATAAATTAGACCCACTATGAGTTCACTTGAGGTCCATTCAGAAGCCAACTCATATTCTACATCAGTTGAAAAGGCTGTGCTTGATAATCACTGCCAACATGATGACTATTGGCTGTTTCACACAGTTTGCCTGCTGAGGAGGGACTTACATGTGCATGTGATGGCCTATCATTTTATGAATCTGGATACATTTGTCAGTCTGTTTGCAGAATTCATTACAGGAAATGACATGATTTCCATGTGTAGTACTTTGATTCTGTGTGTTAAACACCAATGTGCTAGTTTTCAGATTTTGATGCAAAGTAGTTAAATGTACCAGTTGATGGGAAATATTTATGTAATCGTAACTATAACAAAACATGCCAAGTTTCTGTAAAATTGATAACAAATGTGCTGTATGTTGTCAAATTGTATATTGCCATCTCAGGAAATCAGTGTCGGTAAGATGAACATGCTGTAATTACTTCATGGCAGTGTACTGATTTGTGTCAAACAAAATTTCATTAAGAAACTTTAAAGAGCACCTATTATGCTTTTTCAACTTTTATGACCTATAAATGCTGTTATAATGATTTATAGTCATGTTTAACCATACTAAAGTGTCAAGTAATGACTTACATGCATTTAGACCAGGGGTGTCCAAACTACGGCCCGCGCTTTTTATTGGCCCACGGCCGATTTTAAAAATATAATGTAATATGGCGCTTTTAATTTTTAAATAATTTAAATGCACTCATTATATTACAGAGAAATATATGTCCCATAAAAGAAAAAGAGCAACAAGCCCATCCCAGAGGACCCTGCATAATATTTTATTTTAAATTAATATTATTATGGAAAATCTATGTGTCCTTCTCCAAGAGCTTCTAATTCATCTGACACAGTGTCTCTTTTTCATACAAAATTCTTCAGATTTAGCCTCTTAATTTCCCTCTCAAAGTGCACCAGATTCATGCATTTCACTTTAAAAACTTTAAAAAATCTCCCGGGGGGGCATACCCCCGGACCCCCCTAGGAGGGTCGGGACCTCGGCTGGATACTATTGTCACCCTGCTGGACATTGGACGCAAAGGCAGAAAACACTGGGGGTATCATTGGCATATAAACAAGAGGGGGAATGTGCCTGTTTAGTGTGCAAGGAAAGTGTTGCCGTGAAGAAGGATTACAATTTACGAAGACACTATGAAACTAAACATCTAAGCAGCTACATGTCCAGATAAATGTGTTATTTTTGCAAAGTGGCCCGGCCCTTCGTAGATTTTTCTGTAAGTGGCCCTCAGTGAAAAAAGTTTGGACACCCCTGATTTAGACGTATTCCCTGCTGACCGTCTGGGGTCTGACCATGTATGGTAATGCTGCAACATCCTCAGGCACGCTCCGGCCATGCCCCCACCTGCCTGCTCAAATATTCCCGTGCACCGCTGAAAGTCTTCCGGAAGGTAACCAATCTCAACTGAGTGGGGTTGGCAGGAGGGGGCGGAGAAGGACGAAGCCCAGTGTTGACAGAGAATGCTGAATGCGCCCAGATGAGAGAGAGTTTCCTGAAAATCTACATAGTTTTTTGTGCTGTGATACGTGTCAGGCTGCTCCATAGGAGTCATTAATGAGAAATGAAGACCAGAAAAGTAGTATAATAGGAGATCTTTAAAATAAATTTACAATAAAAAAATGTATGTTCTCTAATGCTGTTTGCATTGTGTTGTACGTAATTTACTGTTCAGGCTCTTAGAATTACCGCTGGATGGCGACATTGAGCACGTTGTGCGTAACCGCAGTGAGGGTTGCAAGAGTAGCGTAATGATAAGTTCAGGTAAACGGGTATAAACTACCTTTGGATACAGCATACTTGTATTTTCACTAATACAGTAATAATGTGTATGAGTTCTCCTTTAAAGTTGATACAATTTTTAAATAATTGACGTGCTTTAGCCTTTAGTAATCTGAATGCTGTCGCTTGGCCGTTCCTCTGCCATCAAAGCGTGAAAAATCGTACATTTTCGAATGCACGTGAAAGCAGCACCGGAGCTGGGTTTGACACTTCTAGCCTGCCTCAAGCTAATGTTCAGCATGTCTGAGAAGGAGCTGGGGAAAAAGTGGGACCGATGCCTGGCAGACGGTGCCATTAAACTTGGTAAATATCTCATTGTCTTCTGCGTATGACGACACATTGAAGTCCCCCTAAGGACAAAATGATCTGCAGTTTTTTTTATTGTATTCCACAGCTGTCATTGACTGGGCGGGAGGCTAACTAGCTAGCCATTAAGGGCTCGTAAAGGACAACTGCATGCCGGTTAGATATCCAAGCCTATTATTCTTATTGGTCAAAGTAGGGCGCAGTTTCATTACATTCTTCTGATGTTGTATATATATATATATACACACACACACACATACACACATATATACATACATATATATATATATACACATATATACATACATACATACATACATACATACATACAGTGTTTCCCCCAGGAAATGACTAAAGGCCAGGACACACCAGCCCGAAAATCGCCGTCGTAGAGTCGATAGGGGGTCGGGAGACGAATCTGTTTGGTGTGTGCCGTAACGTCGGCCGACGTAGAGGTCGTCGGGCTTGTTTTGAGCCTGTCGCCGCCGATTGAACATGTTCAATCGGCGGCGACAGGCTGGCCGACCGTCTTTCATTTGGAGCAATTTGATTGGTGGAGGGCTAGCGAATCAGTGAAGCCCGGAAGTGAGGCGGGTAGCACAAACAGCTAACAACAGCTAGCCATCGTTTTAATGTGTTTGTTCGTTTCGTTTTGAGAGTACTCACATGCATCAACCCTTGTTGACTGCTCGACACCATGCTCGACACTCTCTGCTAAAAATTGTGCTCTTATGGTCCATAAATATAAATACGTATTTCTATCTAATGTTTATGCTCTAGAGAGCTGTCCCATCATTTCCGGCTTTCTTATTTTTTCGGGCCACAATACAGATTAGCGCCGCCTGCTGTTATGGAGACATTACGTCCCGCGCAAGCAACAGAGCGTACGGAAAGTCAGCAGTCAGTTTGGTGTGTTCTCTGGCCGCGACGGGAAGCCTGGAGCTTCCTGAAACGGCCGACCCCATTTTTTGCGTAGTCGGAACAAGTAGAAACAAGTCGGACTGGTGTGTCCTGGCCTTTAGTCAAGGTGGTCGCTGCCCAGGGGAACAGGAGGCGAACATTTTGGGGGTATTTTGCTCAAAGACGCCATGTGCACTAAAGAAATAGACAACTGTTTATTTGAATACAAAAATACAACTGACACTGACCTTAGAGTTGTGCAATTGTGTTTGCTATGTGCAGGTACACATTTTGTGCAAACATACAGTAAAAAATACAATTAAAGAAAACTTCTACTGTTTTGGTGCAATACCATGCAGACCTAGGTTTCGTTCCGAATCGCATACTTTCTACTATATAGTATGTAGAAAAAAGATTTAGGATGTCCCGATTCTTGTGGCCAGATTTAGGATGGTTAGAAGTACCCGGATGTCCTACTTCATGCGGCCAAGATTGTTAGTGTTGAAAAGTCATGGACATATAAAGAAATGGACACCGTATTGAAACATGGCGCCCATTCATTCCTATGAAAGCTGCTCATAGGCGCAGAGAAGCAACAAGGAAGCATAATCCGGAAATTCCATGCGGCCCAAAGCATTACGTAGCATGGACGTAGCGGCATTATGGACCTATCAAGAAAGAGGGCGGCAAGCGTAGCGGACTGGAGGCGGGTGTCTCGTTCTGTAGCATCTAGCCTGGCGAAAACAAACTGAAAGCCGTTGGGCTAATAAAACGCTTGAGGTGGCGTTTTGAAATGAGAAAACTTACATTTTAATAGTATATGGCCTAAAGATAAGTATGAGCCTATGATTGATATCCAGAAAAAATGTGCAGAGACACAATCTTGTTCGCTGCTTGTACTGTGTGGACAGGGACATCTGCCTACGGGCCGCATGAAAATAAGCTCCACCCCTTACCATGCAATACCAATGGGTTGGCCACATGTCCATGCTGGCTGCTCGGAGAAGGCAGCATCCTGGGGGCCTGTGAAAAGTGCATCCTATTTGGGCGATTCTGACCCACAATCCAGTGCGCACGTGAAGTGACGTCACATCGACGAAGCCTCCATATGAAAACAAACGGGGATGCGACGGATATAAAAGCAAGAGGCAAGATCAAGGCGCAATGTTATGATGAAATAAGAGAGAAAAGTATGTCCCAATGGTATGCCTACTGCATCCTAACTAGATTCTTTTTATCGTCGGATGTAGTATGTAGAATAGAAAAAAGAAAGAGTATGCGATTCGGAACGCAACCACACTAAATACAAATAATGGACCATACTCTTAACATGTGTATGCACATTAGAGTGCAAATTCAACTTTTTAAAGTTCCGTTTGGATGGGGGGCTGTGCGACTATTGTGGACAATAGGCTTACTGTGTTGCGATTGCCTTTATTTCATTAATGGTTATTATTAGCCTACTTGCTTGATTTCTTTTTAAATACAGAGGTTATTGGTTGTCTTGGAACATTTATCTCCCAATTTAAAACAGAAAAATAAAAGCAGCATTGACAATTGCTGTTTTACAAATAACTTTATAGTTTAAATAACAAATACAATGTGTTTTCCCCTTAAAATGACTAAATACATTTCAAAGACAGTAACAGTGTGGCACTTCTGTAAACTTACTGAAACTTGGCTGGGCCATCATTCTCATGCATTCATCAGACTTTTCTCTGCGCTGTCTAAGCTGATAGATAGGGTGTGTTGCCACGGTGATGTGGAGTCTTAAACTAGTCTAGCTTTGCACAGCACTTATTTCTGTTCAGCTAAATATCCCCATAGAACCGCACTGAGTTTATTTTCGCCACTAGTTCAATGATGGCTTGCTTCTGCTCGTTGACTCTCCCGCGGACATGCCGTATAGTCACGCGCGGCACGGTCGCGCGCGCAGAGCCGTGGAGCTGCAGACATACACAGAGCAGCTGATAGGGAAACGCTTGGAGACACAAGCATACATTTATTTACCGCAAGTCGCAGTTGTGACCATGCACAAGCATACATCACGCTTGCTAGTACATTAATTATGCAGCACTAAAAATTAAAAATAAATTTTTATTTAATTTTTTTCTTTTTTTTGGTCGGTAGGTATAAGGCGGGGGGCTTGCGTTGCTAAGGCGGCCCCTTCACCAAAAATTAATAGGCTAACGCTATGGCAACTGCTAGTTCCTGGTCAGAACAGAGTAGTGCGCGCTTCCTCTCCAAATATCCCAAGATATCCCTCACCTTCAAGGCCCTCCACAGCCTCGCCCCTCCATACATCTGTGAACTCCTGCACACCAACACCGACCCTTTCTCGTCATTGTCATCTCGTTCTCATATTGGTGTGGACAATTTCAGCACATTTGAATATTGGTATGGACACGTCCACACCATCCATACGTAATTTTACGCCCATGTCTGACACTCTTTCCTCTTTTAAGTCTTGTCTAAAAACCCATCTTTTTAAACTGACATATTCCATCTAATTCATTGTCTCCCACCCATTTAACCCTTCTTGTGTAAATTGTTTCAATGTATCTTGTTTTTGTGTTTTTTATGATTGTTGATTTTGTTTTTTAAACACTGCCCTGTAAGGTGACCTTGGGTGCTATGAAAGGCACCCTCAATTAAAATGAATTATTATTATTATTATTAAGAGCCCACGGATCGGACACCGTCTCTGTAAGCGCTATAGTTCTGCTGATGCAAAGAGACCAGTGGTCATGACTACTAGAGACCAGTGGTCATGACTACTAGAGACCAGTGGTCATGACTACTAGAGACCAGTGGTCATGACTACTAGACCAGTGGTCATGACTACTAGACCAGTGGTCATGACTACTAGACCAGTGGTCATGACTACTAGACCAGTGGTCATGACTACTAGAGACCAGTGGTCATGACTACTAGACCAGTGGTCATGACTACTAGAGACCAGTGGTCATGACTACTAGACCAGTGGTCATGACTACTAGAGACCAGTGGTCATGACTACTAGACCAGTGGTCATGACTACTAGACCAGTGGTCATGACTACTAGAGACCAGTGGTCATGACTACTAGAGACCAGTGGTCATGACTACTAGACCAGTGGTCATGACTACTAGAGACCAGTGGTCATGACTACTAGACCAGTGGTCATGACTACTAGAGACCAGTGGTCATGACTACTAGAGACCAGTGGTCATGACTACTAGAGACCAGTGGTCATGACTACTAGACCAGTGGTCATGACTACTAGAGACCAGTGGTCATGACTACTAGAGCAGTGGTCATGACTACTAGAGACCAGTGGTCATGACTACTAGAGACCAGTGGTCATGACTACTAGAGACCAGTGGTCATGACTACTAGACCAGTGGTCATGACTACTAGACCAGTGGTCATGACTACTAGACCAGTGGTCATGACCTAGAGACTCACGTCAGCAATACTCGCCGTCGTGCGATGACGTCGGTTAGGAAAAGTGGAGTCGAATTCATTTTAAACAGTGCTGTCTTTTCCTATATTCGAAAAGAAGCCCCTTTTCATCTCTCCTTGACCCGAACATAACACAGCTTTCATATCCATATGATCGACTCTGCAATATTCCTGCTAATGTACAAATCTTTGCATAAAAAAATGTATCCTCAGTATTAACCTTAAGTCAATGCATTTCCACAAAGAAAAATCTAAATCTAAATATTGTACCAGAACTTAACACAAAATCAAACCAACAGAGAACTGCTTTAACTTTTCCTTGTGCTACATTTCTGTTAAATAACACATCTTTGCAGACAGATAAGGTGTTTAGCCCTGACCTCATTGCATCATGTATTTGTTTTATATGTCAACAAAGTTATAATTTTCTCATGTCATGGATATGTTGCCTATTTTCAGATAGATTTCCGTCAGGGAATTGGTTCCAGACCATACCAGCTGTAGTTTGGTGATGGAGATTTCTGTTATTTGTGCTTCAAACTGTACAGGGACGCACTGTGACAGGCTTTCTTCAGTTTTTTTCTTAGAACCCATTTTTTACCAATAAACAAGAAAAGGAGAATTTGACTCGTATTTTTCGTTCCTGCGTTCCAGCAAGAAAACAGTCAAACGAAAATACGATTGGTTTTCTCCTTTCTGTCACTTTGGATTCAAACCTCACCACACTAAGCACACATCCATTAGCATTCCATTCTTTGTACGTTTAGTTATTGAAATAATATTGCTGGTATTATAGGCCAGAGGGGTATACTACGAAACAAACTCAACAGAGCCCGGCTCTCTTTTTTTGATCTGGTTCAACATAACACATTCCCTCGCTCAGAGCTAACCGGTATCACGAAGGAAGTTATCAACCTCTTATGTTGAACGAGGGTTTCAGCTTCAGGCTCTGTGCGCGTCCCCATAAGAGGGGGCGTTTGGCCGTCATTTGACTCTGCTTCCGCACAGACTGGACTGATCTTGTGCCGCTAACTTTACACTAACGGACTGATGGCGAGCAGCTGAGTAAAAAAATAAATAAAAAAGTGCGTCGCTAACTTCACTCGAGGAAGAGTTTGTCAGTCTGAATGATCACAGAACAGCAGAAAACAGAGAGCCGAAAAAAACTCTTACTGCAAATAAGGAGAGAGTGGAATGTTGTCAGAAAATTGGGATTCATTTATTTTACAGATCGTTCTCGCAGTGCATAATGTGACATTATAAAGCAATTAAAGGTTGAACTCGGATTTAAACAGTACACCGTTTAGCCTAGTTGATAATCCTACACTTAAGAATCTGATTTAAGTCTGACACTGTCCCCTAATGAATAGCATAGCCTATGTGGAAAATCACTTTAGTTTTGGGCCACTGTCCACATCAAAATTAATACAATTTAGATTTTGATTTAGGCTAATAGCCCTTTATTTGCATCTTATGAATACCATTCAAATAAATAGCCTAGATACAAAACCTGTAGTCTGTATTTTCCGGACAAATATGTCACCTGTCACGTCCCAACTGTAATCGCTACTGATGAAAAGAAAGAAGCCCACAGTGAAATAATGTTGCAACCTGTGATTTTATAGAACGCTTCATTAAGAGCCAGTGTGTGTAGATCGCCAGGTAAAATCATTTGAGGTGAGAGCATAGAGTGGCGCTGCATACAGTAGGTCTAGGCTATTTTACATTTTCTGCATCAATAACTATGCATGTGGCAAAAAGCCACATGTTACAGTTCACTCTAATGTAAGCCTTATGTCACGGCTTCGTTTCGTTCATTAACTTGCTGATCAATAAGTTTACTGATTTAACTAGTTTACTCAGTGAAAAGTATCGCTCAGACATTATAGTCAGGTCCGCGGGATTTCAAAAGGTGTAGTTTCCTTAAAGGGCAGCGCTCTAAGAGCCAAATTTAAACTCAAACTCTGGAACAAAAACTGGTCTGAGCTGGTTAGCCGTGCAGCCTCTGTTACCACGGTGATCTAACCAGGTAGAAAGAGAGCCACCTTTCGTGATACTGAAAACTTTGGCTTTAGACTCAACAGACCTCGCTCAGCCCTTAATCTCGCTTCGTAGTATAAACCTCAGGGCATTCTGTAATATGACAACAACAACAAACAGTCTTCAGTCTTGCAGGTTCTGCTTACGACCAAAAGGACCATACGATTGGCAGATGTTTTAATGGAGTGCAATGTTTAGTGCAATGACGCGGACGGGACATCAACTGTTGGCTTTTTTAGTAAGCTGTTTAGAGGCTACATGTCTTTAAATTGACATCTCATTTATTGACCAATTTCAGCGAGAAAATGTAGGGTGACAATACTTTACTTCCCAGCACCCTTCTGTAGTACCAGGGTCCAAGTTGAAATGTTTCTATATATTGTAATATGTATTTGAAATCTAGTGCATTAAAAAACAACAACGCTACACTGTCATCCATGTCCCACTGAAGTTGTTTTCCTTTTCTCAGGCACTGGGTTGGGGTTAGGAATCGTCTTCTCTGTTCTCTTCTTCAAACGTAAGTAGCTTTAATCAATTGTTTCTGTATCTGTAAACTTTCATTTAGCTCAGAGGGACTCAGCTAGGAGTGATGCTCTGTGTGGCTAATGCAGAACCTACACTGGCTCAGTTCTAGCAGGGTTCGACATAACCAATGGCCCGCTGGCCCGGGACCAGTAAAATCATATGCAGGGCAAGTTGATTGGCCAGTCACTGGCCCGCCCGGACCAGTAACGGCCAATCACAGATCAGTATTTTTGTAGACTACATCATGGTTCATTGAAATGCGCGTTCAGAGTCGGAATGAAAGCAGTGTTTATCAATATAATAAACATTATATAAAATATATTTTTTAATGAAAGGCCTGTGGACAAACGATGCGTGGGCGTTTTGACAGGCGGAGCAACAAGCGGGTGCACTCTCGCTCCGTTGGCAGAGCTGCCTACCGTCCGCCTGCGAGTCGACAAATCAATCGACTTACTTTGCCCCCTTTCTTTCTTCCCAAAGCAGAGGTTGAGTTGCAGAAAATGAAGTGAAAACTGCGCTTTTCCTTTAAAATACTGGCCCACCCCTTCAACATACTTTCAGTTGTAGGCTTCAAATTCAATATGTTTGTCTGGTGTTATATTATGTGTATGAGCAATCTCAACATTTCATATAATTAACTAAAATAAAAATAACCAAATCTAAAGGGAATATCTAAACTGTTACAGTATAGATATTCCCTTTAGATTTGGTTATCTTTCTTTATTTTTCTAATACAGGTATTATAACTATTGACACTAAATTATGAAAAAAAAAAAGTGTGTGCAGGGCCAGTGAAAATATACAAGGGGCCAGTAAAACTCGGATCCACTGGCCCGGCGGGCCAGTAGGAAAAAAAAGTTATGTTGAACCCTGTCTAGTATTTTATTTTTTATTGTTTTTGCTAAACAACACTCCGCCCTAACAGAAGACATTATACAACCTGAATTTCTAATATAGAGCACCAACATCACCCATCGTAAAAGCACACAAAGGAGCATGCAAATATGTTAATGTGAGTTAAGCACAGTAATAAAGACAAATCTTGAATCACCGCCTTGCGGTTGCATGCATCCATTCGGCATACAGTTGCTGAACAGTGAAAGTCCAGTGGTGGTAGGCATGCTAGAAGGTAAATCTCCTAAGAAGCTTCAGTATGGTACAAGGTCACAACGACCTGGCAATAATATGTAAAGTAGCAGTAACCTTTGACCTCCACAATCTAATCAGTTCATCTATGAGTTGTTGTTATTATTATTATTATTATTATTATTATTATTATTATTATTATTATTATTATTATTATTATTATTATTATTATTATTATTATTATTATTATTATTATTATTATTATTATTATTATTATTATGAGTCCACATTTGTGCACAGTTTGAAGAAAACCCCTCAAAGTGTTCAGAATATGCAAGATCACAGTGACCTTTGACCTCCAAAATGTTATCAGTTTATACTTTAGTCAAAGTGTGAGGTTGTGCCAAATGTGTTGAGAATGCCTAAAAGCGTTCTTGAGATAATTCATGACGGCCTTTGGCTGCCTCGGCGCAGAGGCATAACAACAGAAAGGGTGTTAGAAAAAGAGTGTGAAAAGGACTTCACATGCCATCTCTGGTGTGTTAACACTTAAAGACATAAAGTACCTGTTTGCTTTGCAGGGCACACGTGGCCCATCTCCCTGGGCTCAGGAGCGGGACTCGGCATGGCATACGCCAACTGTCAGAATGACCTGAGGTCCCATTATATGCTGCACAGAGGCCAAAAGGTTTGTTTGTGCAATGAAACACATATTGACATTGAACTCAGAGTAACAACTCTTTCATTGTAAATGCCAGTTCATTTATCTAAGTGATTTCTTCTTTGTTTTACAGGAGGAATAGCTGCAAGGCACACAGGGACTGTCTATGTTTGTGTTTTTAATTTCTTTTTCTTTAGTTTTGTCTGTGGGAGAGTCACCATTTGCACTGTTTTGCAGTTAGATCCTTGTCTCCCTGTTAAACGACCCATCCTTTAGTATGACTCTGTACCATTTGAATGTGTCTGATCAGGACAGTCTGTGTTTATTTAATAAAATAATCATGACAATTACCCTTTTGAATCATCTTTCTTTTTTTTAAGCTACAGTGCATACATTTTCATATAAAATAATTTTGGTTACATTGAAGCCATCGCCAAGCGAGTTGAAGAACTGTTGATTAAGCCTATTATCAGCTCCACAAAACTCTCTGTATTTCTCAGTATGGCAGCGTTTACAAACTGGTGTCGCCCACCGAAAGTGGTGCAGGAGCTCAGAAAAATCATAAGAAGAGCCCAAGAAATATTTCAGTTGATTCTGCTGCAAAGAAAAAACCTGGACGTACAGCAGAAGGTGTAAAATCCATGAGCTATCACTGAAGGCTTACCTCATGTAGATGCACTGACTTTGTTGAAATAACTCAGAATTCCTTATGGGGGTGCTATAAGTTACGTGTTTTTAAACTTATATGGAACTAAGTATAGCATAAAAAAAAGTATTGTAATATTTTATCAGCGCTAGATTATAAAGATATAAATACACTCCCAGCAGTGATGTTGGTGTTTGAAGGAGTAATAAGGCTTGAGTGTTTAGCAGCTTTTAAATGGTGAGGTTTCAGTTCATTTTGGATGGCGAGTGGGAGTGATTTTCTGAAAGGTGTCCTGAAGGAAGATGGGGGTTGCAATGCAAACGCTTTGCCATAAGGTGGTGGGCTCAGTGTGAGTGACACGGGGTTAGGAGGTTGGCATAGAGATGGAGGAGATTAGTCTGTTCAGAGCAGGCATGAGCATCGCCAACTTACTCTGTGTTCAGTGTTCCACAAGTCTATTGAAACGCTGGAGTTTACCTGAAGACATGCTTTTTATTTCTTTTTTTGAATAGTTCTCATTGCCACATCTCTACACATATTAAAACTTTTTTGAGTATAAATAAAACACCAGAAGCCCTGAAAGCCTATTTGAGAGGTGAAATTATATCATTTGCAGCATACAAAAATAAGTGTACAAAACAGAAACAAACTGATCAGATTCTGAACATAGACAGACAATATGCTAATTCACCTTCATCTGAACTTTACAAAGAACGTTTAAAACTTCAGACAGAATTCAACCTTCTTTCCTCTCGTCAAGTTGCAGACCAGTTGCTTAGGAGCAGAGGTACTTTTTACGAGCATGGTGACAAGATTGGTAAACTCCTGGCCAATCAACTGCGCGGATTTAGAGCGAAGCAACTCATCCCTGGAATACGGACAGACAATGGGTGTACAACATCAGATCAGAAATTGATAAACGAAAAGTTCAAAACATTCTATTCAAATTTGTATAGTTCTGATTGTACAGTAGACGCAGCGGTGATGGAAACCTTTTTCAGTAACCTAAACATGCCTTCCCTTTCTCAAGACCTGAGACATAGCCTTGAGGCACCTATTACTCAGAAGGAAATTATTGCAGCAATAACATCTATGCAATCAGGCAAATCTCCTGGTCCAGACGGACTTCCATCTGACTTTTTTAAGAAATTTTCAGCCGAATTGTCGCCTTTTTTATGTTCGGTATTCTCAGACTCATTTGACTCAGGTAAACTCCCGCCTTCGTTCTACCAGGCCTGTATTTCCCTGTTGTTAAAAAAGGATAAAGATCCTCTAGATTGTGCATCATACCGACCAATTTCACTATTAAATACGGATGTGAAGATACTTGCTAAAATTCTCGCCCACAGATTGGAGGATGTTCTCCCCTCTATCATATCCCCCGACCAAACTGGGTTTATAAAGGGACGCCAATCATTTTATAATATCCGCCGGCTAATGAACATTTTATATTCCCCCAGAAATATTGAATCAGAATGCCTCGCTTCTATGGATGCTGAAAAAGCATTTGATAGAGTAGAATGGAATTATTTGTTTTTCACCCTTGAAAAATTCGGTTTGGGTCCTGTTTTCACTTCTTTGGTTAAATTATTATATGCATGCCCTTCTGCCTCAGTATTAACAAACAGCCGTTACTCAAGTAGTTTTGATCTGCACCGTGGGACCCGGCAGGGTTGTCCTTTGAGCCCGCTCCTTTTTGCTATTGCAATTGAACCACTTGCTATTGCCATTCGTGGTAACAAACAGATTCAGGGGATATGGAGAGGAGGAAGTGAACATAAGGTATCATTATACGCCGATGACTTACTTTTGTTTGTCGCCAAGCCAGCCACCTCTTTACCGGAGGCACTTTCTGTGTTGGAGGTCTTTAGTCAGTTTTCTGGATATAAACTTAACTTGAGTAAGAGCGAACTCTTTCCGATTAATAAAGAAGCTCTTAAACTTGATTATACAGCTCTCCCACTCAAAGTGGTGACAGATCATCTGAGTTACCTTGGGGTATGTTTTACCAGAAATTTAAAAAACCTATTTAAATCGAACTTCCTCAAATTATTGGATCAGGCGAAGCAAATATTATCGAAGTGGTCTCCTCTGGCTTTCTCTCTTATAGGTAGAATAAATTCAATTAAAATGACATTACTCCCAAAGTTCCTATATCTATTCCAATGTCTCCCCATCTTTCTCCCCAAATCCTTTTTTCAGGCCCTTGACTCTTTAATGATAAATTATATTTGGAATGGTAAACACCCTCGGTTACGGAAAGCTTTTCTTCAAAGGCCCAAACAAACAGGTGGAATGGCCCTCCCTAATTTCCAATACTATTACTGGGCTGCTAATATCCGTTCTTTAGTGTATTGGGTGCATTTTCACCTTGACGACTCAGCCCCAGTCTGGGTAACAATGGAGTCCAGCGCTATTAGCCCATTGTCTCTATCTGCCCTCTTATGCGCCGCACTTCCACTCTCTTCGGCTATTCCCAACAGTAGTCCCGTGATTAAACACTCCCTTCGAATCTGGACCCAATTTAGGAAGAATTTTGGAATGCAGAATTTTTCACTTTTCAGCCCAATTGCAGCTAATCATTTGTTTACTCACTCGACGGTGGATGGTGCATTCAAGATCTGGCATAAAAAAGGCTTAAAATGCATCGGTGATTTATTTATTAATGATCTATTTGCTAGTTTTTCTCAATTGACAAAACACTTTGGTATCGAAAAGACACATTTTTTCCGATTTCTGTAAATCGGGCATTTTACGCAGAAGTTAATTCCCCAATTCCCTTATAAACCGCCAGCCAATCATGTCGATTTGTTTCTTTCTGTAAACCCCACATTAAAAGGCTCAATTTCTGTGTTTTTCAACCTTATTTCGAAGTTGCATAGCCCCTCATTAGCAGCTATAAGAACCCTGTGGGAGCAGGACCTAGGTTCTGCCTTCACAGATCACATGTGGGATTCAGTCCTGGATCGGATACACTGTACCTCCATGTGCGCCCGACATGCTCTTGTGCAATTTAAAGTAGTACATCGTATCCACATATCTAAAACTAAATTAGCTCGTATGTTCCCCGATGTAGACCCGACCTGTGATAGCTGTAAGAGCGCACCGGCATCACTCTTTCACATGTACTGGTTGTGTCCCACCTTGACTGAGTTCTGGACATCAGTTTTTCAAACAATTTCTGAAGTACTTCAGCATCAAATTAAGCCGAACCCTTTCACTGCAATTTTTGGCATTGCTCCAAATTCGGGCTTACCTAAAGTGAAGCTGAGGGTACTGGCCTTCACCTCATTACTTGCTCGTAGGGCTATCCTACTCAAGTGGAAAGATCCTGCTCCTCCTTCCCACTCACATTGGATTAGAGACATTATGGCATGTATGAATTTAGAGAAAATACGTTACACTACCCAGGGATCCGAGAATAAATTTGACAGAATTTGGCGCCCCTTCCTAAATTATTTTAAAAAACCAACAATAACTATAGAAGAGTAGCTACCACCTCCCCTCTTTTATTTGATTGAATTTTTATTTATTTATTTTTTCATATTGATTGTTTATTTCTGTTTCTTGTAGTGTATATTTCGTGTTGTTGGGTGTGAGGGTGGGATGTGGGTGGGGTATGTTCGGGAAAAAAAGGGGGAAAAATTTGTATTCATTGTGCTACAATTTCTTTGTTACTAACATTTAATAAAAAAATCTTTGAAAGAAATAATTGATTTCATAAGCGCATTTATTCAGAGATCCTATTAAATGTATGGAGATCACTTCAAAGTGATTTGAGTTAAAATTCACCTTTTAAACGATCCTTTATCAGGCTAGCAGTTAAAAATAAAGGACAACAACTGCAAAATGTTCAAGGATCAAACACATTCCAAACAAACTGGAGACAAGGGGATTGAATTGTGTGGGATATGAGATCATTTCCAAGGCATGGACTGCAGAGTAACAAAAGCTTAAAGGTGGAGTCAGCGATTCTGGATGCAAAATCAATAAATATATTTTCACGATCCGTAACCTGTCCGTACTGTGTGCACACTGAAAATCCATACAGTTTAGCCTATAGGCTCTGTAAACTGGCATGGTGGGCCCCCTTTGTTTACATACCCGATGTGTACATGCCAGTTTACAGAGCCTAGGCTGTGTATAAACACTTGCATTGATTGTTGTTCCTCCATGACCAAACATGGAGGGGGAAAATACCACCCACACTAGCTCCAATGAAGAAGAATTAGCATATCTTGGCTTGTCATGGTGCATGGTTATGCATTAACAGCCCAAAGCTTTGCCACTCTTCCCTCTCTTCTGCTGTCTGCTCTGGCAGGGAGGTGCGCTGGAGTGGCCGACACAGGGATTAACAGCAGCGGGGGATAGAAATGCAGCGTTACAAGGACCATGATACCTGTAGAGCACTTAGGATCGGAGCCTTTGCTGCTGCACTATTTTGTATTGGTTCTCTGCTCCCCTACGCCATGAATAATCTGGCGAAAGACTCGTGAAAGGCAATAGAGCTCCAGCCAGGCAAAGGACTTGCGGAAGCTGCACAATTACATTTCTGTGAGATGAGGTGTAATTCTTAGAATTGGTCCTTGTTCTCTTTAGCTTGAGTAGTTCCTCTTGACGGGCGCATGTGGTATGGCTGTGTCTGTGTGTGCGCCCTCCTCCTCAGCCTGTCATCAGAGGAAGGTGCTGCTTGGAAAGCCTCTGTCACTCAGCCAAAGGCTCAGTCTGGCTCCTGGCTATGGATGAGGCAGGGACAGAGAGCTGCTTGGAGAGATGAGAGAGACTGTTGGGGATTTGGAAGTAAGACCTGGACACCTTGAAGTATTCCTGTCAGAAACAGGAATGGAGATATTAACCCATGGAGAACAGTCTGGTTAACCGTGGAATGGAGAGGGTTGGATGGCTTTTCAACACAAGACCTCATTGGCTTCTTTTAATTTCACAATATCCCCAAAGTGAGAGCTTTGGTGTCAAAGGAGAACTGGTGTGAATCTTTTGGAATCCCACGATTCGGTTGGGTTTTGGTTCTTGGGGTCACGATTTGTTTTAAAATTGAATTCAGTACAAAGGAGGATTTCAGGATCGTCTCCATTCCGCTGTGTGCTAAGAAAGACGTTGTGGCAAATTATGGAATGAAAGAAGAGTAAAGTTATTAAGTTTTGTTAAAAAATTCACCACCCCTATTATGTAACATGTAGTGGGGCCTGAAGAGCGAATTGATTGATTGTTGCCAGCAGCACTATGGCTGACTCCAAGTTGTCCGGCTCTGTAGCGAGCTACAACATCAGCAGCAGCTTTCCCAGCTCCAGTTGGAACATCAGTGGCAGTGGGCCTTGGTTACTGGCCTTCATGCTCACCGTCATCATCCTCATGACGGTGTGTGGCAACGTGTTGCTCATGGCGCTGGTGTTTGCCCATCGCTCTCTGCGCTGCACCTCAAACTGTTTCCTGGTGTCCCTGTTCCTGTCTGACCTGATGGTGGCGCTAGTGGTCATGCCCCCGGCCATGCTGAATGTGCTGTGTGGGGGCTGGGTGCTGTGGCCGGCCTTCTGCCCCATCTGGCTCTGCTTTGATGTGATGTGCTGCAGCGCGTCAATCCTCAACCTGTGTGTGATCAGCCTGGACCGCTACATCTTCATCATCTCCCCGCTGCGCTACAAACAGAGAATGACCCCCCCTCGGGCCCTGCTCCTGGTGGGGGCTGCATGGGGGCTGGCAGCCTTGGCCTCCTTTCTGCCCATTGAGATGAAGTGGCACAGCTTAGGCCACGGAAGTGCACTGACATCCTCACTCAGTAGAAATATCAACTCTTCTCACTCTGACACACTGCACCCAGACTCCTACTTCCAGCTGTCCCCCACTGGAGGCCTAGCGTTCCAGTGTCGCCTGCAGGTCACCCTGCCCTTTGCCCTGGTGGCCACCGTACTCACCTTCTTCTTGCCTTCCAGCGCCATTTGCTTCACCTACTGTCGGATCCTGCTCGCAGCGCGGAGGCAAGCCAAGAGGGTGGCGGCCCTGAGCCACCCCCCACACCCACATGCCTCTCTCGGGGAAGCTTCCAGGTAGGGTCGGGTGGTAAGGCCATATTTACCATGAAATGAAAGAAATGTATAACGATACAGATTTGGCGATACCATTTATACAGTGGAGAAGAAATGAGTTTACTCTTCTACCACTTAAAAATGAAGTAGGCTGGGGGCGCCCATAGCTCAGTTGGCCAAGGCTCTGCAGTGGACCTGGGTTCGAATCCTGCCCGGGTCAGTTCTCTGCATGTCCTCTCCTCTTTGCCCCTTTTCAACACTGTCTCCCCAATCTGTCTAATAAAGCAAAAAAATAAAAATGGCCAAAAAATAATATAGGGGAGAACGGGGTAATCTGAGCCACTTTTTACATTTGCTCCCCTCTAAGCGAGCTAAAATGATTTATCACTCAAATTTACACATTTCCCATTAATTCAGGATGTTTCCTAGAAATGGGCTTTAGCAGAATTTTTCCAAGACAAAGTGCAGTGAAAATATGATTGTTTTAAAAAAAAGTTGTCATGTGGCTCACTTTACCCCAGCTGTGGGGTAAACTGAGACAGACCAGAAAAATCAAGGGGGTAAACTGATCCACTTACTTTTTCCACTCTGAAACTACCATAACAACACATATTGTAACAGTTAGAATCCTGAAAGCTAGCCACACATTCGAGAACTAATGTCGGACTAGTAAAAGAATGATGGGGTTTGGTCAATTAAGCAAAGCAAATTTTCTAAACACTTGAAAGTAACTCTGAACAAAATCAAATACAACACATTATAATTCAAAAGGTTTTAATAAGATTCAAATGAAAGATAGAACCAGTTAGATAAGAACACAGTCTGGGGGTCAGAACACAGGACCCTTAGAGCCAACTTGTGTCTGGGGGTCAAAGCATAGGAAAATCAGAACCAGCGAGAACAGCCTGGGACTCAGAACACAGGAGAAGACCCAACTGGATTATAACATCAGCCTGTCATACTCTACAACTAGGCCTACTCTACATTCCAGCCCTGAAGGTTACAGGGAGAGATGAGAAGGTGCTCTTTCCGTGTGGTTGCCCCAGGTCGTCTTCCTGGTGTATTTCCTTGGCATGATGGCTTTTCTACAATGTGTATGACATTGTTCTATAATATTACATTCAAATATGTTTAAGACTAAACTTAACTTGTGCCTCATGGGTGGGGAAAGTGAGACAGTGTCTCACTTTCCCCCACAGCATTTGGCTCACTTTCCCCCACCACCACAATTTGAGAAAAAACGACCTCTCTTAGCATTTCAGGCTAATCTTTAGCTAATATAATCACATGGTTTTTATATGTTGGTAGTTCATCAACACGTATGATAGAAGTTTTTCTACGTGAACACATTTGCTTTAGCACAACAGTTGATTAAGTTGACAGCAAGAAAATTTACTTTTACATGCAAAATACCTATTTTGGAGAAAAAAACATGCTTATAATAGCACCATGAGGTCCTCTCTTTCAGGGCCATGGGGAAATGAGAGGGGCTTGAAAACATATATCTCACATGACCAAATTTTTTTTCCGTTGCCTAGATACAGGGGGTGGCTCACATTACCCGATGCCTCAGATTGCCCCGTTCTCCCCTATATAAAAAAATAATAATAATAATTAAGTAGGCTACATTAAAAGGTGGAATCAGTGACTCTGGAGAAGGACTGGTGTCAAAATCACTTTTTGTCAAAATCAGTGAATATCTCCTCATGATCCACTACCTGTCGGTACTATATGTGTGCCACTGTAGGAAATTAACCTTTATTTAGCAGGGACTTATTTTGCCCCTGTGAAATGTTTTTCGGTAGCCTGGAAATCCAGACCCTGATATCTTGAACGATAGAGGGTCTGGCCACGATCAATAGTAATTTCCAACTCAAGGGGCGGCTCCTACTCGTGCATTTCAAATGCCACTGCACGCAGTTGGATAGCACTACAACCAATCAGAGCGATGCACAAGGTGACGTAAGCCCCGTTCGTTTAGCGAACAGCTGTTAAACTGTTAAATTAAACGTTTGCCGTGGTCGGTCGGCAAAACAGAACATTCCACTTACTTGCTAATGAAATATTTGAGTGCCGTCTTCCAAATCGTAAAGGGTCGAGGCCAAAGCAGTCTCAAACTCACACAACATATCCGCAGCCATCTTTGATGTTTACTATCACGGCTTCGACGTTGCATGCACGTCACTGTTGTCATCCGGTTACGTCCGCCCCAGAGTACCATACAAAGGGCTATGGCACGCCCATATTAGATAGAACCAATTGAAACGTGAGCCCAGATTTCTGGTCTTTTTGAAAAAGTTTCAACGGAGAGTTTCCAGACCAAAAGGCGCAGCAAATTTAATTTGCCAGTGCCTAGTGGCAGGTCTGGGAATGCCAGGCTAGTTTTTCGGGGCATTTTGGATAATTTCAAGGGCAACTTGATCAAATGTTTGGAAAGATCTTGTTTCATCTATTGGGGGACCACCAGGGTTTACCAGATCAAATATAAGACGTTATAAGACCTTTCATACCACTTAAGATTTAATCTTAATCAAACATTTTCTGTTTGTTGGGTGTTTTTCTTCAACTCAACACATCTGAAGTCAGACTTATCTCAGTTGTGTTTGAAAGAAAAGTGCTATGTGAGTCTATGGGTGACACAGTATCAACTAATGCCAGTAAGTGCTAAACACACCTGATTGCAATGAGTTGATGCATTGTCACCTCTCACGGAGCTGAACGAGTCCCCGTGTCCTCACACAAAGCGAATGAACGAGAGATGGCAGTTAGTATGGATCACGATGAGGTAATGTGTTTATGTTGTAAATAATGACTATTTCCGATGAATAATGGTCATCTGATGATGCTGGTGAGGCAAAGTAAACTTTGTTTTAGTAGGCTACCGCTCATTCATTTAGGAGTAAACACTGCAGTCTAGTTTCGCTGCGTGAAATTGTGTATACGTTGCTTGGCAACGCCCTCCCGCCCGACTATCACTCTCCCTTTTAGCTTTTCTTCATTGCATTTTATTTTTTTTATTTTATGGTTCAGCCCCGTTATCAGTCATTATGACGACAAACAACTGTCTCAAACAAGGCTCCCGCTCCCCTTCCCTCACCAGGAGGGATAGGCTTCTCAATTCACGTTCCTGCGCCACACTGAAATCTGTGACCAATACGGATATGTGACCATAGAGCATGCACGCGTGAACCGAAAATCGGACTGGGTGTACGACCAGATCAAATGCAGCAATAAAAACTATATAAAAACGTCTTTCTTTGCACTGATGGTCTCGTTTGCTGTTAAAGGTAATTTATGAAGGCTGTTTAAAAGATATTTAAATGTTACTCGTAGCCGCTTTAAGCTTACTACATTTATTTTGAAAATGTATATTTTATTTAAAATATTTGTGTTACTAATGGCGCTTTTCTACTGCGTGGTATCAGCTCAACTAGACTCGACCCAACTCGCATTTTTGGCGTTTCCACCGCAAAAACATGGTACCTGGTACCTTGTAGTGGCTGCTTTTTTGGTATCGCCTCGCTCGAGGTTCCAAGCGAGCTGAGCCGATGCTAAAAGGTGACGTCGTCGGCAGACTGCCGGCCACTGATTGGCCAGAGACTACCGGCTTCATTCTGTTGTATATTCTCCCAAACTCTCCGGGACTTTTCGAGTGTATTTTGTATCGCCGAGTGCAGCCTTCTCTCGCTCTCTTTCATTTGATTTGCATCACAGATTCAAAAAATTGCAATGAAATGTCCATATATTCGCTAAGCTCACCCAGTTGTGTTGGTTGTTGAGTATGTTACTTTAAACCATAGATAGTATATTGAAATGGATGTAGCATCCAGGCTGACCTCAGTTATTCACACAGCATCCAATAATCCTGGTTTATGCGCGTCGCCATCTTGTGAGATTTTTACTTCGCCTCACTCCTCTTGCTGAAAAAGGGAATCGACTCAGTGTTGTCATGGAGATATGACCTAAACATACAGATTAGAATGTTTTTTTGGACCAGGCTGTAAATAGGTTTAATAAGACTTTGAAAACGGCCTGTTTAACAAGTGAGTCAAAGAAAAATTGCTCAGTCTTGGTACCACCCCCAGTGGCCACCGAAAGGTTCTGCAATCTGCTGTGTCACTTCCTTATTGGATGCTGGTAGAAATCGCTGTGGTTGTGGCTTGCTTTAAACATAGGCTGTGTTCGGAAAGCCATACTAGCGTCCTACATCCTACATACTCACCATCTATATACTGCATACGGTCTACTCAAAGATCGATTGTGTATGTGAGGTGCGTCGAAACGTTTTCTGTTGAAGTATACTCAAGCAATTTAGAATTTCTTCTTCTTCTTATAAGATTCAGGCAGTTTAGACGCTGTTTAGCGTATAACCGCCCTCTACAGGTTAGATATTGAACTAGATTTTTACAGTCCTGTGTTCATCATCTGTGTTTATGAACACACAGCAAACATAATTATGTTTTGAGGCGGAGGATCCCTCCGACGCTCTGTGTCCGGCTCATCATCAGACAGCACTCAGCTGTCTGTGAGTTGAGCTTGAGCTGGACGAGCCGCGGTGTGTGGAACAGCGATCTGTTCTGATCTCTCTCCACTATCAGACTCACATCACTCATTTCACTTAGTAACTCTAATGTTGTTAGGTATTTATCTTCATCTCTTATCTATTGTAAGAGTTTGTGAACGACTGCACGTACAGTTGTCAGATCGCGGACCCCAAAAGAACAAGTTGCTAGACGTTGCCTAGAAACTTGCTCGAAAATATTTCATTTTCCTGTGGGGTAGAATTGACCCAATGCATTGTGGGGCGGTTGAGAAGGAAAAGTATACAATCGATTCATACCCAAAATCTTCCCAGAAGTTAGTACTCATCCGGGAATTTCTCACATACCCAAACTCGCATACCCAACAGTCACATACTCAAATTGAAGTCAAAATGAGTATGAGTAGGACGTTAGTATGGCTTTCCGAACACAGCCATACTGTACACAACACGAGAGGAGCTGTATGGGCAGCTAGCAGCTATAGCCTAGTAGCCAGCTGGGACAGAAATTATAGCGAGCGATTACATTACAAGCCTCGGACTGAACTGATTACCTCAATACATTATTCAGGCTGAGACACGGCTTGCATTTGAAAACACGTATCCTGAAACAAGCACTTAACAGTCAACTTTATGATGCTCGTGTTTACATGCATAGGGATGTACGTGACGCATCCCTACAGCTGAGTGGCAGAGTCACACATCGGGACACCAATCCTCCCTTTTAATGGCCTGTCGCAATATTCCTCTACTTCTTTTAGCAAACAGATACAAGGGGGGTATTTCTTAAACTTTTTCTGCTTTGCTACTTTGCTCCTGAGTTGGCTTTCTGCCGCTTTGTATGACGACCCCGCCCACGTTCAGGAGATACTATTTGTAGTGGAAAACGACCCGTGCTGCTACCAAAACCGAGCTGAGCTAAGTCAAGTTGAGTCGAGCTACATGTGCGGTGGAAAAGCGCCATAACTAAAGCACGGCTGGTGGTGTCATGAACCTGTTAAGATTAAATGATTACCAGACATTTGCACACTAGTTTATTTTGTCAGCTTTTTGAAATGAAAGATGAGCAAACCCTGCAGGAAAATTCCAGTCTGTTATTCTTTTGATATACTCTAACATACACATTTTTGTTCCATATAAAAATGTGTCCCAAATAAAAGAAGAAAATAATCAAATGTGATGGAAGTACACTGTATGGTTATTTTATTTTGCAGAAAGAAAATACTATATCGTGTTATATACTGTTACCATTATATGAAATGATTTATACCATGCTAGAAGATTTTGACCATACTGCCCCACAATACTTCCAGGCCTCCTTCACCTGCGGCGAGGCAAGCCCAGCACAATGCAGAGGACTGCAGTCACCAGGAGCCTCCTGTGTCACACAATGTACCGGTAAGGAAGAGAGACCAAACACTTGTGAGAGGAGCAGACCAGGATTAGAGTGGGAGTTGAAAAGGTTGACTGTGTGGGTGCAGAAAGTAGCACAAAGATAATACCACAATTACAGTGATTCATCTACAGAGAGTTGTCTTTTCCTTGACATTTCTGAGCTCACACATACTGTTCAATACTCTTCATACTTTTATGTCTCATTGCAATCCTCTTAAAACTCCAATTATCCTGTTGAAATCCACTCCTGATCTAAGTGCACCAATTATAAACCTAGAAATGCTATTTTTCTTATAATTGCAGGCCACTGTTCAAGAACTCTGTCAGCCAAATATGCCTTTTTAACTTACAGGGATCTACGGGAATTTGGGAGTGTAGACTCACTTGACTGTTCTAATGTCTTCAACTCTAACTGTGTCCTGGAGCTCACCTCATTGAACGTATAAATGAAAGTTTGATTGACAGACTTGGCCCAAACAATTTGGGTGTTTTTTTTCTCGCCCATCAATAAACTAATAGGACTTCTGAGATATTTAGTACCTGTGCCATTTAGGTGGCACTAGCGCTGCAGTAGGATGTGCCTCTCAATGAAAAGTTGGATGAGAATAATTGATAGGCCTACAGCTTTTTTGTGTGTTAGCAATGGAGCTACAGCCAGAAAATAATTAGCTTACTTTAGCATGAAGGCAGGTTATAATTATGTTTTAAATTGTGCTCTAATGTTAATTGTCCTACTACTAACAATGTACTTGACTTACTAAACATGATTGTAAAACTCATTATTAAAAAACAACAAAGATTGAGACAACTATGCTAGCCGTTTCTCCCTGTCTTTTGACTTGGCAAAGGTATGATACTGCTTGCTTTACCCAACTATTTACCTATTTAGTGACAGATATAAAAGTTGTATGGGACCTTGTCCTCCGACTGTCACCAAGGAAGACAATAAACTATTTCCTGAAATGAACAACACATAATTTATTAATGGTGGAGTCGGCCATATTGGAGAACGCACTTTATTTTTTTAGCAAATGTGACTGAAACTGAGGTAAACTATTTATTTTTGTTAGGGACTATTTTCACTTGCTGATTAAAGGTGAATTTGTCAAAATCAGTTTTGTAAAAATCTGTGAATATGTCCTCACGATCCGCTACCTGTCCCTACTGTGTGTGTGTGTGTGTGTGTGTGTGTGTGTGTGCTGAAAAAAAACAAGTGTTAATACACAGCCTAGGCTCTGTAAACTGGTATGTAAACAAAGGGTGTGTCAAGAAAGGGACCCACTGTAGCTGGCAACAGGCCTGTTTTTCCAGAACCTAGGCTATGTACACAGTATGGACAGGTAGCGGTTTTGACTACAGACATTCTCCAGTGTTGCTTTCTCAATGTCAAAAATATTCAAATGATGTTTTACTTGTCAAAGAGACCATGGAACAGTAGCTCTTCCAAAAACACCAATGAAAGCAAGGGAGAGAAATGATGAATCTGTAATTGTAGTAGGAGTAACTGTCTGTTGTTGTGTGCTGCCCACAGCCTTCAGTGAACAGTGAGCGTCGTCTGGCTCACAGACAGGGTCGCAGGGAGCTGAAGGCCAGCCTGACTCTGGGAGTCCTCCTGGGACTCTTCTTCAGCGCATGGCTTCCATTCTTCATCACCAACATGGCTCAGGTCAGTACCATAGGTCAGTACCATAGGTCAGTACAGGGACCACACATTGGCTTTTCCACAGATACAACACAGTTACAAGGTCAATATCTTTCTTTTATTGGCTCTCCTTTCCATTCTACATATCTCAGCTATTCAGAGTTTGTTTTGTTGTCAAATATCTCACATTTGTGGTAGGCACTACGACAGTGTGAAATTCAATGCAAAAAGAAAGGCAGAAGTAAGAGAAAAAAAGACACTTGGATACCGATCTATTTTTGCCAAGCAATCCAATGAGAAAATAGATTGGCACATTGAGCTGCGTGTGGCTGACTCATTTCATAACCCAGAAAACAGCACACCAAAGAACTGTTCATAATTGGTATTCTTTTTGAGTTGTTGATTTTGATTTGATTATGCAGAGCATGCACACTCATTAGCAGACAAACATTGGTGACCATGAAAAACCTCGGCGGGGGAAATTCATTTTAAAAAACAGCTTAATCTAAATTGGTAATGACACTTGTCTTGTTTTTCAAGCTTTCAATGATCCAGTCATTTTGATTTCCCATCTGTGCCCTCTCGCTTCTCCCCCTGCATCACATAAAGCCCAGAGACTTGACTGTGTCAGCACTCTCCTTCCATTTCACACTCAATGTGCTGTGTGAAACGCAGCCTCCCTCCCCTCTAGCAGATGTCTCCTCCTTCACTGGCCTTCTCTAGACCTAGTATGTCCAACATCACTGCTTTCAACTAGTTCTATTCAGGGAGGATAACATTGGACATAAAAGAGGATTTATGAAGTGATCAGTAAAATGGGAAATCTGTCTTTTTTGATAAAAGACTCCAACTGTGCCCATTAGGTGCAGGATGCAAAATAAAGAATATATTGGACTACACACATTATTTGATTGATACAAACAAATGTGTGCAATAGACTATAACACATAAATGCAATTAGCTTTAAGTAAAATAAAAAAAGTTTTAAAGCATACACTTTTTGTATTTTTTTCTGTATTTTTGTATTTCTATATTTATTTCTGAATGTCTTTATTAGTACATATTAGTCTTAATGAACCCCTGTATTTTGATGGAAGTAAATATATAAATATACATACACACATTTAGACTAAATAAATATCCATTTAGCCAAAACCAATAAATAAATGTTTATTTAATTCTCACGTATATATCTTTATTATACTATCTATGGTATATATATATACAGTATATATACACTCACCGGCCATTTTATTAGGTACAGCGGTTCAATTTAACTGTCAACACATATAACTTATCAGCCAATCACATGGCAGCAACTCAATGCATTTAGGCATGTAGACCTGGGGCCTATTGCATAAAAGTGGTATTAAAGGGGTAGTTCAGGATTTTAGACATAGGGCCTTATTCCCAAGTTAGCCTTGGTGTTCTTTATCATTGGAGACAGTTTTCAACACATTTAATTCAGTCCTTCTAGTTGCAGAGTGCGCTCGTGCTAAGCTAGCGCACGGCATCGGGGGAATACCTAGCCTGCTACTAAAACAGTCTTACCCACTCCACAGTACACCCGAGGCCAATCAATTATAACGCCAGACTATCGATGTAAATGTCTGTGTTGATAGAATAATTTTAGAAATAAAACCAACCTCGCATCGCATGAATTATCGCATTTTGAGGGACTACTTTCTTAGCAGCAGCGGACTTTTACTTTGCTGTGTAACCGAATCACTACAGCAGAAAGTAAACAGAGCAGCGTGGGACAGAAACTGAAACTGCACTGCCACCAGTCTACCGTCATTCTGTCCCGGTTCTCTGCTGCAGCTCCAGCGGGGGCTGTCTCTACAGACGCTCTTTCTCTTTCTGCCCTTTGAGCATCCCTCTCAATTCTTCATCAGTGTATTCCGGCTCGTACAGGTACGGGCAGCAGCAGGTAAACAAACTATTATAGAGCCTGTAACCTAGGTATTAGTCCGCCGCTGCCGCAGCCTACAAGGAATAAAGTCCCTCAAAATGCAATATGCGAGGTTGGTTTTATTTCTAAAATTATTCTATCAACACAGACATTTACATCGATAGTCTGGCGTTATAATTGATTGGCCTCGGGTGTACTGTGGAGTGGGTAAGACTGTTTTAGTTGCAGGCTAGATATCCCCCCGATGCCGTGCGCTAGCTTAGCACGAGCGCACTCTGCAACTAGAAGGACTGAATTAAATGTGTTGAAAACTGTCTCCACTGATAAAGAACACCAAGGCTAACTTGGGAATAAGGCCCTATGTCTAAAATCCTGAACTACCCCTTTAAGATATCCAGGATGATTGATAAAGCCAGCCTTGACAAAGTCTAGCCTGGGCACTTTGGATTAGTCAGTAGCATAAACACCAATCCAGGATGTAAAGGGGCTGCTTTGTCAAGCCAGGTGTAAGTCATTCTGTTAAGTGCCAGCCCACAGCTTTCAGAAGTAGACCCAGAGATCCAACACAGATTTACTGATGTAAAAATGTAAAAGACGGCCCATTTTCCCACAATGCTTTGCTAGTTTAAACCGTAAGTCAGGGGGCAGTTCATTTTATAGAGGGGATGTCATCTCTGCCAACTAATCTTGATGTCCCTGCATTGTTTTATGATAAAATAGTTGACAGTGAGCAGTCTGCAGGTGCATTTAAAAAATAGAATATCATGGAAAGTCCATTCAAAAAGTTAAACTTTCATTACACAAAGTGAAATATGTCAGGCCTTCTTTTTGGATGATTGATTGATCATGGAATAAAAAATCCAGTCTCTCAAAATATTAGAATATTGCATACAACCAATCAGAAATGTCGACCTTCTGAAAAGTATGTTTATTCTAGATTAATTTCACTTAATGTGTAATGAATCTAGAACATATTTAAGTTTCACTTTTTGAATTAAATTACAGAAAAAAGGAAACTTTCATTGATATTTAATTTTGTTTTAGATGCACCTCGATATAGTTATAAGTACAAAGTGAATTTATTTGACCCACATTTGCAACGTCATCTACCATCGATAATCAATTGTATAAATATAGCCCGCAATATGAACAGACTATCACATAAATTATTATAATTTATATAATTTCATTTTAATGTAATTATAATTAAGTTAATTATAAATGGTTCAGGTTAAATGATAAAAAAGAAGAACTATTTAACTAAATGACAATGCAGTCTTTTATATGGTACTTTAAAACAGATTATTGAAATTCAAGCATTACACAGAAGATCATGGAATAACTGTTAAACACCTTGATTTCAGATCGGAGTGACAGCTGACTGAGCCAGTCAGGCAACAGAATAAGTTTATCCTTTACGTTTAGCCTGGTCCCGACCAGGCTAAACGTAAAGGATAAATCTCCATGGTAACTTATGTCCCTCCGCTTTTATGCAACCGGATCATGGCTAACGCAAGCCAGGATAACCGAAAAATCCTAGGTTAATCCCTTATCCTAGTTTTATGCAATAGAACCCTGGACAGGACAACTTGAGCAACAGAATGGGGAAGAAAGGTGTTTAAGTGACTTTGAACATGTCATGGTTTATGGTGCTAGACGGGCTGGTCTGATTATTTCAGAAACTGCTGGTCTACTGGGATTTTCACTCTAAACCATCTCTAGGGTTTACAGAGAATGGTCTGAAAAAGGAAAAATATCCAGTGATTGGCAGTTGTGTGGACGTTGATGTCAGAGGTCAGAGGAGAATGGGCATACTGGTTTGAGATGATAGAATAGAAAGGCAACAGTAACTCACATAACCACTAGTTACAACCAGGGTATGCAGAATAACATCTCTGAACGCACAAAATGACCAACTTTGAAGCAGATGGGCTACAGCAGCAGAAGACCCCACCGGGTGCCACTCCTGTCAGCTAAAAACAGGAAACTGAGGCTATAATTCACACAGGATCACCAAAATTGGACAATAGAAGATTGAAAAATCTTACCTGGTCTGATGAGTCTCGATTTCAGTTGTAACATTCAGATGGCAGGTTCAGAATTTGGCATAAACAACATTAAAGTATGGATCCATCCTGCCGTGCACTATCAACCATGCCACGTTCAAAGTCACTTAAACCCCCAATTCTTCCCCATTCTGATGCTCGGTTTGAACTTCAGCATGTTGTCTTGACCATGTCTATATGCCTAAATCAAATGTATTGAGTTGCTGCCATGTGATTGGCTGATTAGCAATTTGTTTTTACAAGCAATTGAACAGGGGCCTGTTGCATAAAACTAAGATAAGGGATTAACCTAGGATATTTCGGTTATCCTAGCTTGCGTTAGCCATGATCCGGTTGCATAAATGCGGAGGGACATAAGTTACCATGGAGATTTATCCTTTACGTTTAAATGTAAAGGATAAACTTATTCTGATGCCTGATTGGCTCAGTCAGCTGTCACTCCGATCTGAAATCAAGGTGTTAAACAGTTACTCCATGATCTTCTGTGTATTGCTTTATTTTCATTAGTCTGTTTTTAAAGTACCACATAAAAGACTGCATTGTCATTTAGTTGGTTCTTCTTTTTTTATTATTTAACCTGAACCATTTATAATTAACTTAATTATAATTACATTAAGATGAAATGATATAAATTATAATAATTTATGTGATAGTCTTCATATTGCAGGCTATATTTATACAATTGATTATCGATGGCAGATGACGTTGCATATGTGGGTCAAATAAATTCACTTTGTACTTATAACTATATCGAGGTGCATCTAAAACAAAATTAAATATCGATGAAATTTTCCTTTTTTCTGTAATTTAATTCAAAAAGTGAAAATTAAATATATTCTAGATTCATTACACATTAAGTGAAATTAATCTAGAATAAACATACTTTTCAGAAGGTCAACATTTCTGTATTATAAATCCTTTTTCTGATTGGTTGTATGTAATATTCTAATATTTTGAGATACTGGATTTTTTATTCCATGATCAATCAATCATCCAAAAAAAAGGCCTGAGATATTTCACTTTGTGTAATGAATCTATGAAAGTTTCACTTTTTGAATGGACTTTCCATGATATTCTATTTTTTAGATGCACCTGCAGACTGCTCACTGTAAGGTTTTTTATCAATAATCAATACAGGGGCATCAAGAACATTTGGCAGAGAATACATGTGCTCTATGAAATGAACTGCCCCCTCACTTACGGTTTAAACTAACAAGGCATTGTGGGAAAATGGGCCGTCTTTTCCATTTTTCCACCAGTAAATCTGTGTTCAATCTCTGGGTCTACTTCTGAAAGCTGTGGGCTGGCACTTAACAGAATGACTTACACCTGGCTTGACAAAGCGTCCCCTTTTCATCCTGGATTGGTGTTTATGCAACTGACTAATCCAAAGTGCCCAGGCTAGACTTTGTCAAGGCTGGCTTTATCAATCATCCTGGATATCTTTATTCCACTTTTATGCAATAGGCCCCAGGTGTACCTAATAAAGTGGCCGGTATTGTGTGTATCCTTCACGTCTTACAAGCATGCTGACATCATTTCCTTCCTCATTCATTTATTAAGGCCTTTATTTTGAATAATATTGTTTCGTGCAGGAATGTGCATTTAAACAAAACGGGCCACTTTCTTAAACACTTTGCTCCATAATAACTCAAAAACTCTTCACACTATATTTCTCAGTTTATTTGATTTATTTCTGTCATAAATCAGTTTGACATGTTACTGTAAATGAGTGTGTGTGTGTGTCTTGATCCAGGCGGTGTGTGAGTGCGTCCCTGTGGCGCTCTTTGATGCCATCACCTGGCTGGGCTACTGCAACAGCACCATGAACCCCATCATCTACCCGCTGTTTATGAGGGACTTCAAGCGTGCCCTGGGGAAGCTGCTGCCCTGCTGCTCCTCCTGGTCCACACGCAGACCCTCTCCAGCCCTGTCTCTGTCTCTAAGGGGCTCAGCAGAGCCCCCCTCTGACCCTACACAGCCCCCTGCCACCGCCACCGACGCTGTCAACCTGCTGGATGCAGAGCAGGCTGGCATCCAGCTGCCTCTGCTCCTGCCCAATCAGGTCCACACCCTGGATTAAAGAGCACTTATGGAAATAAAGTATATCTAGAGAAAATCTTAAAGCTATATTGCGTTACTTCTGTGGCCCCCAACAGGAATTCACAGTAATTGCAACAACACTGTCAGCGCTTCTACATGATGTAAGCCTTGATGAGGTGATCACGTATGGATTTTTTTACCTTCTACTGTACCTCCAGGTTTTTTCTTAGCAGGAGAATCAACAACTGAAACGTTTCGTGGGCTCTTCTAGAGCTCCTGTGCCAGATTGGGGGGCGACACCAGTTTGTAAATGCAGCCATACTGAGAAATACAGAGTTTTTTGGAGCCGATAGGCTTAATCAACTTTGCGTCAACTCAGCTTGCAATGGCTTGATTGTAACCAACATTCATTTATATGAAAAAGTTACTCACTATAACTTTAAGTCAGGGTTTAGTGGAAGTTATTGAAGAATCATTTAACAATTCATGATTTAGTGAAGAGATTTAGGACTAAGAAAAATAAAACAGAACCAAACTGAATCTTTCTTAGTACAGCCAGCTCCATCTGAAATGTGTTTCCTTCACATTGTTCTTACAGATCAATGATTCAGGGTCAGAACTATTTCCAGTTATTATACTGTAGTCTGTATAGACGACAGAGGTGGAAAGAGTACAAAAATATTCTACTCAAGTAAAAGTATGATTACTTGGATGAAATTTTACTTAAGTAAAAGTAAAAGTACTGGTCTAAAAATCTACTGAAGTAAAAGTAAAAAAGTAGCTGATTTAAAATGTACTTAAAGTACAAGTTACTAGTTACTTTTTAACAGCGGGAGGGGGCAGGGGTCTCTTCAGTGTAGGGCATTCTATATATAGACAAACTAGTTTTGTTTAATTAATGCAACACTTTTACAAATTAAAGTGCACAAATTAAACAAATCATGTCACCACACATGTATGGATGTATACTGTGTCATTATACTTTAGATAAGCAAATATGGAGCAAATAGTCTGTTAATGTGGGAATTTAACCGGTCTACAGACCTAGACAGATGGAAATTGCAAGGTTAGGAGTAAACATACTCAAAGTAAAAGTAAAAGTATAGGTTTTAAAAATCACTTAAACAATTACAAGTACACGAAAAAACTACTCAATTACAGGAACGCAAGTAAATGTAATTCGCTACTTTACACCCCTGATAGACGAGGGGCTTCACATTGTCTGGATGTCTGCAATAGAAGAAAAGGTAAAGGCCTTGAAGAATAATTGCCCCCAAACCTTGTGGAGATCATATTATAAGGAAAACATCCATAGCAACCGAGAGGAAAAGGTTGTTAGCTGACATCCTCTCAAAGTCAATATTTCCGAGGATTTGATCTCACAGTGACGACAGGAAATAAATGATGACACTATTTACAGTTGGTAAAAAAAACTTCATTTACAAAATTCTAAATTGTTATTATATGAATACATTAGTCTAGAAACACCACACAGTGGTTAAAGAAGGCAGCTGGTCCGGGGGGCGTTTCATTTGGAGGCTGCCATGTGTGTGTGCATTGTGATCGCCGGCTCTGGCCCCCTCTCAGTGTGCTGAGGATGGAAGGAATATTTTATCCAACCAAGCTTTGTTGATGACAAAAAACTTGAGAAAGATGAGATTTTTGAGGGGAAGCAGTTACATGCTTTTACAAGTGTGGCTGCCTTTGTTTGTGTGTGTGCTCGGTAGTCCAGTGTGTATCATCCCAGCTCCACGATATGTCTTCATTATCAGGGCCTGCCTCCTCTAACCCATCACAGGCATTCTCCTCAGCAGGAAGCCCTGAACTGTTCCCCACTCCCATTTGACTCTCTGGTTCAGTATCATTCAACGAGTCCAGCAGCAGGTCTGAAATATCAGGGATATCCCAGCCATCGCCTGTGTCCTCAGTCTCTAGCACACATTCTTCTGTCCCACTGTCAGCCTGGGTGTGTGTCTCGCTCACTGGGTGCTGATTGGTTGTCCGGTCAGACATTGTCCTCTTGGGAACTGCTGCAGGCGGAGGGAGGACGAAGGAGGCTCCTGGGACTTCTTTGGTGGGAACCCCGACTGCCACCAGGATGGTGTCCATCTGACGCATGTAGTCCAAGTGACCATTCACCTGGGAAGCACAAACATGCTTGAACTCTGTGCCACTAAGAAAAGGATGCACATTTCTATGTAAATTGTTTTAAAGCTATTGTGCACAACGTCGCCCCCCATGAAGAATTCGGAGTAATTACAACAACACTGTCGTTGCATCTACATGAGGTCATTCTTGAAAAAGAGATTTTAATCTTAATTAATTTTGCCTGGAGGGGGGATAGGGGGGGGGTTTGGGGGGGGCGACAGCAGTTTGTAAACGCTGCCACACATGGAAATACAGAAATTGTTTTGTGGAGCCGATAGGCTTAATCAACTTTGTGTCAATTCGTTTGGCAATGGCTTGATTGTAACAGGCAAATTGCACAATTACCTTGTACAAATCTGTTCTTTTCATATTCTATTGAACAGCAAATGTCCCTATACCCAGGTATATAGTGTATGGTGCTTCATACATGTTGTTACGTATCATTTATAACCCTATTTCTATGTTCTTTTGAGTCAAATGTGAAACCTTGGATGCTTTACCTGTTTCGACAAAACCACTACAATGATTAGTATCTAATATGTGTAAAGTTGTATTTGGATTGGTGGCAGAAAGGCATTGGTGTGAGCTCACAGACCAGCAGGGGCCTTACTTCTGTTCTCTTTTCATTTGATTTAAACAAAACCACTGTCTCTTTTAAATGGCAAATACATCATCATCATCATCATCATCATTATCATCATGTTTTTGTATTAATTACTAGAAAAAGCATTTTAACCCAAATACTGGTTGTTTGTTTGAACCTGTCCAATGGTCAGATTCTAAGGCGTAATGTGGTAGGTTTCACTCATACGAGAGAGATCAGCAGCAGTTCCTCTAGTCTACAGTGTTTCAGTGTTGTGCTTCATGCTCAGCTGTGCTCGACCTCAGGTACACTGCCTGCTCAGCTGCTCAACAGACTAAAGAATAGAGCCACATATCGCCCTTGGGAGGCAATAAAAGAATATGATAGTGCTACTGGACTGACACTCCAAATGAATGGATGTCTAAGTACTGTTTGTGCCTCTGCAACTGTTGACTGAAATAGAAATGTACAAGGTGATGGTTACGTCCCCATGTAGGTGATGGTTACGTCCCCATGTGAACCAGACAGGGAGTAACAATTCATGTTTTAGTTTGAGGACCAAAGGAGAAAAACACAAAGCACCCACAGCATGGAACTTGTAACCCATTATCTGCCTGTTGACGATGGCAGAGATGCGTCGTCTGTGTTTTAAACACGTTTTACTCATGAGTAATCGATCCCAGAAGTTTGAATCCGTCGTCATATTTCCAATTTTACCTATCGAGTTTAATCTACACATTGTATTTTGCCTTTTTTCCTCAACATTTCCTCTTTATTCTAGAAGTGCATCGGGAAAAAACATCCTCCTACCATTTTCTTTTCTCTCCCCTGGCCCCAATACTCTTCCGTATCACAGTAAAGAATGTAATTGAAAGAATGAACAGTACGTTTTGTCAACAGGCTGTTTCCACACAAACACAATACAGCTACTGGATAACTTCTTGAGTGAAAATGTGTCAAATAAAGACATTACTGAGTGAAGGACTTGTGTACAACTTAAAGCTCCCATATTATGCAAAATGCACTTTTTCGATGTTTTTGAACATAAACATGGGTCCACGGTGTGCCTAGAGACTGCCAAAGTATCAAAAAAAAGAAAACTCTTTCATTTTCTCACTCGCCCCCTTTCTGAAAACCTCCACCCCTTCCCCCAATATACTCGTCAGAATTCTCGCCGACTGTGACGTCATAGACGGCACAGCCACTTCCCCCCACATTAGTAACCAGAAACTTCCACCGTGCAGTAGTCTATGATAACCCCACCCCCCTATTCAGGAGTGGACTGGGACAAAAATTCAGCCCTGGCATTTTTGGCCATGGCAGCCCACCATGATTATTTATACGATATGTGGAGGCAGGGGCGTTGCTCCAAATTCTGGGCCCCTATACAGGAAGTCCTGATGGGCCCTCTGAGAGGCAATCTTACAATACAAACATGTAAAAGCTATGTTTGTCTATAGTCCAAAACGTATGAGTGACTGGTCACTCTCTGAGCCAGATAACAACACAATGTTTCTATTGATGAATGACCAAATCATTACGCGTACTTGAACACAACCCCTGGTCTAATGACTCTTAATAACCATGCACACACACAGTGTTTCTCACAGGAATTTGGGAGACTGTGTCATGGACCCTGGACCTTCTAGAGGGTTCGGGGGAATGCTCCCCCGGAAGATTTTTTTTCAAATGTTAAAGTAAAATTCATCAATCTGGTGCACTTTGAAGAGAAAACTAAGGATAAATCAACTGTTTCCTATGTAAGCTATTTAGTAGGCTATTATTTGCTGGAATAATGTATAGACACAGATGACCAAAAAGCAGAAAGAAGAAATGTACATGTTTAAAAAATCCAGTCAGCTTCGGGAATTTTTTTCCTTTGTTTGTATTTTTTAATGGCCCAATATAGGCCCCTGATCTTCGTAGCCCCGAACAATGTTATTTAAAAAATAACATAAATGTACTGACGAATGAAAGGCCCATGAAATCTTTTTTTTCCCTAAATAACGTTTTTCTGGGCCTTCAAAGATCAGGGGCCTATATTGAGCCAGTAAAAAAAAAAATATATATATATATTTTTTTTTGGGTGCAGCCCCCCTCTGCCTTGGGCCCCCCAAGCCTGTCCGCAGTCCGACGGCCCTGAACGTAACTGACCATCGTCAGATGCTCATAATTACGGAGTAGAAGTTGAATGCATGATAATACAATTTAATGCAGCCTCTGAATGGGCGGCCCTCTGCTGTGTGTGTGATTGGGCCAGGCCCAGCCTAGAACCGATCATAATGAGTAATGGCCTGGGACAAAGTTTTATCTAACTTTCAGGTGAAGTTGACAGCCTGCACGCACAATTATATGTCCATGGCACTCCCGAGAGGGAAGGGCCCTCGGCCCTCGGCTGTGTGACTTGGCCGGGCCGGGCCGAGTCACACAGCCGAGGGTCCATAAAAAAAAAAAAAAAAAAAAAAATGATTTTTAATTTTTTTTTTTTTTTTTATAAATGGACCCGGCCCGGCCCAAAATGCCTGCCGGCCCACCGGGACGATGCCCGGTATGCCAGATGGCCAGTCCACCCCTGCCCCTATTTCTTATTGGTCCACGGCCCCGAGATCCTCTGGAAAATTATTCCTTCACCGCCATGTTGTTTCCCCTGCTAAGCGACAAGATGCCTGTAGTAAAGCAAAGCATGCTGAATGTTGCATAAACCAATACAGCAGCCTTTCGCTCATACTCCACTCATTTATCTTAACCACAGCAGTCAAATGCCTCGTTTTTAATAACACAACGGATAGGAAGCTACTTTTTTTCAAAAGGTGAAACTAAAAGAAATTGTTTTATAGGTATTTTTGCCTGACTGGTGTATAGCTATTAGCTTTGGGACAAGCATCCAGCTTTTGCTCATAATAACATATTTATATTCCCCACACCAGTCTGGAAATGCCTCGTTTTTAACAGGACAAAGGATTGGAAGCTAATAGTGTAGGGGTCAAACTTTGAAACTAAAGTTTTCACTGATTTTAATGATATTTTTAGCCGCTAGCTCCTGAGCTAGCTTCGGGAAAATCATTGATCTTTTGTTCATAATAACCTATTTATATTCCCCACACCAGTCTAGCAATGCCTCGTTTTAGCAAGACAAAGCACTGGAAGCTAATAGTGTAGAAGTAAAACTTTGAAACTAAAGTTTTCACTGATTTTAGTGATATTTTTAGCCGCTAGCTCTTGAGCTAGCTTCGGGAAAAGCATCGATCTTTTGCTGCAATTTGATTGTGAACATGCCGTTTCCATTAGCTTGTGGCTGTCAGTGCATCTGTATGAACATAGTCTTTCATGTAGACAAGGATCGGTCATGTCAAACTGTTCAAAGTGCGGCTGAGCTCCTGCGTTACTAGCACTAGACATGGTTCTTCTCACGGGTAAACCTAACCGTGGTAACAGGCACAGCAAAGACGGGGCGAGGCCAATGGCTTCGCTTCCGTTTCAAAAATAGGCCATCGTGAGATTAGCTGAAAATCAGGGTATAGAGGCATACTACAATAAATGATCTGAACGTTTTTTTCTGCAAACAACTAAAGAAAAACATATTAGGGACCTCTAAGACCATATAATATTGACAGAAAAGTGTATAATATATAATATATAATAGACCTTTAATAGGCAACAGAGACCTGAATATGGCAGATCAGCTGTATATCATTTACATTTGGGAGTGTATGATGTCAGCAGTGTCAGGTAGGATTGTGTTGAAATAGTCAAGGGTCTCTTCTAGCATATCACAGACTCAGATACAACAAAACGATCAGTCATTTCAATGCCCCACTTTGACATTTGTTAATTTGCAACCGCATGTTGCTTTTCTTGAAAGGTGAAAACCTTGTCATGTTGAATACTCTTCAGCTCATACTATATGTGGATTTACTGTATGTACTGTATACTGGAACCTTTTGATGCCTGAGCTCTGACTCACCACGGAGGACAGATCCACGTTGATTATACGTCGGTCCTGGATGTTGATTGGCTGTAGACCGGCAACAGTCATTTGTGCCGATGAGCTCCGGTACAAGAACCCCAGGAGCCAGTCCCCTCTGGTAGGTGAGTGGTGCACAGTCATTTATTCATGGGTTAGTCACATCACAAAATATACAATATTCCAAATCCACTACTGCTAAAACACTGGACATCAGATATACCATTTTTAAACAATGATGAGTATCAGTGATTCTTGAGAAGTGGGACAAATACAAACCCTATGTTTCGGCAAATTAAATGACATGTATGTATCCAACATATACTAAGCTACTGAGCTAAGCTTTGACACAACCTCCCAACTTTTTTTTTTTACCGTCATTGGCCCATCACCACCATCAGATGTCAACTCCGTCAGATTTCCTGTCTGACGGTGTTGACATATTTAACGTTTCTTAAACATAAAAAATTGAATTTATCTAGTAGCCATTTGGTTTTTCTGTTGATGTTAGGTGCTAGTATGAACTACTTATCAGAGCCTGTCTGACTCTAATGTACTGTGCAGAGGTAGAATTTGACAAGAGGTCCTTCAAAGTGACAGCTGCCCCTTATTTCATTGGAGTACCTATTTGCAGACCCATGGGGGAAACCATTGAAAACGGAGCTCCACCGGAAATAGGATGGGGCCACGCCCCAAACTAATTTCATTGGTCAGAATTGTACGCCCCAAACTCAGTTCATTCGTTCATTGGTCAAAAGCGTTGTCCCTCCCCGAACGTCATTTCATTGGTGGAAAACCATGAACTCTCAATTTCATTGGTTTAGAAGACGATTTGTAAATTTGACAGCTATAAGTGCCGGTACATTTGACAGCTTCATTCAATGATTGTACTGTAAAGTACAAGTATCAGAATGGCTTTCTGTCCTCAGCCAGGAAAAGACACACACTCAGACCATGACTCAGACAAGCAGCTTTTGGAAGTCAGGATAATTATATATTTGTTACACAGATATGCCTAATTGTTTGTTAGACAGATAAGCCTACTAGAAATAGACCTAATTGTGATAGTTTTTGCACTTTTTAAAATGAGTTATTTATTTTAATGTGGTGGCACTTTTTGTGTTTCATTTACAAGAGTTTATATTTGTATGTGATTGACCTACTCGTGATAATTGTGAATTAAACAGACGGATTTCGGAAGATGTACACAAAGCTTTGTTGCTTCATTCATCTTCTACCTCAACATCTACTTTTTACCACCGTCCTGGCCACTTGGGACCCTTAACAAACTGACGTATTTTACTGTGTACTAGCACCATAACCGGTGGAAACTGTGTATTATTATTCACCGCTAGGTGAACTCCGGCAGTAAAACAAAAAGAAGAAAACAAATTCAGAGTAGGTTACAATTCTGACCAATGAAATGAGTTCGGGGCGTGGCTTCCGGTGGAGCTCCACTTTCCCCATGGGTCTGCAAATAGGTGCCTCTCCTTATTTCGCCTGATTTTCTTACATTTTACATAATAATAATAATAAAATGTCAGACGGTGTTGACTTACAGTAAAGTGGTCCACTTAGAATCCTTATAAAACATGAATGTGTTGTAGAAAAACTGTTTTATTGATATGAGAGATTATTTAGTGTCGCTTTTGATGAAAAAAGCTCTTTTTAATCATTAAAGTACATTTTAATAGGTTTAATTACATATGAAAGATTGAAACCTTCTCTGAGGACACACTGTTTTGGACGTCGTGAGAAGATAACAAGTGTCATATATTTGACATAATAATGATAAAATTAAATTTAAGGGGATAATTGTGCTCCAGACATTCTATTCTTAATCCCTAATAACATCTACAATTTTAAATATTTTTAGTTTTAAACATAACAGCAGTTACATATGGAAGACAGCCTTTTGTCCCGGTTCTCAAGAATCACTGATATATTAAAGCTAAAGCAACTGCAAGCATTTGTTCTTAAAAATGTAAACCTTTTCCTCCTTGCACAATGCAGAATAAATCTCTGTTTAACCTTGTTTCCACTGAGCGGTATGGTTCGGTGCAGCTTGGCTTGCTTTTATTTGCGTTTCCACTGTCAAAAGTTGGGAAGGGTACCAAAATAAGCGAAACGTGCAGTTCCTTTTTTTTGTCACCCTTTGGTTGGGGAACAAAGCCGTCCTAAAAGGGGGGAGCTACACACTGCATTCCGTTGATTGGTCAAAAGAATATTAGGTTCCGTGCAAGAGGTGTGTGTCTTGTGTTTGGAAAATCATGGTTCGCAGTTCTTTGTTTATTGTGTGGGCTACACTGTGTCCTGCTGCTATGATGTCACCATAGTTACATAGCTGCTGCGGCCAGCAGCGTTCAAGGTCTCTGACCCATAGCCTGTATGTACTGATAAAGCACACACCTGCCTATCAAGTAAAGGTACTGTCGGTAGTGGAACACAAGCCAGATCTAGGGTTAACAAAGCCTGCTGAACTGAACAGTGCTGCTCAGTAGATTACCTGCAGTAGCCGTTGACTATTTTTCCAGCCACCACCCTGGTCATTCTCTCCCAGGCCTTTTCAGAGCCGTCAACAGGAGCTCCAAGGAGGACCACATCCTCCACTACTCCTTCACTACCTGAGCAAGCACAACAACACAGGCCTCAAAACCTTTTTATGGACAATGTTAAAACATTTATTTTAAAACATTTTTAAAATTGTATGCGTCATGACTACAACCCAGGAATTTAAAAATTTGAAAGATGCCTGAAAATCTAACTGAATTTACCATATTGGTAAACAGTCAGCAGCACAAGGAATTGTGCATGTGAATCCAATTCCAATGTATTATAATAAGGTTTATCCAAAGAAAGGTGTTCATACCTTGGTCATTGGCAAGCTCCTGTAGACAGTAGTAGATAACTCGGGCCCCAAGACTGAAACCTATGAGGCTGACAGGTCGCTTCCCCTTCAAATACAGAAAAAGGACGAGAGGCACATTACATTATGCTAATGTTGGCTGCATAGGCAAATTATACTGCTTCTTGGTCTTCCAACATGTGCACCCACTATATATCAAAACGCGTAAGGAAGTTAAGTTTGTCCATTTTGTGCTACTGTGGAAACAGTTCCCGCTATTATGTAGAGATAACATACTTATGATTATTACATTCCATTTCTACCAAGTCTGTTGTGAAAAATGCCAATATTTTCTACACACTGAACATTTATGATGGATATAATATATTTTATAAAATTTTCTTGGACTGCTAAAAAAATTAACCAAGAGAAACGTCTTGGTTGTAGCTGAACTAATGCAGTTAATACAAGTAAGTGTACCGTACTTTCCGTACTATATGCCGCACTGGACAATAAGCCGCAGGTGTTATTATGTTTAATTACCATATGTAAGAGTTCGTGCACAGAGGGGATTGTCGGGAAAGAGATGGCTGCTTGAGGAAGCTCCCACATTTCAACAAACAAGTTGCATATTTGCATAACGTATGTAAGTGTTACCATTTTGTGCAATAGTAGCTATTAGGGATGGGCACGAGTGTTTTCGCTACTCGTGTGATCGCTTGCATTCCTCGAGGATCAATCATTCCTCGTTAAACTTTTTTCTATTTTTAGGACGCAACGCATCTGTCTACAGAACAACGGTTGACCGCAATAAAGCGCTCAATGCTTATGTCAAACAGTCACAGTTGCCATATGATATTAAGGATTTATTTTCCACAAGTTTAAAACACATTTTCCTAACTGAAAGTAATTAAATAAGCGGGCCACAATTTAAACCGATCGAGTAGGTCTGCGGTGGAGAGAGAAAAAAGAGAGAGAGAAAAAGCATGGGCTGTAGTTGGCTAACATTCAAAATAGACATTTAAAATAAGAAGGGCAGCAAATACAATAAAATTATTGTCCTACAATTTAAACACATAGATAGGCTAAATAACTCACCAAAGCAGTAGAAGTAGTAGGCTAGATCCACTCCTGTCCGTGACTAATTACCGCGACTAATTCCTCGTTAACGGAACGTTACACCGGTCGGCTTTTGAATCTCAATCCTATATTCCATAATAAAGGCTTCTTAAATGTCGTTTGCTCGAATGTGCCCGAAGTCAGCCTGGCTTCTTTACGTGATTTTCCAAGTTTTCCAGCACCGCATTCAGCTCCGCGGTGCTGTGGAGACCACACACTGGCTGCGCTGCACGGAGGTGGCAGTTATTTGCGGTTTCTGTTTGACACAACGCTTAGTTTATTTAACTTGGATCAAAATATTTAATTTTGTTAAACTTTATATCCGTTTTGTGCCGTTTTGTACACGTATATAACATTTTAAAATAGGGGCGGCCGGCCGGCCTAAAGGCTACAAACACTAAAAAAAACAAAAAACTATTTTCCTCATCCACCAATCGAGATCATTTGAAACGAGGAGTACTCGAGTACTCGATTACTAACGCCCATCCCCAGTAGCTACAGAATATATACTGTGCTGTGTAATAACAGGGTCGAAAAACGGGGGAAAAGTCGCGGCTTGTAGGCCGAAAAGTACGGTAGTCAATTGTCAACTAGCCCTTATATCGCTAGTGCTGACACAACACCGCGGTAGTACAATACCTGATGCCTGCTCCTCAACACCTGGGCCAGGTGTTTCCCTACCTCAGCCGAGCGGTTCAGACACACACACCAGGGGTTGTCTATCACGCTGGCTGCTGCCAGTAAAGAGGCCGGCCACGTCAGAGCAGCCACGATGCCTGGTGAGGGAGGGAGGCAAAGACATTGTTGTGGTACTAAGCAAGGATCAGTACAACAAAAGGACAAATTACTACATTAAAGGAGGAGTCAGCCATTCTGGAGAACGCTTGTTGTCAAAATGAATTTTGTCAAAATAAGTGAATGCCTCATGATCTATCTATACTGTGAGCACTGGAAAAATTATAATCCATATACAACCTAGGCCAGGGGTCTCCAAACTTTTTTCACTGAGGGCCACATACAGAAAAATCTACGAAGGGCCGGGCCACTTTGCAAAAATAGCACATTTATCAGGACATGTAGCTGCTCTGATGTTTAGTTTCATAGTGTCTTCGTAAATTGTAATCCTTCTTCACGGCAACACTTTCCTTGCACATTAAACAGACACATTTCCCCTCTTGTTTATATGCCAATGATACACCCAGTGTTTTCTGCCTTTGCGTCTAATGTCCAGCAGGGTGAAAATAGTATCCAGCCGAGGTCCCGACCCTCCTAGGGGGGTCCGGGGGTATGCCCCCCCCGGGAGATTTTTTAAAGTTTTTAAAGCGAAATGCATGAATCTGGTGCACTTTGAGAGGGAAATTAAGAGGCTAAATCTGAAGAATTTTGTATGAAAAAAAAAATGGAGACACTGTCAGATGAATTAGAAGCTATTGGAGAAGGACGCATAGATTTTCCATAATAATATTAATTTAAAATAAAATATTATGCAGGGTCCTCTGGGATGGGCTTGTTGCTCATTTTCTTTTATGGGACATATTTCTCTGTAATATAATGAGTGCATTTAAATTATTTAAAAATTAAAAGCGCCATATTACATTATATTTTTCAAATGTGCCACGGGCCAATCAATCAGTGTTTGACACCCCTGCACTAGTGGGTTAACTAAGAAATGAAAAATACAAAGATGGCTGTGGATATGTTGTTTGAGTTTGAGACGGCTTTCGCCTCGACACTTGAAAGGTTTGGAAGACGGCACTCAGATCTTTCATTTGCAAGAAAGAAGAATGTTCTGTTTTGCCGACCGACCGCGGCTAAAGTTTAATTTACCAGATAACCCGCTGTTCGCCAAACGACGGGGCATAATACGTCACCTTGTTCATTGCTCTGATTGGTTGTAGTGTAGTCCAATTGTGTGCAGTGGTATTTGCAATGCACGCGTAGGTGCCGCCCCTTGAGTTGGGAAGGTCTATTGATCGTGGCCAGACCCTCTATCATTCTAGATATGGGTCTGGACTTCCAGGCTACTCATTACCTTCAATCACTGCAACAACAGTTAAATTTTAGTTCCCGTATCGGACACATAAACACTCAAGTTTCCAAATACAGTTCCACTGATTAGTTAGTTAGTAAATTTACACAAGGCACAATGAAATGTGTCTCTTCACATATCCCCTCTCAAGTTTTCCACCTCAGTGGGGGTCAGAGCGCAGGGTCAGCCATAGTACAGCGCCCCTGGAGCAGTTTGGGGTTAAGTGTCTCGCTCAAGGACACAATGGTAGAGATGGTGGGCACCCTATATGTAAATGCAGCCACCACTAGTTTTACTACTAACACCCTCCTTTATTACCCCTTACTGGTAGGCCCCCTTTCCTCTGGGCCATCCTACCACCCCTAGCCTGTAGTGTTTCCTACCAGAGACCACCCCTAGGCTGTAGTGTTTCCTACCAGAGAGCACTGTGTACTTGAGCGCCTCCTGGGCCACCATGCTGACCAGCCCATCCAGCAGAGAAGTCATAGCTGAGCCCAGATCCCTCAGGAAGCGTGACTCCCACAGCAGGCAGTACTGCTCCCCACAGTCCCCCAGGCTGCCCCACGGGGCCTGGAAGGAATCTGGAACACAGCAGAAGGGTTTAGGTGAAGGGAAACGACCGAGCAGCACTTGTAGTTGAAAACTCTAAAAACTACACTACGAGCGCCCGTATCTTCCAAGCGTGCGTGCCCGCCTCGCCTCGCCTATAAAAGTGTTCTGGATTACAATGACTGAGTATATCAAAGTCCCCAAACAGAAACAAGACTTTACTGGAGGGCACTGGAGTCGGCTGGATTTTCAAAGTAAAAGCTCCAAAGGGTAACAGAGGCAAATTTGTGGGCTACATGAGCGCTGATTTCATTCATGTAATTTTTTTCTTACAGAATGACGATTGAACTACTTCTAGTACACTGCAATGCTTTTAGGGCTAAGACCTCAGCTGAGGTTTACCTATATTCCTGGTACCATAAAAGAATATCACACGTGTAAAGCTGGCTGGGTTTGTTCATGTAGCATTTAGAAGGTTTAGTTTTCCAAGTGGACATTTTATAGATATAGCAATATAAAATGAGATGTACCTTGATGAAAGGCTTTACTCAAATCACACACCTAATTGTAAATTGTAAGTGGTTGCATTGAGACAGTACAAACTACACTTACTGTATTTACCACTGCAAAGCCATCCTGTCACTGCAATGGTCAGATGAAGATGCTTCCCGGAGCTCAGTGGCAGGAATTCAAATTCCTCTATCGCTCCAACACACTTATTCATCTTATAGCCTGGAGAAACAACGTAATGACAATAAAATACAGGTAAAGAGCAAAATGCTGCAAATACAGAATATAGGAAATGCCACAAAACCAAGTGTATTTATCAAGTTCAGTTAAATTTCTAAAGATGATAACTCCGCTCTGCATCAGGTATCATAATAGCACTGACCAGTCAACCCAGCTCCTGCTGCTCCAAACAGGGAGGCCATGATGGCGATGCCAGTAGCTGAGCCCAGAGCAGCAGCCCCTCCTGCCCCCAGCACAGCCCCAGCCCCGGCTGCCACCATGGGGGCAGCCAGCCCACCCGTCAGCCCTGTGTGTCAGGCAGAGAAAAGACAAGTCATAGCCAGTAGCTGTAAGGTACAGAAGAGTAGTAGGGCCACGGGAGAAGAAAGAAAATGAGAGAGCTTTTTTTTTATTCATGCGCATCAAGAAAAAAGTGGAAACACAATTTGGTGAATAAAGACAAAATACAATGTGTAGATTAAACTGGACAGGTAAAGACTGCTGGGAAGCTGGAAAGATGTGGACTGATTGAAACTTCCAGGATGTATAATAAGTGAAACATCAGAAAAACACAAAACGATGCATCTTTGCTACAACCTCATTCTAACTGAAAGCAGACGTTCTCTAAGCTCCACTTATACCTGCACCGCACTGTATCAGTGTGAGGGTATTGAATCATTTTGCTTCCGAGTTCTGCTTTTTAGACTGTGCTCTCGTATCACAGCCCGCTGCACATAGAGAGCGATGTTATAAGTAAAAATTAAGTTGTAGCCAATTTTCTGCCTCATGCCGACAGCAAAGATGCATATTTTGTGTTTTAATAAGGTTTACCTGATGAGTTTTTGATCACGGAAGTTTGAATCTGTCAATATCTATCCAACTTTACCACACGCTTTAACTGTCCACTTTATTCTCAGCACTGTGTTTCGTCTCCTTTTTGTCAGCATTGTATTTTGTTTGTATTTCCATTGTATTCTCGACAAATGGACTCTATTCTCAAAGTCCTCAAATATCTATTCTCAAATGAAATAAAAATGTCTTCTCCTCATATTTCTTTCTCTCCCGTAGCCTTAATACTCTTCTGTAGTAAAAAGGCATTGGAGAGAAAAATAAATCTATGGAAGGAAAAATGTAACTCTTGAAAGTGTGTGGTAAGTAATGTAAGGGGCAGTATGTGTACAGTATGCTGCACCCTATGCAGCTGAATAAGCAGTTGATTGGCTTATCAGTGTATGGATCTCTCAGGAGTAATCACCGATCACAGTCCCTCCGCCCACAGTGGCTAGTCCAATGAGAAGGTAGCGCCGGAACTTTCTCCCTCTCTCTCTCTTCAGCCGACGACAGGACTCCTCTCTACAGCAAGCAGTCAGACAGAACATCTGGATGAGTTGAAACATTGAATGGATCTAGGAATGAAGATGTCAAAAAGTGACTCTTTGGTGCATTTAAATAGAATCTTGAAATAATAAGCTACCGGTTCATGCCGCGGAACCATCGACATGCAATCCTTATGTGAGGCCACAGTGCACAGTGTTTGGGTTCAGGATTAAACATACACACAAAAAAACATTTTGTAAAAAAGAAGAAAAAAAAGAGAGCTAATAGAGAGCATATCATCAATGTATGGAATAGTATTAGGGCGACGGGCATGTTGTTATTTAAGAAAATCGAGAATAAAGAAGACAAACAATGTTAAGAAAAAAGATGGAACACATTGTGGAGATTAAACTGGACAGGTAAACACTGCGGTAAAGCTGGGAAGATGTGGACTGAGTTGAACTTCCGGTATAAATCACTAAAGAACAAAAAAAAATCAATACCTTCACTCCAACTAGGCGTCTTCTAAGCTCCACTAATAACATTGCTCTCTATGTGCAGCGGGCTGTGAGACGAGCGGGCAGTCTAATAAGCGCAAAACCGATGCAAAAAATATTCAATACCTTCACTCTCATAAATTGCAGTGCAGTTAATAGTGGAGCTTAGAGGACGCCTTGTTTTGGTCAAAATGAGGTTGTAGCAAAGTTGCATTGTTAAGGTGCGAACACACTACACGCATTACACACGTACAGACGCGTATAAAATCGGCAATTTTTCCCATTGGTTTTTTGAACTCCGCGCGTAGGTGCGTATATACACGGCTCATACACGGCTAACGCGCCTAAAGTGTTGCTTTAGCGCGAGTAACGCATATACGCGCCATGTACACGCGTATATGCGTATATACGCACCTATGCGCGGAGTTCAAAAAATTTTACTTTTTACGCTCCTACGCGTGACGATTAGCCGCGTTGGCCAATCAGAGTTGGGCTTGACCCGACGTCACATACATTGGCACAGTCGGAGAACAGTGTACACAGAGGCTGAGAAACACGAGGAGGAAAATGTATTGCGGGCGGCCGGTGCTGTATGACAGCAGCTCGGGAATAGAAGACGTGGGGAAAGTAAACCAGGAGAATGGACTTCCTGGTTAATTCAGTGAATATGTGCGGCTGTGCTTTAGCCGATAAACCAAGTTAGCGCCGTATAGCATTAGTTAACTCACCTGGTTGTGTGCGGGCGGCTAGTCATATTATGAACCCAAACATGACAGCTATGTCCGGGAAACTTTCACGACGAAGTACAGCGAAGCACCGGTGTTGTGTCGGGTCGGGTCTGATCGCAGCCATGGTTGATTAGGGGAGGGAGACTAGGCACGTTACGTGTGTAGAACCATGTTTGACACAAAATGATCAAGCAACATTTTAACTGCGTTACGCGCGTAAAGCTTACGCGGGTAACGCGTGTAGTGTGTTTGTACCTTTAGGGTTTTAATTACCTTTTATTGATCCCAAGTTTATTCTCAACATTGTATTTCGTCTTTATTCACAAAATTGTGATTCCACTTTATTCTCAAAATGTTGTCTTTGTTCTCGAAGGGCATCATTTAAAAAAATCTCCTCCTAAGTTTTTTCTCTCCCGCTTAACTTTTACTCTTCCGAATCATTCAGTATTACAGATTCATTGAGGATTTATAAAACTCAAACTAGATGATATTTCATTCTCATCCATGGCAGGATACTTACTCGCTCTCCTGTACTCGTTCCCTCAGACTCTCTCCCAGCGTCTCCTCAAACTGCTCCAGTGTCTGTGTGGAGACTCGCAGCAGACAGCTGAGGTGCCGGATCAGAACCCTGGCTCTAGCATCATACTGGCCTGAGCACACCACACAACATAAGTCAGTTCCATTTCATCCTTACTGACCGCCAGAGGCGGTGCTTTAAGCACTGGATATATCTCGCACCTGCGCAGTTTGAGTACCTATACCAACAAAGTCACCTGTGACACCGGAAGGCTATATATTCGACAGAGGCTCTGTTCCTTTCATCTTCTCGCAAAACAGGAGTACTGCCTTGTGGCCTACACTAGTGTGTTCACATTTTTTTAAATGAATTGCTACAGCTGGTCTTATGCAGCATCGGAACCGAATTGGTTGGAGTCGCTGGTAAGTGCTCGTCCTCCAGAGGCTGTCTAGCTGGACAGCTTCTTTGTTGGTGAGGCAGTGTGTCCGCTCCCAGCGCCAGTAGCCACTATTCCAAAGCTATCTTTCCAGTTTTCCAGCTCTTCTGGGTTCTAAATTACTGCAGTTTTTTGGTAACTTTTTTGTTGGCTTGCCTGCATTGTAATTAGCAGCAGTGTTCACGCTCAGTCTAATTTCTTCCATTCAATCACTTACTGGTGAAGGTAGTGCCCTCGCTCCCGCAAACACTTTTTCTGAACCGGGACAATTTACAAAAATAACATTAGCCTTGTTTAGAGCAAGGAGTGATGTGTTGTACCAGGTGTTAGCAATGGCTACTTTCCACGTGTAGTCCCAGGGCAGGTAAGTGTAAAGTTTATGAAATGATGCTCCACAAAATGGTTGAGATTAAATTCTTTAGTCAAACTTTAAAGAACCCAATGCCCCCCATGTGGTGGCGCCCCCTGCGGGTAAAGTAGATTATGAAATAATATAGTATGAGAATATGAATTATAACAAACTGTGAACATTACAGTAAGTAGAACAATGAAATACAAAAACTACAAAAGCAAAGACTACAAAATGAATGGTGTTCATTAGCAGCAGCGCTCACGCTCAGGCAAATTTTCTACTGTTCAGTCACTTACTGGTGGAGGCAGTGCTCTCTCTTCCGCTCCCGGTAATACTGCCCTGTGGTTTTGTTGTTCAGCAGCATACTGGTGAAGACAGTGTTTTCGCTCCAGCCCCCGGTAACTGCTGTGTGGTTTTCTATGTGGCCTCCTTTTGTATTGGTAATAAGCAGCAGTTTTCACGCTCAGGCAAATTTCTACCATTCAGTCAATACTGGTGAACGCTGGGCTGCCTGTACTTTAGACCTCTGGGTGGTTTCCTGGCGGTTTCTGTCCCATCCTAGGCCTGAGAAGCCTTAACAGGTTCTTAAAGGTGCTACCATTCCATATGCTTACCTCGGCGGCAGACACCCTGTGTGCCGATTGTGTTACACCACCGGCAGTTGATGTTTGCCTGTCAGGGCCGGCATTTTCAATTCAGGGTACTTTCCTTCAGGCTCTCCCTCTCCCCGAGGGTTTTCACCAGGGTCATGGCGGCAGCTCTCGCACCCCTGCAGATGCAGGGCATGAAGGTTCTGCCGTATTTAGACGACTGGTTGGTCTGTACGCCGTCCCAGTCACACATGGCCCGGCTGGGCTTGACGATGAACCGGGTCAAGAGTTGACTGGACCCTTCCCAACGGGTTACTTATCTGGACTCAGTCGCCATGAGGTCCTACATATCACCTCGGCCTCCTTTCCCTCTTCAGGGCCTTTCATTCAATTTCTCCATCTTTTGGGCAAACTTACGGCTGCCTCAGCTGTTGTGTCTCTGGGCTTGCTGTCTCTGCAACCCCTGCATGTGGCTGAACGGTCTCCACTTGATGCAAAGTGGCACAGGCAAAGGAGTGTCAAGGTAACTCGGCAGTGTCTACTCTCTCTGTCTCCATGGAGAGAGAGGGCATATCTATCCCGGTAACAATGCTGTTTGGTTTTCTGCTGCAGCTCGCCATGGCGCCTCTACCTCTCCTGTCACAGCTGGGGGGGTCAGATCTGAAACTGTTCTCCAACTGGTTTTGCCGCTAAAGCTGTGGATCCAGTGCACTGCGCTGTGGCCACTGTTCTGGAGTTGTTCCCTCCTGGATAGTGGCCGCTCTCACTCCACCTTTGCCCCTTTCACACCGCCGAAAAATCGGAGCTAGTTATGAGCTAGTTCCGAGCTAGAGACAGTTTTTTTGGTTTCACACCGCCAGAGAGCCGGCTCCGGGCTGTAAAAACCGGTTCAACCCCAGCCCCAGAATTGAGCTGGGCTAGAGATGAGAACTGCCTGCGCCAGCGACCGCGGGACGGATTATCCTGACCAACCCAGCCCAACTCAAACCTCATGACCGCCAACACAACATAATAATTACCGGACGTAGCGATCAAATTGACTGGCGAAAATACACTGTATGGGTCCTGTTTGGTTAACAAAGCAAAGCGAGAGGCAACACGTGTAAAAATAAGACGTATTCGCCGCTGTTGTTGTGCTTAAAGCTAGCGCTAACTTTAGAGTTAGCCACGAGAGCAGCAGCGTCGGGCAACGTACACAGACATTTACAGTGACGTCATGACATTGCTCTGTTGCCGGCTCCATGGCTGGCTCCGGTCGGTATGAAACCAACCGGTTCATAACTGGTATAAGGCTGTAACCAGTTTTGAACTGGTGAAAGGAGTATCTGAGCCTTTGGCCCAGGGGGAGTTGAGGTGGCTGTCCATGAAGGCTGCATTTTTACTCGCCATAACCTCTGCGGAGTGGGTCAAAGAGTTGCATGCCCTATCTGTGAGTGATACATTCCATGAACTCTGATGGCTCAGGTATCCCAAAGTGGCCGAATGTTGCATTCCTACCAAGGTGCTTAAACGCAACCACCTTAACCAGCCCATCCAGCTGGCACGCTTTGACCCCCCATCTGAGGAGAGTAGGTCTGAGCTACTGTGCCCGGTGCCGGCTATTATTTCTGATACCACCTGTATTCGTCAGTCAGAGCAGCTCTTTGTTTGCCATGGTGGCCCTAACAAGGGGCATGCCCTAAACAAGCAGAGGCTGGATTGTTGATACCAGTGCACATGCCCATGGGACCAGTGGATGCCCCCTGCCATCTGGGGTGAGGTGCCACTCAACCAGGAGCGTCTCAGCATCATGGGCTGCCGCCCTGAGAGGGCTGCCCCTGGGGACCATCTGTGCCGCGGTATCGTGGGCATCGCCTAGCACATTTTCCAGGTTTTAAGGTGTCAACGTCGCCACTCCCCATCCAATGGGCTTGGTCCTGATGCCATGCTCTGCTGTCTCCAACCAGTGAGGTGGGTGCTTGGATACTTCGTGACCTTGTTGGTATAGGTCATCAAGTGCTTAAAGCACCGCCTCTGGCTGTCAGTTAGGATGAAATAGAATGTAGAGTTACATATGAGCCAGAGTTCCAAGTCACTCAGAATCCTTGTGTTTTCAACAGAAGATTCTGGGAACAGATCCTCTTTCGACACCCGGAATATAAAGTGTCACGAGGGGTCACAGATGACTTTGTTGGTATAGGTACTCGAACTGCGCATGCGCGAGACGGATATATCCAGTTCTGTAAGCAGCGCCTCTGGCGATCATCTATTCATGATTCATAGAACTGGAGTTACATACGTAACTCTACGCTTTACACTAACAAGCTTATTTCAATCAACACCAGCTTAAAGTAGACAGTAGTCATACATTCATCAAATAAGACCTACCGTCTTTAACAGAAAAAGACACCAGATCCTGCAAAACAAAGGGAATGCGGGTTATTATAGGTGTGTTTTAGGAAACAATAAATAATTTCCAATTAAATAACAATTGACTGTACATATATACATTAAATTGTGTATGATCTTGAATGGAAAGGACAGTGACACACATTCAATACAGATGTTATAGACATTTCAAAATAACACATTTGAGAGCTGTAACGCATAGCGTGATACCGTGGTACTTTTGCCTTAAGTGATCATACCATCAGAATATCAAACCAGCCCATGCCTAGTCCGTACCGTGTGTGTGCAGAACAAAATCCAGTGTTAATACGCAGCCCTTGCTCTGTAAACTAGTATGTAAAAAGCGTATGTAAACACCATAGCTAGCACCATGCCAGTTTACAGAGCCTTGACTGTGTATTAACACCGCATTTCATTTAAGCGAACACACAGCACAGACAGCCAGGTAGCGGATCGTGATGAGATTTCACTGATTTGGACAGAAAGTGATTTTGACAACAAGCATTCTCCAGAATCACTGACTCCACATGTATAGTTGTTGTCAGTCCTATTTCCCACAGGGCCACTACAGTAGAATGTAATCCTATTCTCCATTGGGATGACAGAGACCTGTACGATGGGCGTGGCCCCAGCAGACAGCAGTGCTTCAGCCTGTAGGGTGGAGAGGAAGGTTTCAGAGCCCTCGTAGCCCAGGCCTGACAGGAAGGCCTCCATCACAGGCATCACAGACTGATCCAGTGCAAGCCAGCCTACCAAGCCCCGGAGATACCGCTCCCTGAACACACTGACAAACAAGCAAGAGGTCAGCACCTTAAGACCAATATGTTATTATCAAGGATTAGTTTAAAGAGATCCTATTATACTACTTTTCTGGTCTTAATTTCTTGTTAAAAACTGCTGTAGAGCAACCTGACACGAATCACATCACAAAAAACTATGTAGATTTTCGGGAAGCTCTTTCTCTTATTTTGGCGATCCAGCAGGCCCTGTAAACACTTTGCTTCTGCCATCTCCGCCCCCCCTCCCCCCCTTCCTGCAAACCCAACTCCGTTGTGATTGGTTACCTTGCGAAGGGAAGTTGTGATTCTAAATGTCTGCAAAGAATCAGCCCGGGCGGGACGCGAACGCGGGTCTACTGCTTTGTAAACGATCTCTCTACCGGGTGAGCTAAGCGAGCACTGGTCTGATGTTGTCACCCCCTGCTATATATAGCAACCTGGGAGCTTGCCTGACCATATATGGCAAAAAGATCTGGTGACACACACATACCGGAAATTTGAAAAAGTTCGGCTCGACTGGCTGCCATAGTTTTTAGTGCTCTGCACAGCCACCCCAGACGGTCAGCAGGGAATACGTCGAAATGCATGTACGTAATTACTTGATACACTACTATGGTTAAACATGACTATAAATCATTATAACAACGTTTATAGGTCATAAAAGTCGAAAAGTATCATAGGTCCTCTTTAAAAAAAAATGTAGGCTGTTCAACCAAATCAGTATTCACAAGGGAAAAAAGAGAAAGCTGCTTTTTCATTAATATGTCATTTGTGCTGAAAGGAAACAAATAAATAAAAGTCCTCATGATTTTCTTAGAGGTTCTACCTGGCCGCTGCTGCTGCCTAAAAACAATTCAAAGTACATTTTTTAAAAACTTCCTGCATGTGTGAAACTCCTAAAGACGGGGTAACATTGCTCTCTTGAATTTGACTTGATGGATGACCACATGCATGCAAATCCAAATTTGATATGATTGTATAGTTTTTATCGTTATGAAAAGCCCGGGTCATTTAATCTAGAAGCCACATAAAAAAAATATAATCAAATCAAATGTAGGCTATATTTAGGACCAGCATCCCCTACTTCAGCGTTACTCAGTGGCGTGCACAGGTAGACCTGAAGTGGTGCTGAAGCACCTGCCCTTTTCCCCTGGCCCAATCAAGTGCCCTTTTGAAAAAGAAAAAAAAATCTGAAAGTTCGTTTTTTTTTTTTTTTTTTTTTGCCCATGCCGACATTATCGTCTATAAATGCTCAACGATTAAAAACGTTTGACAATAATGCCCCAATAAATATGTCCCCCCCCCCTCATCCTCCGCACACACTTCAACGTGAACGTGCAGAGTGGACACAAACGGAGGCGCGTTGCCGCAGCTGCTGCACACACACACCTACTCCCCGGCCTGCCCTGCCCCACCAGCGAGGTAACGCATTGAATGGAGTCAAGAGTGTATTGTTTGCCCCCTAAGCCTCAGTTGCCAAGCTATAACTTGCATTTATTTGTCTCTGTTTTAAAGTAGCCTCTATCATGCAGCGCCACACAGCTGGGCATAAATTAGCCGACTGTCCTGCTTAACAAGCTAGCCCAAAAAAAAAATAGATATGACGTGATGAACACAACTAATGTCCGCGGAGTTTGTCATTGGTACAGCATGTGAATCTATCAGTATGCTGAATATTTAGTGTTGTTTAGGTTTACTTTAGGCTATATAATTAACACATGCAGTAATTTATTTGCTAAATGACAAACAGGCAATTCCCAATTGCCTGCAGAAAAAGTAGCCTTGTGCTTGGTTGTAATGTAACCAAGCAGTCTTATTTTATATGGTTGGTCTCTTTTTATTTACAAATTGCAGTATAATGCCTAGAAAGGAGAAGTTAAAAAGGAAAAAGAAAGGGAGCTACAGCAGGCAGCCCAGGGGAGCTGCTCTCTGCTCTCCTGGATGAAAGCATCCACTAGCTCAGATTTTAATGTTGAACTGTTCCTCAAATGTTATTGAAATATCTTCAAGTCCCTAAATCCATATTAAAATCTGCAGGATAATAACTAGTTAGCTTAAAAAAAAATCACAAACGTTCAAATGTGATGTGTTCAGGTCGGCTCAGTAAAATTATTATTAGGCAAAGGTCAATAAAAGGACATCATGATGTGTTCAAATGTAACATCAAGAAAAAAGATTTTTTTGTTTTTCGCAAGAAGCTTGAATAATACAGTTTGGGTGAAAAACTTGTTTTCCCAGCAATATAAAATAATTAGTAGGCCTAAATATGGAATTATGACCTTATGACCTGTTTAAAGTCCTATCCTTAGCTCTGCTCATCTTGTAAGCAATTAAAGCAATAATACCAGTTCTCTTTTAACAAAATAATAGAAAAGTATCAATAAAGATTTGGTTTGTGGAGTCTTTATAATGGTATCAATATGAATAGAAATTAATGATCCCCCTCCTTACTTACAGTATAACTGGGCAATAGCTTTAACATGGTGGACTTTAATCATTTTATGGCAGACGATCACTTTTTGGCACAATGTGACCGTTAAGTATAATAAGTCACATTTTTCTGAACACATTTGTGTGGAAGCTAACATTCAGCTTGACTCTGAGTTAGACTGAGTTTTCTGAGACCCCCAAAACCAGGCCAGGTGCATGGCAAAAAGAGGCCCTTTTACAATGCTGCAGCAGGACCAAGCGCTTGGCTGTATGTGTGATGTCATGATATCTAGGCTTATATGAATTGTTGTTGGTAGTATGTGGTCAGGATGAGACTAGTAAGCAGTGTTTGCATTTAAGAGATAAGGTTCGCTAAAATGTATATTTTAATAAGCATATATCACTGTTTAACATTTGTTTTAGTTTTTTTTGGGCAAGTGAACACGACATTCGGGCAAGTAAAACATTACCTGTACTTGCCCTATGGGCAAGTGCTTTTGAAACCTTAGTGTCAACCCCTGTTATTAATATGGTGGGGAAGTGGCTTTTCTCGCTATGACAACACAGCGAGAGAAATCCTGAACAGAGTATATTGGGGAGGTTTTCAGAAAGGGGGAGGGTGAGAAAAGGAGAGTTTTTCTTGTTGATACTTTGGCAGTCTCTAGACACACCGTGGACCCATATTTATGTTATTAAACATGTAAAAGTGCATTTTGCATAATATGGGACCTTTAAATGTTTAATTACATCGCATGGTTCTTAAATTATGAGAGTTTGAACATTAGACCCAGCGGAATGGCGGCCCTCTTGGATTTGGCCTCTCATGGTCTGCAAAGGTAAAATCTGACTTCCCTCCACATCTGAAAATAAACCTTATGGCATGTACTAACCATGGCATAAATGTCATGCTATTCTCAAAAAGTGCCTAATTGTTAATATTAGGGCTGTCAAATTAACACATTCATTTCGATTAATTAATCACAGAAAAATTAACGCAGATTAATCGCACTTCATTAATGCCCTTTGACCCGGTGCAAAAGAGGTGCGCAGCTGTACCGAGCTGCACCTGTAGCTTGCATACACAGCCCGCACGGGTGAAAGGGAGAAAAGTAAAGAGAGAAGCAGGGGAAAGGGCGGGGCCGAGGGCTCTATGGACGGTTTATGGGATGCTTTGGGCAAATAAGCATGAAGGTAGGAAGACATCTTACTTTATTCTCCGCAGTGTCTGTGCATTATTGATTTAGTGGGTGCAACAATGTAGGTTCAAAAGTATCTCTCAATCTTCCTCCGCGTGTCTCAATTTTGTTTGCTAGCTGTCTCGTCTCCCGCGTAAACGGACACCGGCCCCGTGTGTGTGTGTGTCAATATTTTTGCCTATGAGTACGACGATGGTGAATGAATCGGCATATAGGCATCTGTGGCAGTGCAGCGCTGTCTGTTGTGGAGACAGAAGTTACGAGAGACGGAGAGAGAGAGAGAGAGAGAGAGAGAAACAAACTGTACTAGCAGGCTATAGGCCTACAGCTGTTTATAAACAAGTATAAAAGTGTCATAAAAGTATGCGATTAATTTAGATTAATCACAGAGCCTGTAATTAATTAGATAAAAAAATGAATCGCTTGACAGCCCTAGTTAATATGTGAGCTTATCTGATGTAGGCTACTACAGGGAAGACGCACACAGAATGACGGGATGGCAGCTGTTACCTGTTCTCAGGTCCAGTGAACAGCTGGCCTAGAGAGACGCCACACAGCGCAGCGTAAGCGAAGCGGCCCTGTTCAGTCAGCTGCCTGCTCATCATCTCCTCTGGGTTTAGGTCACGTGGGACATGTTGTGTGTTTTCTGCGCCCCCTGGGTCTGAGGTGAAAAATGGACAAAGACTAATTATTAACTTTTGAATCAGACACATCACCGAAGAAACCAAATAGCTAAGTGGCACATTCAGAGATATTAAAAACACATTCATCAGCAGTTCAAATCTCAAACATATGGCCAGCCTATGGACAATAAAACGATGGGATTTTATTATGCTGTTTGGTGGAACAACAACATGCCAAATTGACCAGACCAGGATGATAGGAGCTCTTGTGAATATTCCACTAGATATTAATGTGACCAATGACAACTGAAATATTCGGCGCAGTCCAGTTAGTTGACGATTCGTTCTGGACACTATCTGAGACTAACTTTGTAGCCTACTTCTCATAATGTCTGATGCCTTGACCTGAATTCAACACGCTGAGTTATCTACTCCTAGCCTATCCAGGCCTATCTGGGTTTTTTCAAATTAACATATCCTTTAGCCTAAACGAATACAAATAACGCCACTGTACTCTAAACCAGTGACTTTACCCGCTTGCGTTAGCTCTACAGCTGGCAGACAGTGAACGTGCTGCCTCAGGCGGTGAATTTACTAACGTTTCAGTTGTAACTTTTAATAAGGTCGGCATTGTAATACATAGCTCTATTTCCGGACTGGGGGAAAATAGTTAAAAAATGTTAGGTGGTACCTGGAGCAAATATGTTGTCGGCACTGCTCTGTTTCTCCTCCATGACCATAGATCACAACTTTGTGTGGACTGAACTTGTGTTGCCTTCACGTGTTCCTCTGGGGCTCTGACATCTGACAATTACACGTCCATAACACATACGCTTTAGATGGTAAATAGGCTATAGCTACCAACGCACACACTTATTTCCGTTTAAATGTTAGCGCACAGCTGAAGTTTTCTGGACTGATACAAAAACAAGGTAAGAAATGTACATTAGAAACACGTTTGATGAAGTTTTCGACTGTACTTGAAAGCACCTTTATTTGCAACTTGTTTGTGACGTAACTTCCACGTACGCTCAAATAGTAGGACAGGGGGTATGGTCTATATGTCCATCCATGGTCTATACACGACTGAAACTTTTGGAAAGTTTTTGGCAGACATAATAAGAAGATACAGTTCACACCCTTAGAACAGGAATGGGCAGTTATGTAGGCCTACTACTGGAGGCAAAACTGAAGAATCCAGCTGCTGGTTTCACTGATGAGCACATTAATTTTTTCATATAGGCCTAGCCTATAGCCTAGCCTATAGCCTAGCCTACTGTATAGCCGAGTGAGAGGAAAACATGCCGTGCATACAGCTACTGGCCAGTAGGTGTGAGTGTTACATTGGTTTTCTCGACACTTATAATGTTTCTCCCTTCTGGCCCCACATCCCTAAGAAGGGCAATTATTATTGTCTGTCACTTCTACTAGCTGAATGTTTACTCTTTTCCTGTAGTTTATTTATTCTTACATTCTATTGCAAATGTCCCAGTCGCATAGAACAGTCCTAGAGCAGTTCAAGCTCATTTACTATTTTTAGAGTTGTTCTAAGGTCTATATTCTGTCTGTCTGTCTGTCTGTCTGTCTGTCTGTCTGTCTCTCTGGCTGCCACCAGAATAATGTTTCTTTTCAGGTTTTCAGAACCTGAACATTACCTTCAAATTTCACATGAACTTCTTTGGTATCATTATGCTTGATTTGAATATATGTCGGTTTTAACAAGATGTCATTTAAAGCATTTTTCATCAAATCCAGCAATAGCTTTTTCCTAATTGTGTTCATACTGCACGATTAATAATTTATTTACATGTAGCCTATTGTAATTCAGCTTCTCCAGAAATATAGTAAAGAATAGTACAGTTAGTATAATATAGTATTATATAATCTAGTAAATGATGGTAACGTGTGTGTAGTATGGTATGGTATAGTTAAACATGGGTCTATTGCATTATAGCATGGTAAAGTGTAGTACAAAATATGAGGTAAATGTAGTAACATTTTGCAGAAAAACGAAATAAAGCTAAACTAATATATCAGCAGTGGCGGCTCCTGACAATAATCTCAGGGGGGGCAATTGTTGCCATGATGGGAAATATGACCCAAAATTAACCTAAATCAGATCGCATATGACAATGTCATATTGCATTTAACTGTTTGTTTTTCCTGTTCATCTGGCATAACCACTCTGGCAACATTAGACAAGCATTGCACTGTACAGTATTTTTGGAAATTAAGTTAGTTAATTTCTTGAATAAAATTATTTTAGCTCTAAAATGATTAATTATCCGGCTGTGGCCATCACAGATAACTTGTCATCTACCAGTGTGCTCCTCAGATAGGCTTCCTTTAAAAGTTAGGAGACAAAAATGGATGCTGGCATAGCATGTGCAACATTAACAGTGCTAATCATCACATTGGTTTGGGTTACTACTGTCTACAGCACTTGGTAGGCGGGTTTATGTCGGACGGTGAAAGCAGCTGTCAGCTAAACGACGATCAACAGCTGATCACCGTTCAATAGCCGATCAGCTGTTGAACGGCGCTGGCTCGTATATGCAGATTGATGTTTAATGTTTGTTTTACCTTTTCTGAGAGATGATGCATAGGGGTGACACCCAAAGTTATCCATGCGGTCTCTGTGCTGCCATCAGGATGGATAAAAAGCCAGTATACAGTCCATATCATCATGCAGCGGCAGCAGGACAGAGCGTTAGCGCATTAGCATCCTGCTAGCCTCGTTAGCCGTTCAAACGAGCCCCGTGAAAATCCGCGTTTATAAGATCCCCCAATCCATCTTGGTAGATACTTGCTTGATGGTTACATTTTGTCTGGGAAAGACCTAGTCCGAGTCCGATCAAGTAAGTAGCTTGCCAGCCTAGCCTGAGTTGATATAAAGTTGTGTTGGTCTTGAATATGACCGCTCTGGGCTGCATACTGGACATGTGACTGTATCAGTCACTGTAATTGGTTTATTGTTTACTGTACGTATGACGACAACACGTTAGTGCGAGCACCCCCGGAACCCATAGAGATTGCATTGCGAGGCTTGCAGTTTGAAAAAAAAAAGTTTTACATTGATGTCTATGAGAGCGCTGGGGGCGATTTTCAACCAGCCCGACATCGCCCCAGAGTGACGGTACAGAGCACAGACGCTGATTGTACAATGATATTCAGACTTAGATGCAGGTAAAAACTGTATTGAAATCATAAATTATGATTATTAATACAAAAAAAACAAAAAAAAAACATTATTATTATTCATTATTATATTTTCGTTTTTTGCTGATATGGCTCAAGGAGGGCGGCGCCCTATCGCCCTCTATGGGCGAGCCGCCACTGTATATCAGTGATTCTTGAGAACCGGGTCTTCCATAAGTAACTGCTGTTATGTTTAAAACTAAAAATATTTAAAATTGTAGATGTTATTAGGGATTAAGAATAGAATGTCTGGAACACAAATATTCCCTTAAAATTTATTTTATCATTATTATGTCAAATATATGACACTTGTTATCTTATGACGTCCAAAACAGTGTGTCCACAGAGAGGGTTTCAATCTTTCATAATGCAATAAAACCTATTAAAAATTTACTTTAATGATTAAAAAGAGCTTTTTTCATCAAAAGCAACACTAAATAATCTCTCATATCAATAAAACAGTTTTTCTACAACACATTCATGTTTTATAAGGATTCTAAGTGGTGGGACAACTTTACTGTAAGTCAACACCGTCAGACATTTCATTATGTAAAATGTAATAAAATCAGGCGAAATAAGGGGCAGCTGTCACTTTGAAGGACCTCTTGTCAAATTCTACCTCTGCAGAGTACATTAGAGTCAGACAGGCTCTGATAAGTGTTGTAGTTTTAGAATATTTTACATTCCAAATCTTTAAAGTCCAGCGTCATAACCATGATACGTCAACACCGACTTACAATTTCTGAAGAAGTTATTTGAAATGTTTTGATCATTTTATTTTCCTGACGTAGTTCATACTAGCACCAATCATCAACAGAAAAACCAAATGGCTACTAGATAAATTCCATTTGTTATGTTTAAGAAACGTTAAATATGTCAACACCGTCAGACAGGAAATCTGACGGAGTTGACATCTGACGGTGGTGATGGGCCAATGACGGTAAAAAAAAAAAAGCTGGGAGGTTGTGTCAAAGCTTAGCTCAGTAGCTTAGTATATGTTGGATACATAGCCTACATGTCATTTAATTTGCCTAAATAAAGGGTTTGTATTTTTTCAACATTGCACCCTGTTTTGTCCCACTTCTCAAGAATCACTGATGTATTTATAATCAGTCATTATATCAGTGGTTGAGACAGAATGAGAATGTGATGATCCAAGAGTGAGGGTTAAATGCATTTCAGTCTGATTCAATGCATGTTAATGACATGCAAGAGCTGTTGTGCCCTGTACATGGCTTTCATTCTATTGCACTATTTCTTGCCAAAAGTCTTTATTTTCTTATACAGAATACAAACTACATTTATCACTGTGCTACAGATCTCTGACTTTCTCTGTTTTGGTGTTCAGTCTGGCTGCTTCTCTTCCACTACCTTCCCATATGCTTGATCAGCTTCAGTTTACTGAATATGTTTGTCAGTGTTCTCATCCCCCTTCATGCTTCCCTGTCTGAATTCTGTCCAATGACAAGAGATCCAGCCAAACACCGGAACAGTGTGCAAGGACAGGTTGATTTTACGCCAAGGTCTTGTGGGGAGGAAAATAATACCTTAGCCCTGTCACGGAGAAATCTCCAAACACTCTATTGGTGTGTCTCTGAAAGGCATCCTGTTTATACAGCCTGCTAAACACTCTCTAGTGTATCATAAACAAGAAACTATATGTAGCAACGCCACAGCTTGATACACAATAGTGTGGCCTTAATGGGAATCTTTTCCTTGCATAGAAAGAATAACGATGTGTCTATTAAACACAGCATGTACCAAATAAACAAGCATCTGCTGATGATATACAGATAAGACACATTGTGAATAGGACCCATCTGAGTTCTCTTTTCACAGAGTCAAACTTTTTAGCTTGCCTAGACTTGTGATCAGGAAAAACAGAAGTGTGGAAAAGCCTGATAGTAAAGATGATATGGGGTGAACTATGAAATCCTGGTTAAAAAAAGTACATTCCTGCTGTAAGCAATACACTGCCTTCAGTTTAGTATCTGTGTTGGCATTAGAATGATCCAAAATGTCTTTAAATGCATTATAACACGAGACCAGTGTTTTACATGATATTGCATTTGCCCTTAAATTATTCAAAACTTGTGTTAAGATCTTCAAAATGTTATCTCTCAAATTGTCTATTTAAAGAGGACCTATTATACTACTTTTCTGGTCTTAATTTCTTGTTTTACACTGCTATAGAGCAACCTGACACGAATCACATCACAAAAAACTATGTAGATTTTCGGGAAGCTCTTTCTCTTATTTTGGCGATCCAGCACGTCCTGTCAACACTTGAGTGTGTGTGCTTCGGCAATCTCCGCTCCCTCCGCCTGTGCTTCGGCCATCTCCGCTCCCCTCCCCCCTCCTGCAAACCCCACTCCGTTGTGATTGGTTACCTTCCTTCCGGAACACTTTCAGTGGCGGGAAGCGCGAGCATGGACCTATAAGGGCGCGAGGCAGACGCGAACAGGGAAGTGACAGCATTACCATACATGGAAACATCCGCGTGGTGACTTCACGAAGTTACATGCGACGTCACGAAGTTACAAAGGGTAGACCGCTTTGAACACGTGACTTCTCGACTGGCTAGAATAGTGTTTAGTGCTCGGCACAGACACCCCAGACGGTCAGCAGGGAATACGTCGAAATGCATGTAAGTCATTATTTGATCATTTAGTATGGTTAAGAATGACTATGAATCATCATAACAACGTTTATAGGTCATACAAGTCAAAAAGCATCATAGGTCCTCTTTAAACACATCTTGCAGCTATTTTGATATTTTATTCATATATTTATCATCCATTGGAGATAATGTGTGTCTTGGGTCAGCCTCATTCCTGGGGTCTCTCTGGGTTGTTTTGTGGGTCCCCTCCTCTTTTCTCTTTCTTCCATCTGACTCTGTCATTCATTCTGTCTTTGCCTCAGTCTGAAGCCCAGCTGGAGTTCAAAGTCATCTAAGCTTTGACTTTCCTAAATGCTTAATCCAGTGGTTCTCAAAGTGCAGCCCGCGGGCCAATGGCGGCCCGCATTGAATTATGAATTATTAAAAAAAAAAAATTATCATATTTTCATTTTTATTTTTTTATTGAAACGCACGGAGGGGATGCGTCCCCCGTAACAGTAAACACAGTACAGGGGTCGAAACACTTAAATATCCCTCTTAATTGTTTGTATTCATTCCCCACTTATTAAACTTGCGAAGTTCGGCTGGCCTCTGCCTCTCGTTGCAGACGGCTGGTCAGCCTCCCGCAGTGCAGCAGGCAGTGTAGTGGTCCCAATGTAAGTTGTTAGATAGTGAGCTTGTCAAGCCCAATACGATGCACTTTCTCACATTCAAGGTGAATTAGATTAGGTCAAGTGTCTAAGGATGGATGCTAACATTATCTGGTTTCTAACTCTTTTGCCTAAAGTTTAGCTAACAAACTAACGTTAGCTAGCTGCTGATAGCCATGGAACTATCTGCCTAGTTGACTGCTGATAGCCCACCCTGTTTATTTCCAATGTATAGTGTCATAATAGTTAACACTGCTGCTGCATCATGAGTAGTGAGTCCTACAAAAAAACACTCCAAAAGGTGATACGTTTTCAATGTGTAGAAAGTTTTGAACAATAAAGTAGAATAAATATTTGAATGCAATACAGAATGCCTCAGTGCCTTACTGATTTATATTCCATTCAATGGGAGCGAGTTGTCTTTTCCTTAACATTTCCACCATAAATAAATACAGAAGACACAAATTACTGCATAAAAATTAACCAAAATGCACAAAATGAAGTGTTCGAACCTCAAATTTTTATGGGGGACAACCCCCAGACTCCCGCTTTTAATGTGTGTTCCCCAATGTTGAAATGAGACCTAGCCCTTCATTTATTACTTTAAATGTGTTAATTACACAGTATTGGATGCTGACCAATACATGTAAACTGTAAAGACGCAAAGACGCTGGCCATTGAAATTATTTCAGTTTTATATATTTTTTTCCTTCGGCGGCCCTCGGTCCAATGTTGGGTTCCTAAATTGGCCCTCAGCTATCAAAAGTTTGAGAACCCCTGGCTTAATCTAACCCTCATCCATCCACATCTAGGACCACCCTCAACTGTTTTTAAATAATAAGAATAATATACGAATAATAATGATACATATTTTTCATTGAATGTATTCAAATTCTCAACTGTGGCTTGCCTTATTTGACCCCCTTTTCTGCTGTGGCAGTTTCTGTTGGGTCAGATCAAACTCCAAGCAGCACATTCTGTCAGCCAATCAGAATCAAGTGTCAGGGATCAATGGAAGGTAGGTAAGTCAAATGTATTGATAAGCTTATTATTTATGATTTAATTTTTTATCAGATGCATAAAGACATGCCAACAAAAAACAATCATTCCAGGAATGGAAAAAGTTCTTGACTCCTTTTATAAAGCATTTACTAGCCTAATGGTGATGGTTCCCTCCACCATATGACTTCTGGGTCCGTGTATAAAGTGTTATTTTGTATTAAGGGCTGAGTCCAAAGTGACAGAAAGGAATATACCGTTCGTAATTTCGTTTTACCGTTTTCCAGCTGGAATGCAGAAACGAAAATTCCATCCGAATTTTCCTTTCTTGTTTATTGGTACAAAACGAATAAACAAATATGACAGAACAAGGAAATGGGTGAAGGAAGGGTTTTGTTACTTTGTATTAAGAGCTTAGTCCCTATTTAAGGAGCTATTTTCTGTCCGATTTCCCTTTGTTGGATTCAGACATGAAAACAAATAAACGAGCCTCATTGGCTGTGCCACTGAGAGCTTCCTGCTGCTGTATTTCCAGCGTAAAAGTAGCCTTTATAATAGGATCATAGCATACACTGACCCATATAGCCTATGCCCTATTGAGCACAATCTGTGAAATGTATAGCCTACATGTTCGAATAAAATAATAGGCCACATATTTTATTTTTTTATTTAAGAACACGTTCTCACTCCCAACCACTCAACATTTCTCCCCAACTCGTCCTGTCAGTGTCCCTTTGAGTCACTTTTCGACGTGCATTAATATAGCCTACCTCTATAGCCAGTACTTTGGCAAGGCATGTACCAAGTGTGCCACCGCACAGGCAAGGACGGATTAACATGTCCACGAGCCCTGGACACAAACCAGCCATGGACCCCTACCAACACGCAATCACACACATTATAATGCAGCGCGCAGCCGAGAGAGAGAGAGAGAGAGAGATACGGAGACATGTCCCCAATCTCACTGCCGACTAACTGTAAAGTGAAACAACCGCCTCGCTCAGTTAGTTTCAGTCTACATCCGACACAATTAATATAATCACCACCAAAGCATGGACATCGTTAAAAAATAGCGATCTCATTCTTATTATCATTAGGGCTTTGATGCAATCTATAAAATCTGAACATTACGGAGGCAGTGATGGTGCGTAAAAGGACGGTGCAGTTGGCAAGATCTCCTCATACGCCTGCCACAGCAGATAAGCCACTGTAAGTCGATCGCTTTGTTGATTCATGCCTCTGACTCGTTGACTCGCAATATAATGAGTCGAGGCTTTTAATTCAATGCTGGGGATGTTGAGCTCTTTGGCGATTTCCCGTGCCTTTTTATAGCCTATAGGCTAGTCTCAGCCCACCGCGTTCTCTCTCCCAGCGGCCAGCGCAAAAACGCAGGTCCCAGCCGCTTCAGAGCGCACAACCTGTGTTCCACCCGAAAAAAGAAAAGAAACACAAGGTGGACACAGGCCCTTAAGCTGAATGACCGCTCTGGTAACGGGCATTCCCTTACTGGACGCCGAATATTAGACCCCAAATATAAGACGACCCGACTTTTTACGACCTAGGCCTACTTGTAGGGGAAACCCCCAGTCTTATATTAAAACCATCACCGCTGCATGTATTGGTGCAGTTTGTATTTATCATTGTAGCGAGTTGCGAGACAAGTGCAGACAGAGCTTTTTTTTCAGCACCCCCTGCTGAGAATATGTTCACGCGGCTATGTGCGCGTCTGTTTTATGTTGGTGAGCCTGAGTAAGTAGCCTATATTTTAGAGAAGTTTCACATCAGGCCAGCCTATTATGTAGCCTAGTGACGTGCCGAGTCCTTTTATTTATTTATTTTTGCCTCGCACCCAGCCGAGAGTCAAGCAGCTCCGACGTCAGCATGTCATTCAAATAGGCTGCTGCATCCAAATCATCCCGCAATTACCAATTTGATACCAGAAAAGTTGCCAGCGTGTCTGTTTCTCCCCAGCGCACAGCAAATGAGATATATATTTAGGCTACTATTGTTATTATAAAAAGTCACGCAAGAGAGACGATAAACAAACATAATGGTCAGTTATCATTTAGAGTAGATGGCAAGATGATAAGGCAGATTCTTTGGAACAACTAAAAAAGGCAAAAGTTGATGATGATGTGAACAACTTGTTTGTGCTTTAAAGTCGCCAGAACGCAAGAAACAAGTCTTTGAGGCTCCTGGGGGAGGACCCCCAGACCCCTGTTATTGTACAGACACTAAATAAACGTGCCACACCGAGTTTTAATGAAACACACGCATAATCTATTTTCTGGCTATACGTTATAGTGCAGCACCCCCATATTGGCCAAGCCCCTCCTTCGCCCCGGTGGAGAAAAAATCCTGGCACCGTGCATGATGCTAAAGGCAAACCATCCCGTTCTAGGACCGCCACAAGATCGACTTGTGCGTGGAAAGGAAGACAAATCTTTCCTCTCTTCTGGTTGAGAGACAGGAGTCCGTGACGATGGCCAATACAGCGGTATACCAGGATGATTGCAACCTGGTTGTACAACGCTATGATTGTCGCAGCCGTTAAAATGAGGCTATTGATTTTCTGTTTACAAAGATGTCTGAATTGTTTATTGTTTATGAAAATAGACATTTTGAATTGAAATGATATTGATGATAATGATATTATATAGTACTGTTTATGCCTAGACTGCTTTGTTTTTTGTGGGCGGGCTTTCCGCACCGACCAGGTAGGCCAGGTGTGTGTTGGTCATGATGAAAAATAAATGTCAAGGGAAAGAGGCGGTGGTTTAAAAAAGTATTTCGACCGCTTATTAAGTTCACTCGTTGCTTAAAATGGCTTATTCGTTTCCCATATATTTTGCTTTATTTACAAGACAGTTTTTCTCTTTTTTGAGTTGTAAAATAAAGGCAATAATTTTTTGAAGTCGCGAGTGCTTGGAGATTATTGGAAGCTAGTCGAGCTGACCTCGCCTTCTGTACCCACGGCTGTACCCAAAGAACAGCCGAGACAATGATACTGTCATACTTCAGAATGTATAACAGGTTTCAACATGTGAAAATAAAGTGACAGCTGCGCTAACTTGATCAGGTAGCCTAAGGTCAATATTTTTACAGTTGTGAATGATGATGCTTTATTATTCTACTTGTTAAACATGAAGGCTATTGCACCCAGATTACACGCGCACAAAAGTAAAGCTGCGTGCGTGTGTCCTTGATTAATGCACGTGCACGTCAATGAGCAGGGCCTCTTACCTCCCCCCCCCCCCCACACACACACACCTGCCACGGACCTGTCTATAGCCTACTCATAACGTCTATAATCCACGAGCCGAGACCGCAGGGAGGACCACACCACAGCTGGTCGCCCCAATGGCTTTTTTTTTTAATTTTACCTAGCAATGGCAAGACCACAGGTCTGTTTTTATAATATTGTTAGCGAGAAATATTGTTAGTGAGAAATATGCATTAGGCTATGATCGCCCGATCAGCGTTGGGTCAATCAACTCTGAGCGTGTTCACTCTGGGTTGAGCGCGTGCGTAAAAGCCATAGTCAATGGATCGCTGATAACATGTTTCACCATGGAAACAAGAGAAACAAATGCTTGATCCTAAAACACTCCTGTTAATAAAACAAAGAATGATATATGCCTATACACCTAGGTTTATTAATCTGAATGTAGAGCATGTTCACGATGTGTAAGGTGGCCGCCTATATGAACGACAAGAGGGCTGAGAACAAGGCTACTGATCAGATAAATGATCGATCAAACGTAAAATCATCAGGAAATGTTAAAAACATGGAGATTTCTATGGAGTGATTTTGCTTTAAACTGTACAGGGACGCGTTGTGACAGACAGTGACTCTTTCTGCAGCGTAAAGTGAAAACAAACTCAGAGTAGGTCTAACCATCTATCCAGCAGGTTATAGTCACGGCGTATGTTGCGGCTTTGGCGAGGTGTTCACTCCTGTTATGGACGCTATTAAAGCTAAACGTGACGTTTAAAAAAAAAAAATAATCAGGAAAAAATCATATTCACAAATTAAAAAATTAACAATGGTCCGACCTTTTATTATGTCCAACCACGCATTTTATTTAGAGGTTGATTATAGCCTATTTAGGCTTATTATGTGCTGCTTTCTGAGTTCCCTACTTTCTTATTGCAAGCTGAAGATAAATGTATCAGTTTTCGATCATTTTATAAAGGTTACTTTTACTCTGGAAATACAGAAGTATTTGAAGAATTGAATGTAGGAAATAAAACCTCTCCGTTCTTCCGTTTCCTTTCTGTCACTTTGGACTCAGCTCTTAATACAAAGTAACAAAACCCTCCGTTCACCCATTTCCTTGTTCTGTCATATTAGTTTTTCGTTTTGTACCAATAAACAAGAAAGGAAAATTCGGATAGAATTTGTTTCTGCATTCCAGCTGGAAAACGGTAAAACGAAATTACGAACGGTATATTCCTTTCTGTCACTTTGGACTCAGCCCTTAATACAAAATAACACTTTATACACGGACCTTTCTGTCACTGGCTTGACTTTCATTTATAGATCCACTAAAATAGGATTTGAACAAAATGTTGAGCTCAAAGGGAATCAATTGGTTTGAACTCAGTTGGCAACACATATCTCTGCACACCTTGCATACTTATCAGTGGAAGTGTTACAAAGAGTGGGTTAAATGTCATAAAAAGGATAATGAGATGGCTTTGGGTGCTTTTTTGATGTGTCATTACCGTACAATACGATTTTTCTTAAACATTATTATAAAAGGCCTGAATCTGTCATGGTCTGTCTTTGTCTTGTCTTGTTTTGGTGGTTCCCCATGTTTCCTGTTTTATTTTGGTATGTCTGTATTGTTCCACCCCATGTCCTGTCAAGTTTCCCTCCTGTGTGATTGCTGCTCCCTCCCCTTATGTGATACACCTGTCTCTCGTTGTCTACCCTGTCTTGTGTGTGTGTGTATTTAACTCCCTGGCTGTGGCTGTGTCTTGATTCAGGGGTTGCGGTCTTGGAACCGGCCTCGTAGGCTGCATTTGAAGACCGATTGCGTCATAGCGGCGCGCAAAGGCTGTCCCATTTGCAAGGCTCCTTGCAAGGCTCCTCATATGCGGTCGTGAAATGCAGCCTTCGTTTCACGGTTTTGAAGCAGTTTTGAAGGCTGCATCAGATGTATCCTTCGTGGCCCAACATATCCCAAGATTCATTGCGTTTTTTTCAGAGATTGCATAAAATAAAATAAAAAATAACAAAACAGCAACGTGTTGCTCCATCTTCTTAACTTTTATCTTCCTTTCTTTTTTTCTTGTACTTTTTTTTCTTTTCGTCTGGTAGACAACTTATTTTTCTTTTTTCCTCCGCTGACAGGGCTGTCTCCGTTGGCAGCAATCAGGGTTGCTAGGCAGCACAGGAGCGGCGAGTCGTCACGCAAGGTAACGGCTTGTTACGTAAACCGGAAATGCTCGTAAACGGAGACCTGCGGAGACCGTCTCGTTTAACAAGGCTCGTTGGCCTTAAAACCGGCCTTAAAATCGGCCTTCATAGGCTATAGCCTTCATAGACCGCGAGACTGCGTCCTACCAAGTGCGTGGTCTCTGAATCAAGACACAGCCTGTGTCTTGATTCAGAGACCACGCACTTGGTAGGACGCAGTCTCGCGGCCTATGAAGGCTATAGCCTATGAAGGCCGGTTTTAAGGCCAACGAGCCTTGTTAAACGAGACGGTCTCCGCAGGTCTCGGTTTACGAGCATTTCCGGTTTAAGTAACAAGCCGTTACCTTGCGTGACGACTCGCCGCTCCTGTGCTGCCTAGCAACCCTGATTGCTGCCAACGGAGACAGCCCTGTCAGCGGAGGAAAAAAGAAAAATAAGTTGTCTACCAGACGAAAAGAAAAAAAAGTACAAGAAAAAAAGAAAGTAAGATAAAAGTTAAGAAGATGGAGCAACACGTTGCTGTTTTGTTATTTCTTATTTTATTTTATGCCATCTCTGAAAAAAACGCAATGAATCTTGGGATATGTTGGGCCGCGAAGGATACATCTGATGCAGCCTTCAAAACCGTGAAACGAAGGCTGCATTTCACGACCGCATATGAGGAGCCTTGCAAGGAGCCTTGCAAACGGGACAGCCTTTGCGCGCCGCTATGACGCAATCGGTCTTCAAATGCAGCCTTCGTAGGCTGCAATACCCATGCAATACCTGAATCAAGACACAGCCCAAGTGTGTCATTGTTCTGTGTCTTTGCATTGTACCTGTTGGTGAGTCTGTCCCTGTATTCCATGTGCCTTGCCTTTGTGCCTTTTTTGCGTTTCTGGAGTTTTTGTGTTTTTTTGGACAATAAATTTACCCTCACGTGAAACTTTCTGCATTTGGGTCCTGCTTGCCTGTCTGCCTGTCGTCACTGTAACAGAATCCCTTAGCATGGAAATAGGTTTAATGTTTACAATGTCCATGCCCCTGAGACCTGCAGCCATGTCTGGGGCCTATTGCATAAAAGTGGAATAAAGACATCCAGGATGATTGATAAAGCCAGCCTTGACAAAGTCTAGCCTGGGCACTTTGGATTAGTCAGTTGCATGAACGCCAATCCAGGATGTAAAGGGGCTGCTTTGTCAAGCCAGGGGCCTATCCGAAAAGTCCAATCTCCTAACCTATAAGCCTCCTTTCCTATGCCTTAACCCCTAAACGTCATCGGGGTTAAGGAGAGATGAAAGGTGCTTCCTATCGAACATAGGAAAGGACAGCACTGTTTCAAATGAATTCGACTCCACTTTTCCTAACCGACGTCATTGCGCGACGGCGAGTATTGCTGACGTGAGTCACTAGCGTGAAACTACACTATAGCCTATTCTCCGAAAATTGACCACAACAAGCGCTCGTTTGATCCATGCGTTCTTTTCATATTGATTTTAATCAGGTTGTCGCCAACAGAGTGAGAATCACTCCCATATATCCCAATTCACATGTGGAATAAAAAGAGGCTACACTTGTGTTGATGTTGAAATGAACTGCCCCCAGTAACTTCATTAAATGTGAAGTTGGTATTTTATTTTCTTATGGTGTAAATTATGTGCTACGAAAATAACTATTATGATGTTGGTCTTTTATGAGTTCTTTATTATCTTTAGCCTGTGTGTGTGTGTGGGGGGGGGGGGGGGGTATTTTGTTTTAGCCGAGTTAAATCTTCCTCTCTTCTCCTCTCTTCTGTTTTACCTCTCGTTCGTATTCGTGTAGAGTCGGTAAACTCCGGCGGTGGCCTGTTGCTTTAAATCTTGCCGCCGTAAAGGATTATGGGATACCACTATCTCCTTTCCTTTAGCATAGGTTGGTCAGGAGTAACCTATGCTAAAGGAGGGTTAAAGGATGAATCGAGGCTCCTTTCCTATGCCTTTCCTAAGCATTTGGAGAATTCGGATCACCTATCCGCCGAGTACTTCCGGTTCATCTCGATAGGAAAGGAAATTTCCTATGCAAAAAAAAGTTTTCGGATAGGCCCCAGGTGCAAGTAATTCTGTTAAGTGCCAGCCCACAGCTTTCAGAAGTAGACCCAAAGATCGAACACAGATTTACTGATGGAAAAATGGAAAAGACGGCCCATTTTCCCACAATGCCTTGCTAGTTTAAACCATAAGTCAGGGGGCAGTTAATTTCATACAGGACATGTATTCTCTGCCAAATGATCTTGATGTCCCTGCATTGTTTTATGATAAAATAGTTGACAGTGAGCAGTCTGAAGGTGCATCTAAAATAATTAATATCATGGAAAGTCCATTCAAAAAGTGAAACTTTCATAGATTCATTACACAAAGTGAAATATGTCAGGCCTTTTTTTTGGATGATTGATTGATCATGGAATAAAAAAATCCAGTATCTCAAAATATTAGAATGTTACATACAACCAATCAGAAAAAGGATTTATAATACAGAAATGTCGGCCTTCTGATGTTTATTCTAGATTAATTTCACTTCATGTGTTATGAATTTCTAGAATATATTTAAGTTTCACTTTTTGAATTCAATTACAGAAAAAAGGAATTTTTCATTGATATTGAATTTTGTTTCAGATGCACCTCAATATAGTGATAAGTACAAAGTGAATTTATTTGACCCACACTTGCAACGTCATCTGCCATCGATAATCAATTGTATAAATATAGCCTGCAATATGAACATCAATTATTATAATTTATATCATTGCATCTTAATCTAATTAAAATTAAGTTAATTATAAAGGTTAAATAAATAAAAAATAAGAACTAGGCCTATTTAACTAAATGACAATGCAGTATTTTATGTGGTACCTTAAAACAGGCTAATGAAAATAAAGCAAAACACGGAAGATCATGGAATAACTGCTTAACACCTTGATTTCAGATCGGAGTGACAGCTGACTGAGCCAATCAGGCAACAGAATAAGTTTATTCTTTACGTTTAGCCTGGTCCCGACCAGGCTAAACGTAAAGGATAAATCTCCATGGTAACTTATGTCCCTCCGCTTTTATGCAACCGGATCATGGCTAACGCAAGCCAGGATAACCGAAATATCCTAGGTTAATCCCTTATCCTAGTTTTATGCAATAGGCCCCTGGTCTGTCTGGATATATTGTCTAATAAAGCTTGTAAAACATGTTCCCTGTGAGGCACAATCAAGCTACAAACATCTTGTTCTTCAGGAGGACAACCTGGGCTATTAGAATATACATGATGCAGTGATGTCAGTTGAATGTCAAAATAGTTATGGGACCATGAAGACAAAAAAAAAAGCGAAAATAAAATGACACCCAAATGAATAATAAACATGCATTTCTAAGGCCCAAAACACTTCTCCTGTGTGTTCAGAGTTGAATAATAAGTCCATACTTTCTGTCCCTTATACATACTGTAGATACAGGCCTTTTACAAGTTCCAAACACATCAGATCGGGCCGCAATCGTCTAAATTAGGATTTTCCGACTTTATTACATGTCCCTGAAGTGACTTGACAGATGAAATGAGGTTCAATGTTCATTTTGTCATATAGACATTGAAACTCAGGAACATCTTTTTTTATAATTGTAATATTGTGAAGCTTTTTTCGGACAGAATTCATGAGCGGTTAGTTAGGAAGCATGTAATACCTGTATTTGAGTATCATATGTTAAATGTTGGTATTTTTATGCAAAACAAAGAGGTTGAATATTTGTGTAATACTATTTTGATTATATGTAATTTTTATATCCACTAATGTTTCTTTAAAGTTACTGCAAATTCTGTTGCTTTTGAAAATCATTTTTTCAGTCTTTAAAAAAGGTGGAAACAAGAAGTGCTACATTTATAAAATTTTAATTTATTTAATTCCATTTTTTGTTTTATTGTTTTGTTGTCTTTGATTATCTTATCCTGTTTGTCACGGTCACAGCTTAGCAAATTATAAAATGTAATGGAAAACGTCTGTTTTTGTTGTAATTGAAAACTTTGAATAAAAAAATATCTCATTAAGTACGTGATGACATTGGGGGGAGGAGGGGAGAGACAGCTAAATGCACTTTATTTATTCTTGACTAGTCAAGAAGACCTAGGAAGTACCTTTCTGATTGGTTGAGAAGCAGGTAACAAGCAGGGTAAACGGAGAGCTAACATTTGCAATTCAAAAGTATAATTTTGGTTGATGTGAATGCCATGTGCATTGTAGGTGTTTGGTTGAAGTGGACAAATTCAAAGTTTAAAACTTAAGCAAATTTGTTCCATTGGAAAAGCTAAAACTCTCCAACCTAACAGCCTGCCTGTCTCACATATCTCCCACCCCCATCAATCTCCCTTGTGCTAAATCCACACTTCCCTCTTGTACTTGAGCTCTGTCACACAACCTGGCAGCGTGTGTGTGTGTGTGTGTGTGCTCAGTCTGACAATGGATTACTCATTGAAAAGCAGACAGGCAGAGCTCACGCCAGACAAGTTCAAACAAAGCCCCCCCCCCCACCCCCCCCCCCCCCACTCACACACACTCACCGTACCATATCAGTGAAAGACAAAGTCAGGCTTCTTCTCCCTTCTGTCACCTTGACACTCGAGAGGAGGAGCTGAGTGAAACCGAGACGAAGTGGACTGAGTGAACTGTGGGGCACTTTGAAGGGTGTGTTCATGTGTGTGTACTGTAGGCATATAAAAAAAGAAAGAAAGAGAAAGAGCAGGAAGTGGGGAAGAGATAACAGAGAGAGGCTAAAACTTTGGAGCATGTGCAGAATGTGAGTGCAGGTGAAAGGCCCAAAGAGTGGGAGAGGCAGGTGTGTGTGTTAACAGGCAGGATGGGGCCGCACAGACAGCTTGTCATCTGTCTGTCAATAGCAGACGATGGGATGTTCTTCACACCTGGCCAACGCATGTCAACTTTCATGTCAAGTCAACTTTATTTGATATAGCCCACAATCTCATCACATGCCCCAATGGGCTTCACAATAGAAGAAAACTAAAAAGCTATGTGGGTTTTTTGTTTTCTTTTATTGGGTGAACCATAAGCAGACAGTTAAAGTACACAGAGAGTAGACAGTAAAAACAGTACACAAAGAATGCATAAGGCAAGTTATAAGGATAAAACATCAAAAGAAATTATGAAAAACAGAAGCATACTAACAAATGAAAACTAGTTATGGTTGGTGAAACGCAAGAGGGAAAAGATAGGTTTTTGACTTTAAAAGTCTCATACAGATTTTTTTTGTGAAAGATTGATTCACTACAGTTCATCTAGACATATGAAAATAAAAATAAAAAAGCTTCTGAAAAAAAAGCGTATTTTTTAGTGTCATGGTTTTGGCCAACAAAAAAACGAATAGGTAAGATTGCAGCAACAAGCAATTCAGTGTGTCACTATAAACTCTAAAACAATTACAGGAAAATGAAATAAAACAGTGTTGTAAGGAATGGGGTGGGTGGATTATGAATCATTTGGATACCGCCCCCCGTTTGCGTCTGGCCACATCGCCTCATCGACATCACATGCAATGTCATCCTTTGAGAACCAACAGCAAAAATATTCCTGATATCCAGTCGAAATGTCCTAATTATGGAGCTATTGTGTAGGTGAACTCTCTGCCCATGCTCCTATATTGTTAGGCCATGATCTATAACACGGTCCACTCAGTGACCCTGTCTACGTCTGTTGCCTTCTTTGTCCTCGTCCTCCTGCCGCTCTCTGTTGTCCTCTTCCCCTCACTCTTAGGCCCCTGTTTCCACCTGAGATTATGATGATTTTGGTAATCTGATCACAAGTGGCCAGCTCTCAGTCCGTGTGTTCACACCTGTCTGTCCACATGTGACTTCTTTGTCCAGCTGTGATCGGACACCATTTAACCGCTTTGTATGTAAATCAACACGTACATAATTTCCGTTTGCATTGCTGTTTTTAACCGGTGGAGTTCAAACAAGTAAACATTCAGGGCTGTACAGTGCCACAGTTTTTGCCGAATGCTTACAAACATGTTGCAGGCTTTGGCTCACTGTGTCAAAACTTAACACACAGGCCGAATAGGACAAAGCACATGGAGATAAACTTCTAACTTATACGGCAAAATGAAACTCTTGAAACAAAACCTAACAATCCCATTTCAAAACTGTTTTTAGCATCAAAACAATACACACATGCACTTTTGAATGACTCTTTCCTAGCAGCAACAACACACAGATGTGCTTTATGCAAAACACAGCTGTATTCAGTACTTTGGATGGTTTTTGACTTTAAAAGTCTCATACAGATTTTTTTTGTGAAAGATTGATCCACTACAGTTGATCTAGACACATGAAAACAAAATGTAAATGCTTCAGATTTTTTATTTTATTTTGCTATTTCAGGTTTTTGCAAAAGTAAAAAAAAACACAAAGACACACAAGAAATGGTACAACAAAATGTTCTACAAAACATAGTGTTTTAGGGGAATGATTGGAGGACATTTAGGCTATGGATCCTGTCTCCTGATCTATAACATGGTCCACTATAGTGACCCTGTCTCAGTCTGTTGTCTCCTTTGTCCTCGTCCTCCTGCCTCTCTCTCTTGTCCTCTTCCCCTGACTCTTACTGTCTCACAAAGGAGCTGAGCTCATCTGAGGTCTATTTGTAATGCTAAGGCTCACACTGATTGGTATTGTATTAGCTTTATTTTTATTTTTCATGTGTGTGAGTCTGTGTGCTTTTCCAATTTTAGTTGTGTTTTGTATTTTAAATAGATGTGTTTTCCCAATGATTGCAGGAGATTTCATTTTTTAATAATGTGTCTTCTGTGAAAAACAGTGTGTATTGTTTTGCATTTGAATTTCAAACACAGTGCAAAGCACATTTTGTGTTTGTAGGGTTGGTGCTTGTGTTTAGGGCATGGTCACCAAAGTTAGAGGTTGTGATGCTTTGGGCATAGCAACCACTATTAGTGTTTACAGTTTTTGCCTAATGCTTAAACACTAAAAGTGGTTGCTAGGCCCAAAGCATCACAACCTCTAACTTTGGTGACCATGCCCTAAACACAAGCACCAACCCCACAAACACAAAATGTGCTTTGCACTGTGTTTGAAATTCTCCAACACACTTCTTGCAAAACACTACACACAGTGTTTTTTACATGTTTTTGACACATTGTTCTAAAATGAAATCTCCTGCAATCATTGGGAAAACACATCTATTTAAAATACAAAACACAACCAAACTTGGAAAATCACACACATGAAATATACAAAATAAAACTAATATAATACCAATCAGTGTGAGCCTTAGCATTACAAATAGACCTCAGATGAGCTCAGCTCCTTTGTGAGACAGTAAGAGTCAGGGGAAGAGGACAAGAGAGAGCGGCAGGAGGACGATGACAAAGGAGACAACAGACGGAGACAGGGTCACTATAGTGGACCATGTTATAGATCATGGCCTGGCAATATAGGAGGCTGGTCTGAGAGTCCAGCCCAACAACACAATAGCTCCATAATTAGGACATTTAGACTGGATATCAGGAATAGTTTCGCTGTTGCTTCTCAAAGGATGACATTGCATGTGATCGATGAGGCGATGTGGCCAGACGCAAGCGTGAGGCCGTATCCAAAGGGTTCATAATCCACTCGCCCCATTCCTTACAACACTGTTTTTTTATTTTCTCATAATCTTTTCAGAGTTTATAGTGACACACTGAATTGCTTGTTGAACTGCATCCTACCTATTCGTTTTTTTGTTGGCCAAAATCATGACATTGCAATACACTTTTTTTTCCAGAAGCTTTTTTATTTTTATTTTCATGTGTCACTAGATCACATGTGTCAAACTCAAGGCCCGCGGGCCAGATGTGGCCCGCGACACGTTTTTATCTGGCCCGCGAATCAATTCGGCCGATTTGAATCAATTCTGGAAAAAATAAATAAATAAAAAAAATTCTTCTTCATGGAGCCTGTGCCATATCCGCACGTCGCATATGCTCCCAACTGTTAGGAAACTTACGTGGCTTACAGCTAGGAATGTCTGCTGAAAGTTCTACAGCTCAGGATTTTATTATACTATTTATGATTTTAAGCCATGAATTGATGAACTTGCATCTAAGAAGAGCTGTCAGTTTTCTGAGGGCTGTAAATAGGCCAATATATGTGGCCAAATAGCATGCTAATATTGATGATTGATTGTGTCAAGTGTCTAAGGCAGTGGTGTCAAACATCCGGCCCGCGACTTGTAGAGCACACATTTCTGAGCATTTGAAGAAAAAAAAGTAAGTTAAATTAAGATTAAATTAAATTGGGAAAAACGTATTCCAAAACAACAAATAACCTCTGTATTTAAAAATAAATCAAAACAGTAGAAGTTGCACTTTTATTTAATTATATTTTGTACTGTCTGCATGTTTGCACAAAATGTGTCCCTGTACATATAGTAAACAAAATTGGACAACTGTAAGGTCAGTGCCTGTTGTATTTGTGTATTCAAATAAACAGTTGTTTATTTCATTAGTGTGTATTGGCATCTTTGAGCAAAATACCCCCAACATTTTTGCTGCGGCGCTCCGCACCTCCTATTCCCATGGCCGGCAGCAACCTTTACTAAGACATTTCCTGGGGGCTACAGAGATCCCTTGTGATCCGTGATAATGTAGGTTACATATGTAGGCTGAGTTATAAAGCATATTACTGAAAAACAAAGCTAAAGATTTGGATTTGACATACAGTCATATGAAAAAGTTTGGGAACCCCTCTCAGCCGGCATTATAATTGACTCTGCTTTCACACAAAAAAGATAAAAGTGGTATGTCTTTAATTTACCAGGAACAGCTAAGTACTGGGATGTTTTCCAAACAAATATTTTTTGAAAAGCAGTATTTAGTTTTATGAAATTAAATAAAATGTGAAAAACTGGCTGTGCAAAAATATGGGAACCCTTGTGGTCTTGCTGATTTTAATGCCTGTAACAGCATGTAAAACTGAGGACTTTAAACACAAAATTGGTTGGATTATGTTATTAAGCCTTGAACCTCATATAAAGGTCTGTTTAATCATGATAAAAGGTATTTTAGGTGCCTAAATGCAAGTTCCACTTCTCTTTGACTCTCTGCAGAAGTGAGACAGAATGCGATCATCAAAACAGCTCCCAAAAGATCTTAAAAACAACGATTATTCATTGTCATGGTTTAGGGGAAGGCTACAAGAAGCTTTCCCAAAGGTTTCAATTGTCAATTTCTACTGTAAGGAACGTTGTCAGGGAATGGAAGGACACAGGCACAGTTGCAGTTAAACCCAGGTCTAGCAGACCAAGAAAAGTACAAGAGCGGCATATGCGGCGGATTGTGAGAATGGTTGCACACAACCCAAAGATCACCTCCAAAGACCTGCAAGAACATCTGGCTGCAGATTGTGCATCTGTACATGGTTCAACAATTCAGTGCAATTTGCACCAAATCATCTGTATGGCCGGGTGATGAGAAGGAAGCCCTTTCTGCGCCCACGCCACAGATACAGTTGCATGGAGTATGCAAAAGCTCATTTAGACAAGCCAGCTTCATATTGGAAGAAAATGCTTTGGACTGATGAGACAAAAATTAAGTTATTTGGTCTTTATAAAAAGCAGATGTTTTGGTGCAAATTGCGCTGAATTGTTGAACGATGTACAGATACACAATCTGCAGCCAGATGTTCTTGCAGGTCTTTGGAGGTGATCTGTGGGTTGTGTGCAACCATTCTCACAATACTCCACCTATGCCGCTCCTGTTTTTTTCTTGGTCTGCCATGCCTGGGTTTAACTGCCACTATGCCTGTGTCCTTCCATTTCCTGACAACGTTCCCTACAGTCGAAATTGACAATTGAAACCTTTGGGAAAGCTTCTTGTAGCCTTCCCCTAAACCATGACAATGAATAATCTTTGTTTTTCAGATATTTTGGGAGCTGTTTTGATGATCACATTCTGTCTCACTTCTGCAGAGAGTCAAAGAGAAGTGCAACTTGCATTTAGGCACCTAAAATACCTTTTCTCATGATTAAACAGACCTTTATATGAGGTTCAAGGCTTAACAACATAATCCAACCAACTTTGTGTTTAAAGTCATCAGTTTTACATGCTGTTACAGGCATTAAAATCAACAAAACCACAAGGGTTCCTATGTTTTTGCACAGCCAGTTTTTCACATTTTATTTTATTTCATACAACCAAATACTGCTTTTCAAAAAATCTTTGTTTGGAAAACATCCCAGTACTTAGCTGTTCCTGGTAAATTAAAGACATACCACTTTTATATTTTTTTTGTGAAAGCAGAGTCAATTATAATGCCGGCTGAGAGGGGTTCCCAAACTTTTTCATATGACTGTATGTACGTTATTTTGCCATTATTTTACTGGTCCGGCCCACTTGAGATCAGAGAGGCTGTATGTGGCCCTCGAACCAAAATGAGTTTGACACGCCTGCTCTAGATGAACTGTAGTGAATCAATCTTTCACAAAAAAAATCTGTATGAGACTTTTAAAGTCAAAAACCATCCAAAGTACTGAATACAGCTGTGTTTTGCATAAAGCACATCTGTGTGTTGTTGCTGCTAGGAAAGAGTCATTCAAAGGTGCATGTGTGTATTGTTTTGATGCTAAAACAGTTTTGAAATGGGATTGTTAGGTTTTGTTTCAAGAGTTTCATTTTGCCATATAAGTTAGAAGTTTATCTCCATGTGCTTTGTCCTATTCGGCCTGTGTGTTAAGTTTTGACACAGTGGGCCAAAGTCTGCAACATGTGTGTAAGCATTCGGCAAAAACTGTAAGCGTTAGGTAAAAACTGTAATCGCATTTGCTATTAGAATGCATTACGTGCGAAGATAATTACAGGCTGACAGCTGCGCAACGTGAACACTCTACCGTCAAATACAGGGTTAGGAGTTAAAGTTATTGGGGGACGAGATCAGCAAATAAAGATGGTCAAACAACTAGAGGAATTCCCCCGCTCGGAATATTGAATTAACTTGTTTTTAATTAAATAATCGCGTTTGCGGAAATAATATTAATCTCAACAGGAATCTAGTTGTAGTCTTGCAATATGAGACCCCATGTCTTTTCAAAATCTCACTCTGTGACTGAAAACTAATGACTTTGTCTTCAGGTGTGAGTTGATTGTCTTTAGATGTAAGAGGGTTTCAGTCTTCAGTCTTTTCAAAGTCTTTTAAAAGTCCTCTAGTGTAAGCCCAGCATAAGTTATTACGCCACTTTGGCTGGTGAAAGATGTGTGTTTGCCCGGCGGCTTTTCTAACGTCTGCTAAACTCTTGTCACCACCACCAGTACACGGCTTTCTATATTGCAGTGAAGTTACTTCTTGTGCGAACAGAATATTTCCTGTGCGCCTTCACATTAAAAGCCTGTTACTAGCCAAACGCGAGTTGACTTTTATTTTTAAGCAGATAGAACAGGAAGTTGTTGCCTTGCAGCTCTCCAGTCAATAGCAGCGATTTCCGTGTTTTGAGATTTACGCAGTGAAATAAAAACAGAGGACAGAAAGCTTGTCATTTGCAATACTGGCGGATGCAACTAACATTCATGAGGCTTCTATAAAAGCTGCATGAACGCCAGTGATGCATTTTCAACATATTTCCGCTCAGGCAGGGGGCGGCAGTTGAGTAGGAGGTCCCTAATGTGGACAAAAGTCACATTGTGTTTCCACTACCATTTGAATGCGGACACATCGGACACAAGCGACGTAAACCACCTCTGAATGTGGTTTTTGTGATCCGATCTCAATGCGTCTTGAGAGTGTTTTCACCTGTAGTTAGAGCTGTATCCACGTGATCAGATCACAAAATTATGTTAAAGACAAATGGAAACGGGGTCTTACTGTCTCACAAAGAAGCTGAGCTCACCTGAAGTGTATTTGTAGTGCTAAGGCTCATACCGATTGGTATTATATTAGTTTTATTTTGTATATTTCATGTGTGTGAGTCTTTGTGATTTTCCCAGTTTGGTTGTGTTTTGTATTTTAAATAGATGTTTTAACTTATGTATTACTCCTCCATTATGGAGGTACTATTTATTCACTAGGCGTGGCAAAGAGTGTTTTTATCTGCCATATGTCGAGTACAGGTTGATGCTGTGTGTGTGTTTGTGTGTTTGTGTTTGTGTGTGTGTTTGTATATGTTGGGTATGGACACACCCTGCTGTTCCTCCACATATGAAGTTCCTAACGGAAGAATAAAGTTATTTGAATTTGAATTGAATTTCCCAAGGATTGCAGGAGATTTCATTTTCGAACAATGTGTCTTCTGTAAAAAAAACAGTGTGTAGTGTTTTGCAAGAAGTGTGTTGGAGAATTTCAAACACAGTGCAAAGCATATATTGTGTTTGTAGGGTTGGTGCTTGTGTTTAGGGCATGGTCACCAAAGTTAGAGGTTGTGATGCTTTTGGCATAGCAAACACTTTTAGTGTTTAAGCATTAGGCAAAAACTCTAAGAGCATCCTAGCAGCTGCATTCTGAACAAGAGTTTACCGAGTTTCCACTAACTCAGAGCGAACAAACTCTGAGTTGCCTCAAAACCCGCTTCATGAAACACCCCCCTGATTTTTGAAATGTTTCAAAGATGAAAAAGAGGCAGTTCTAGTAATATCTCTGTAAGTTGAATGTAAGGGAGGGATCACAAGAGATGTCTGTGAATTGGCCATGTGGGGAGATTGTAGCTGTTTTTGAACCATATACGAGGCCTTGTGTGTGCTCTCTTTACATTTGTGCACAAGCTGATACAGGAGTGGGGGTGGTTTTCCTCATTGCTTTGATAGGCTGCCAGGTTCCTCCCCCACTCCAACTCAACCTGCCCTGACAGATTCCACAGCGGATGCACTTGTAATTAGGATAGATCCTCGCTTCTTTAAACCTTCAGACATACCACAAAAGTGACTTCAGCTACCTTATGCATGTGTGTGCATCGGCGTGTGTACTTGTGAGGGCTTGTGTGCATGCTCGTGTCTGTGTGTTTGTATAGCAGGCAGGAGTGTTACTAAGGGTGGAGGGCAGCTGGGACTGTTGAGGAGGTGAAGAGTAGTAAGAGAGAAACACACAAAGGGAGGAGGAGAGAATGGAGAACCCAGCTGTTATCCACCGCAGCCAAAAGGAAGAAGGTGGAAAAGAGAAAAGGAAACTCATGGAGCCTGCTATATTACAGTTTTTCACAATTGCTTAAAAACATTTCCTGATAGACTACCTCACTTTTTCAAAACCCTAAACACAAATCTCAAAACTCAAACACAAAATGCAAAATCATTCACTTCTCTTGCAAAAGCACACTTTACCCTCAAAACAGTGTTAACTCTTCACTAAATGGTTTTTTATTTTCAAATGACAAACACATACATCATATGAGTAGACATTTATAGCACTCATTGAACACTGGTGAGCAGAATGGAAAACACTGTAGTATAAATGCAAAACACTATATGAATGCTTTATCAGTAGAATTATGCCTTTGCATGTTCATACACTTTCACCTACAGTAACAACAAATACTTTACGGTTTTTGCCAAATGCTAACAACACACATGTTGCAGAATAGTTTATTTTGCCATTTCAAACAAACACAATGAATAGGTAGGACTGCAGTTAAAGCAATTCAGTGTGTCAGTATAAACTAAGAAAAAATTGCAGCAAAATTAGGGAACAATGGTAAAAAAAACAGCGTTGTAAGGAATTGGGTGGTTGGATTATGAATCCTTTTATGGATACCGCCTCCTGTTTGCGTCTGGCCACATCGCCTCATCAACATCACACTCAATGTCATCCTTTGAGAAGCAACAGGGAAATGATCACCTGATATCCAGTCTAAATCTCCTAATTATGGAGCGACTCAGGTTGGGCTGCACTCTCTGTCCAGGCTCCCTCATTGATAGGCCATGATCTATAACATAGTCCACTATAGTGTTCCTGTTGTATGTGTCTCCGTCTGTTACCTTCTTTGTCCTCGTACTCCTGTCACTCTCTCTCCTCCTCTCTCCCTGACTCTTACTGTCTCAGAAAGGAGCTGAGCTCACCTGAGGTCTATGTGTAGTGCTAAGGTTTAGACTGATTGGTATTCAATTAGTTGAATTTTTTTTCAAGAAGTGTGTTGGAGAATTTCAAACACAGAGCAAAGCATATTTGTAGGGTTGGTGCTTTGGTTTAGGGCATGGTTACAAAAGTTAGAGATTGTGATGCTGTGGTCATAGCAGTCACTTTTAGTGTTTACAGTATTCGGCAAAAACTGTATTTGTACCAAAATGTGCAGTCTACTGTAAATCACAGCAAACAGGAGCTCATCTCTGACCCTTCTATAGCTAACTGCACAAAAGCCTTTTGAGTTTAGAAATGTGATTGGCAGTGTGTTCTCAACTTGCCACCATACACCCCATTTTTGAACCCCATTGAGGAGTTCTTTTCAGCATGGCGCTGGAAAGTGTATGACCGTCAACCACATGCCCGCATGCCTCTTCTACAAGCCATGGAAGAGGCATGTTGCCACAGTGGACCCCCTTTGTTTACATAGGCCTACCATTTTAAACAGCATAGGCTGTGTATTACAGTTTTATGTTGCAGACTTTGGCCCACTGTGTCAAAACTTAACACACAGGCCGAATAGGACAAAGCACATGGAGATAAACTTCAAACTTATACGGCAAAATGAAATTCTTGAAACAAAACCTAACAATCCCATTTCAAAACTGTTTTTAGCATCAAAACAATACACACATGCACTTTTGAATTACTCTTTCCTAGCAGCAACAACACACAGATGTGCTTTATGCAAAACACAGCTGTATTCAGTACTTTGGATGGTTTTTGACTTTAAAAGTCTCATACAGATTTTTTTTGTGAAAGATTGATCCACTACAGTTGATAGACACATGAAAACAAAATGTAAAAGTAAAAAAAAACACACAAAGACACACAAGAAATGGTTCAACTAGAATATTCTACACAACATAGTGTTGTAGGGGAATGATTGGAGGACATTTAGGCTATGGATCCTGTCTCCTGATCTATAACATGGTCCACTATAGTGTGAGTCTGTGTGTTTTCCAATTTTAGTTGTGTTTTGTATTTTAAATAGATGTGTTTTCCCAATGATTGCAGGAGATTTCATTTTTGAACAATGTGTCTTGTGTGAAAAACTGTGTGTAGTGTTTTGCAAGAAGTGTGTTAGAATTTCAAAACACAGTGCAAAGCACATTTTGTGTTTGTGGGGTTGGTTCTTGTGTTTAGGGCATGGTCACCAAAGTTAGAGGTTGTGATGCTTTGGGCCTAGCAACCACTATTAGTGTTTAAGCATTAGGTAAAAACTGTAACACATTATAAGTGGACACACAGTACGGTCAGGTTATGGATTGTGAGGGAATATTCACAGATGTTGACAAAAAGGGATTTTGACAAAAAGCGTTCTCCAGAATCGCTGACTACAACTTTTTTTTTGAATTGCTTGGGAGAGGGATGAGAAGAGAAAGAATGAGAAGAAACTAAGGCATGAGTGGACATGTGACCAGAGAAGATGAGCAATGAAATAGACGTGACTACACACACAAACACACTTCAGCACAGTGCTGGTTTCCAGTGGTCAGAAGCTGCGTGGGAGAAAGGCCTGTTCCATCCAGCCAGGACTGAAGCCTACCAACGTCCTTCCCACAGGCTGCATCCAGCAAGAGAGTACTCTGAGATCCATGAGTCACCGCCACTGACCTTTCTCATGTGGTCTCTGACTAAGTGGGACTTTTAGTATTTCTCTTGTGTCAAATGTTTAAATCCCAGTGCTTCTCTGAGCAGTTTGGGCTTTGGATCCAAGGCCATCATTCCATTCCATGTGGTACAGAGAGCACTCGGGGGCAAACTGTGGCTGTGAATGGAATTTTTTCCTTTTCATAAGGCCAAACTACACTCAACAACGCAGAATTCCTGGATCTCGGTTACTCTATTTAGAGATTGCCAACAGCAGAGCCTCTCCAGAAGACTTCAGACTCATAAGGGCCAATGTTTCTCTCATGCCATTGCTGTGCTGTCAAAATCACCCATAAAACCTTCTCTCAGTTAGCGTCTACATGAGTCATAGCAGTCTAATCTCAGGCGCTAAATGGAATCAAATCTTTGGACCTGCGCCATCAGCCAGCCATCTTTTTAAAGAGGTTTATCCAACTGATCAGTTTCAGTTCATCCTGTTCCAAAAAGATGAGTGCAGTTATCCGCTGTAAATAAATGATTCCCTCTCCACACCACAATAACACCATTGTCCGAGCAGACCTTTCAAGAGGAGCCCAGCCAGCTTTGGAGGAAAACCTCCTTCAACCCAACTTGGCAGAACCAGAGGCTACAAGTGACATTTTACTGTGGAAACATGCAGTGGGTGTTGGCCTCATCAGTGCCGAGGCTCGCTCACAGTCGATTATTGCAAAACAGATTTGTAAGAAGCCAGTCAGGTCTAGCTGTATTCCTAGTTTTACTTTAAGACAGAGAGCAGACACGGGGAGGCTTATGTCCAAACATAAACATAACCTCCGTGAACATGTGCTTCTGCCTCTGGACTGTTACTTGTGTTTAATGTAAGTTGTCATATTTGTTTAGGCAGAGCAAAGATTAAGCATTTCTCGGCATGCAGTTATGTCTTTTTGTAACATAGGGCGATAGCTACAGTTCAAGAAGCAGCATTTTACCATTTTTATGTCTCATTTCTTTGAACCGTTCTGTCAGATTTTTTAATACAAAACAAAATGTTCTTAAAGTTTTTTAAATATTTTTTTTTAATTAAAGTTCACATATTATGCTCAGTTTTTGGTTCAGAATTCTAATTTGTGTTTCTCTTAGAAAACAGTTTGCACGGTATAGCGTCCAAAAAAACATTTATATTTCTCAGTGCCATTTCTGAATCTCCTCTTCTCAGCCTCTGTCTGCAACACTTCGTTTTAGAGCCTGTCCGTTGAAGCCCTCATTCCAGAACATTGGTCCTCTGTGATAGAATGTTTAAATGAGTCAGCTATTCTGGACAAAATCTATTTTTTAAATTTCAGTGAATATCTCCTCCCAATCCGCTACCTGAACATACTGTGTGTGCAATGGGGAAAAAACAGTGTTACAGTTTTTCACAATTGTGTAAACACATTTATTGGAACATCAAACACAATGTGCACAATCTGAAACTAATTTACCAACTGCTTAACCAATTCTGCTGAACTCCAAACACATTTCCTGCCTTAAGGCCTTTGCACACCGGGCGCGACGCGAATAAACGCAACGTAAAAGCGAATGTTTTGAAATGTGAATTTTGTCGCGTCTCACTTTAGAAGCGACGTCCCAGAAAAATTGAACTCAGCTCCAAAAAATAAAAAACGCAAATTCGCGATGCGAAATGACGGCGCTGGTGTGGAAGCTTGTATTGACTCTGTATACGTTCGTTAATAAACGGATTAATCGCACGAATAAAACGCGCCCGGTGTGCAAAGGCCTTTAGACTCATATTCTCATTCCAAAACACACATTTTTCACAACACTACACACAATTCTCTATATGTTGCACACTCTTCCTGAATTCTCTCTCTTATATTCACACAGAACACACTGCCAATCACTTTTCTAAACTCAAAAGGCTTTTGTGCAGTTAGCTGTAGAAGGGCCATAGATTTTGGTACAAATACAGTTTTTGCCGAATACTGTAACACTAAAAGTGACTGCTATGACCACAGCATCACAACCTCTAACTTTTGTAGCATGCCCTAAACCAAAGCACCAACCCTACAAACATGATATATGCTTTGCACTGTGTTTGAAACTCTCCAACACCCTTCTTGTTTTTTTTAACAAATTGAATACCAATCAGTCTAAACCTTAGCACTACACATAGACCCCAGGTGAGCTCAGCTCCTTTCTGAGACAGTAAGAGTCAGGGGAAGAGGAGGAGAGAGAGCGACAGGAGTACGAGGACAAAGAAGGTAACAGACGGAGACACATACAACAGGAACACTATAGTGGACTATGTTATAGATCATGGCCTATCAATGAGGGAGCCTGGACAGAGAGTGAAGCCCAACCTGAGTCGCTCCATAATTAGGAGATTTAGACTGGATATCAGGTGATCATTTCCCTGTTGCTTCTCAAAAGATGACATTGAGTGTGATGTTGATGAGGCGATGTGGCCAGACACAAACAGGAGGCGGTATCCATAAAAGGATTCATAATCCAACCACCCAATTCCTTACAACGCTGTTATTTTTACCATTGTTCCCTAATTTTACTGTAATTGTTTCTTAGTTTATATTGACACACTGAATTGCTTTAACTGCAGTCCTACCTATTCATTGTGTTTGTTTGAAATGGCAAAATAAACTATTCTGCAACATGTGTGTTGTTAGCATTTGGCAAAAACCGTAAAGTATTTGTTGTTACTGTAGGTGAAAGTGTATGAACATGCAAAGGCATAATTCTACTGATAAAGCATTCATATAGTGTTTTGCATTTATACTACAGTGTTTTCCATTCTGCACACCAGTGTTCAATGAGTGCTAGAAATGTCTAGTCATATGATGTATGTGTTTGTCATTTGAAAAGAAAATACCATTTAGTGAAGAGTTAACACTGTTTTGAGGGTAAAGTGTGCTTTTGCAAGAGAAGTGAAGGATTTTGTATTTGAGTTTTGAGATTTGTGTTTAGGCCCTAAACACAAATCTCAAAACTCAAAAACTTTAGGGTTTTGAAAAAGTGAGGTAGTCTATCAGGAAATGTGTTTAAGCAATTGTGAAAAACTGTAATACCCATCCTAGGCTCTGTAAAGGACCATGTTGTTATCTTCAATGGGACCCATTTTTTACAAAGCCTTTGTGTATACCAGTTTACAGAGCCTTTAGGCTGTGTATTACAGTTTTTGCCAATTGCTTACACACATGTTGCAGACTTTGGCCCACTGTGTCGAAACTTAACACAGGCCGAATGAGACAAAGCACATGGAGATAATCTTCTAACTTATACGGCAAAATGAAACTCTTGAAACAAAACCTAACAATCCCATTTGAAAACTGTTTTCAGCATCAAAACAATACACACATGCACTTTTGAATGACTCTTTCCTAGCAGCAACAACACACAGATGTGCTTTATGCAAAACACAGCTGTATTCAGTACTTTGGATGGTTTTTGACTTTAAAAGTCTCATACAGATTTTTTTTTTGTGAAAGGTTGATTCACTACAGTTCATCTAGACATATGAAAATAAAAATAAAAAAGCTTCTGAATTTTTATTTTATTTTGCAATGTCATGGTTTTGGCAAACAAAAAAAACAATAGGTAGGATGCAGTTCAAAAAGCAATTCAGTGTATCACTACTATACTGTAAACTCTGAAACAATTATGAGGAACATAAAAAAACAGTGTTGTAAGGAATGGGGCGGGTGGATTATGAACCCTTTGGATACCGCCTCATCGACATCACATGCAATGTCATCCTTTGAGAACCAACAGCGAAAATATTCCTGATATCTAGTCTAAATGACCTAATTATGGAGCTACTGTGTAGTTGGACTGGACTCTCTACCCAGGCTCCTATATTGTTAGGCCATGATCTATAACATGGTCCACTATAGTGTTCCTGTTGTATGTGCCTCCATCTGTTGCCTTCTTTGATCTTGTCCTCCTGTCGCTCTCTCTCCTCCTCTTCCTGTGACTCTTACTGTCTCACAAAGAAGCTGAGCTAATCTGAAGTCTATTTGTAGTGCTAAGGCTCATACTGATTGGTATTCAATTAGCTTTATTTTTTTTATTTTTAATGTGTGTGAGACTGTGTGCTTTTCCAATTTTAGTTGTGTTTTGAATTTTAAATAGATGTGTTTTCCCAAGGATTGCAGGAGATTTCCTTTTTGAACAATGTGTCTTATGCAAAACACTGTGTGTAGTGTTTTGCAAGAAGTGTTTTAGAGAATTTCAAACACAGTGCAAAGCATATTTTGTGTTTGTGGGGTTGGTGCTTGTGTTTAGGGCATGGTCACCAAAGTTAGAGGTTGTGATGCTTTGGGTCTAGCAACCACTATTAGTGTGTAAGCATTAGGCAAAAACTGTAACACCAGATTTTGATCATTGAGTCAGATTACTTTTGTGTGACTATAATATAATTTTTAATTAAAATGTTGCATCTTCAACCTTTAAAGTCAAAAGCTTAGGAACTGCCTTCATAGCCAGGACCCACTGTAAACACACACAGGATGCTGATCAGAGGCAGGAAAGCACCACTGACGCAGGAGCGGAGGTGTTGCTCAGGAAGGCAGTGGGCATTTGGCACACTGCTGGTCTTCTGCACATCCCAGTGATGGAATGGGAAGTCCCTCCGACGTCTCCGTCTGTATTTTTAGTTTAATGGCTTTTATTTATGGCTCATGTCAAAATAGACTACGCAGAAGAGCTGTTTGCCTGTGAGCTCCAAATGTAAAATCAGCTTAATATGGTTTCAATCTTATCCAGCATTGATGGAATTTATCTACACTCCGCTTCCCTTCCCTTGCTCTTCTCCCATCTCTCAATTACTATTTTGTCTTGCCTCTCCCATTTCCATAATCTAATTCAGCAACGGAAACTTTCAAATATTTTAGATTCCTTACGCACAAAGTGAAATATTTCAGGCCTTTTTTAAAAATTAATCTAGTTCATTATGGCTTGCAGAAAAAAATCCAGCATCCCAAAATAGTACAATATTACATTAAACCAATAAAAAAAAGGATTTCTAATACAGAAATGTCGACCTTTCGAAAATAATGGTCATTTATACATTGACTTTGGACTTGATTACACAGTGGACCAACACCAACAGATCACATGGCAAACCAAATCATCACTGATCCAAATTAAATTTGACATTTCATTTGTAAATAAAGGTCCCAGAGTCTGGAGGAAGATTTGAGAGGCACGAAATCCAAGTAGCTCAAAGTCCAGTGTCAAGTTTCCACAGTCAGGGATGATTTGATGTACCATGTCATCTGCTGGTGTTGGTCCGCTGTGTTTTATCAAATCCAGGGTCAATGCAGCCTACCAAGAGATTTTAAATACACAAAGTCAGGGAAGACATGGGCTGTGTTCGGAAAGCCATACTTACGTCCTCATACTCATTTTGACGTCAATTTGAGTATGTGTTTGGGTAGGCGAGAAATCCCCGGATGAGTACTAACAAGTATCGTTTAAGAAGAAGAAGAAATTCTTTATTGCTTGAGTATACTTCAGTGTGAATGTTTCGACGCACCTCGCATACACTATCGATCGTTAAGTAGACAGTATGTAGTATTAGTAGGGCTGTCAAATTAACGCGTTAATTTCGATTAATTAATCACAGAAAAATTAACGCGATTAAAAAAATTAACGCAGATTAATCGCACTTCTATAATGCCCTTTGACCCGGTGCAAAAGTGGTGCGGAGCTGCACCTGTAGCTCGCCGCGCCGGGTGCGTGGGTTAAAGGGAGAAAGGTAAAGAGAGAAGCAGGGGAAAGGGGCCGACTCAAGGGCTCTATGGACGGTTTATGGGATGCATGAAGGTAGGAAGACATCTTACTTAATTCTCCGCAGTGTCCGTGCATTATTTATTTAGTGGGTGCAACAATGTAGGCTAGGTTCAAAACAGTAGTAGGCCATATCTCTCAATCTTCCTCCAATTTTGTTTGCTAGCTGTCTAGCACCCGCCCCGTGTGTGTGTGTGTGTGTGTGTGTGTGTGTGTGTCAATATTTTTGCCTATGAGTAGGCTACGAAATGGTGGCAGTGCAGCGCTGTCTGTTGTGGGAGATGGAAAGTCGTAATTTTGTCTGCTTGTTTTTTTGAGAAAATTCGGCGCTAGTTCATAGCTGGCTGAGGGGAGGAGACAGAAGTTACGAGAGACGGAGAGCGAGCGCGCGCGAGAGAGAGAGAGAGAGAGAGAAACAAACTGTAGTAGGCTATACAGCTGTTTATAAACAGGTATAAAAGTGTCATAAAAGTATGCGATTAATTTAGATTAATTAATCACAGAGTCTGTAATTAATTAGATTAATTTTTCTAATCGCTTGACAGCCCTAAGTATTAGATGTTGAGTATGTAGTAGGGAAGACGTTAGTATGGCTTTCCGAACACAGCCATGGAGACACAGGTGAAACACATTAGTGATCAAACAGGAGGGAAACTTGACATGGGATTAAAGAAGATGACACATTACCAAAATAAAACAGGAAACAGTGAATCATACAAATACAATGAGACTAGAACACTTGCCCTGCATTCCGAATCGCATACTCTTTCTTTTTTCTAGTCTACATACTACATCTGACGATAAAAATAATCTAGTTAGGATGCAATAGGCATACAATTGGGAAATACTATTACTTTTAATACTTTTAATTATTTATTTCATCATAACATTGCGCCTTGATCTTGCCTCTTGCTTTTATATCCATCGCATCCCTGTTTGTTTTCATATGGAGGCTCCGTCGATGTGACGTCACTTCAGGTACACAAGGGATTATGGGTCAGAATCACCCAAATAGCATGCTGTTTTCAACACAAACAATCTTGGCCGGATGTAGTAGACATCCGGGTCTTTCTAACCATCCTAAATCTGGCCACAAAAATTAGGACATCCTAAATCTTTTTTCTACCATACTCAATAGTAGATCGTATGGGTATTGGAACGCAGGGATCGTGAAACACACTACAAGTTAAAGTCCTGGATTTATGTTACCTAAGTAGAAGTATGTAAGTATAATCAGGAAATTATACTTACATTACAGTGTAAAAAGCCATAGCATTATTTGCATATTTGCATTAAATATTACTACAAATCAAATAGTCTATAGCCAATTGATTTTGGGTTGGTTGTAGCCTACAATATTTTCATAAACTCTATACAGTATATATGTAGAGTCCAACAATCTTAATTCGTAACAAAACTAATAATTTAAGTTATCAGATAAAATGCAGTAGAGTAAAAAGTTGAATACTTCCCACAGAATTGTAGTGAAGTAGAAGTTGAAAGTAGTATGAAAAGAAAAGATTACAAAGTGCCTCAAACCCTGCACCTCTGGATGCTTGTTTTACTAAAAAAGAGGCAACATTTCTGATTTTCTTCACAAGGGTTTGCCAAACCTCGAATACCATAGACTAGCTGGGGAGGAGGGAAAAAGTTGCAAATACAGATCTTTGGAATTCACTTAACCCCTGACAGTGGCATTCCAAATCCACTGTAGACAACATTTTAATTGGTAATTGCAACCAGGCTGCTATTATGGGCCAAAGAGGCAACAGGCAGTAACTGGGACACCTTTAAGAGAGTTTATTTTTTTATTTGTTGTTAAAGCGGGTTGCGCTGTGCTCTTTTCCTTTATTTCCATGTCATCACACCCTCAGTGTAGTGATGAACTCAATGTGCTAAACTCTTCCACTGCTATGATGACATATCACTGTTCCTCCCATACTACTCCCTTTGCTGCTGCCGGCCCACAGCTCAAAGATCACCGTATCACACTCCAAGGAATTTCACAAGGACTATGGTGGCATACAGTGTCGTGCGAAAGTTTGTGAACCCCTTGAGCCTTTTGGAATTTTATTTATGTTAACCATTATTAATTCATTTTTTTCAATACCAGTATTTTTTATATGAAATAACAGATGTTTGTTTATCAATTCAACATTTTTCTTTTCCAGAAATCAATTGTTAAAATAGATAAAACAAATTATTTGACAAATGTTGTATGTGCAAAAGTTTGTGAACCCTAAGCTGCATTGCTTAAATCGAGCAAGGTAAACACAATCAGGTGGGCCAAATTGATTGATGAAATAGACCAATGTAGTGAGAGATCTTTAGGGAAGAAATTGGGCGCCACTAGATAAAACCAGGTCAGTTTAGGCCCACCAAACTGAACCCATACAGGTCAGACATGCTTAAAGGGAAAAAAATCTCAGAAGATCTCAGGAATAGAGTTGTGATGCTGCACATTTGTCTGGGGACAGCTATAAATTATTTCAAAAAAAGTTTGAGCTCCATCGGTCCACCGTGAGGCAAATCATCTACAAATGGAGAGCTTTAAGAGTGACTGAACATCTGCCTAGAAGTGGACTTCCTTCAAAAATATCTTCAAGCGCCACAAGAAAAGTATTTTTTTAGTTAAAAGCCAACCCACACATTACATCTAGTGATTTGCAGACCTCTCTTGCAACATCTGGGACAGATGTGCATGGTTCCACAATAAGAAGAAAACTCAGTCAACATGGCTTTCAAGGGAGGGTTGCTGAAGAAGCCTCTGCTCTCAAAAAAGAACAGAACTGCTTGTCACAGCTTTGCCAGAGAGCACCTGGAGATACCTGAAGTCTTATTCTGTGGACAGATTAGTCCAAAATTGATCTGTTTGGTCATAACCAAAACCGCCATGTTTGGGCAAAAACGCAACTCTGCCTACCTCCAAGAGAACCTTCTCCCAAGTGAAGAACGGTGATGGCAAATGGTCTGCAAATCTCCAGATGTAATGTGTGGGTTGGCTTTTACCTGAAAAATCCCTTTTCTTGTGGTGCTTGAAGATATTTCTGAAGGAAGTCCACTTCTAGGCAGATGTTAAGTCACTCTTAAAGCTCTCCATTTGTAGATGATTTGCCTCACGGTGGGCCGATGGAGCTCAAACTTTTTTATACGAATGTATAGCTGTCCCCAGACAAATGTGCAACATCAAAACTCTATTCCTGCTATCCTCTGAGATTGTTTCCCCTTTGAGCATGTCTGACCTGTATGGGTTCAGTTTGGTGGGCCTAAACTGACCAGGTTTTATCTTTGTTTTATCTAGTGGCGCCCAATTTCTTCCCTAAAGATCTCTCACTACATTGGTCTATTTCATCAATCAGTTTGGCCCACCTGATTGTGTTTACCTGCTCCATTTAAGCAATGCAGCTTAGGGTTCACAAACTTTTGCACATACAACATTTGTCAAATAATTTGTTTTATCTATTTTAACAATTGATTTCTGGAAAAGAAAAATGTTGAATTGATAAACAAACATCTGTTATTTCATATAAAAAATACTGGTATTGAAAAAAATGTATTAATAATGGTTAAAATAAATAAAATTCCAAAAGGCTCAAGGGGTTCACAAACTTTCGCACGACACTGTATGTCATTCAAATGAACAGAGAGTATCACTGTTCAGGTTCCACAGTGTGAGGGACTGACTGGGGCAGTGGAGAGTGATTGTGTGTTGGCTGGAAACAGCTGGAAACAGCGCAGAGTCAAATACTCAGCGGAGCTGCTTGACACAGGCCAGTCAGCTGCATGCAATCTGCCGTTGCACAACAACTCCTTCAATGCGTGACACGATCAAAAACACAGAGAGATGTGTTCACATGCTTGCACACGCTAATGTAAAGAATATACACTCAGAGCATGCTCTATATGCACATGACTGCTTTGCTGTTCACCGCTCTCACACGCGCCAGGGCCAAGTTGTTCCATGCAGATGGGGAGTATTCTGTTTAACTGATTTACAGCTTGCTGACTAGACGGTAAAACAAGAGGAAAGCACAGGAAGAGAACTGCCATCTGTGATCATATCCAAAATGCAAAGTGTCGTTGACCATGAACCACAAATATGCATGTAACGTGTTCAGCCCTGGAGGGGAGGAAGACTACAACAACAGAGACATTAATGTTGCATGTATGCTGCGCAGGAGGAGCAGGTTGTAAATGGATCATGATGGAGTGAGGAACTTGACTCCCAGGGCCTTTCATTTTAGCAATAGACAAATAGACACAATAGTACAAAGAATTTCAGAAACAAGAACCAGTCTGAGATTGTCCTAATGTAAATGCGTAGGAAATCAACAGAGGGTGACCAATGGGCCATGAGTCACAAGCTATATCAAATTGCTTTCCAGTCATTGCACTGTTTGTGCTAGTGTTTAGTTACGAGGTGTGTGTATTGGGAAGGGCGTGTTTATTGTCCATGTCTCACTGGAACAATAGAAGTATTTGGACACGATTATTATGAAGGAATCCAGACCTTTGGATCTCTGCATCCTCTCACAATCCAGCCATTCCCTCCTACCCCCTTTGTTTCTTTTTTGCTTGTCTCACAGAAAAACACACAATACACACGCACGCACGCACGCACGCACGCACGCACACACACACACACACACACACACACACACACACACACACACACACACACACACACACACACACACACACACACACACACACACACAGTAGAACAAACACTCAATAGTTTCCATGCTGAATCTTACAGTAAAGGTCCTGAGTGCTTGACCTCAGAAAACAGCACCCATGCAAATCCTTTTCCATTCTAGGATATCTACAGTATCTCACAAAAGTGAGTACACCCCTCACATTTCTTCAAATATTTCATTATATCTTTTCATGGGACAACACTGAAGAAATTACACTTTGATACAATGTAAAGTAGTCAGTGTACAGCTTGTATAACAGTGTTAATTTACTGTCCCCTCAAAATAACTCAACACACAGCCATAGGCCTACATGTCTAAAGTGCTGGCAAAGAGATTAGACCCCTAAGTGAAAATGTCCAAATTGGGCCCAAAGTGTCAATATTTTTTGTGGCCACCATTATTTTCCAGCACTGCCTTAACCCCCCTGCTGTATATAATGCTGATATACTCTGCATTAGCTAATGTTTCTCTTTGGTGTGTATGACTCATTTCAAAGACAGAAATTGAAAGTGAGTTGTAATTGGGTTCTCCATTTATGTCCTGCTAATAAGGTTACATGATGACTTAAATGTAGTTGTGGCTCAGAGCCAATGTGTTGACGCCTGCATGGTGAACATTGCTCTATTTACTATTCTGAGTTTCTGGGGAGACTGACTGAGGAGAGAAGGGAGGAGTGAAGTACACACGATAGTCAGAGGTGTCAAGCCACACAGAAGTATCCAGAGGGAAGTCAACGCAACTGTACCTTCAAAATAAAGTCAAATTTTTGCACAGCGAAGCATTTGATCAAGTCTGTGTCCACTACCTCATGGAAAAGTTACTGAATATAGTTTAATGTATAACTCAACTCATGCATGTTCAGTTCTACATAACATACTAATGGGGCTAACTTACTTTAAATGAAATCATTTGAGGTGCTTAGTAGTAGAAACTTTTATTTTTTATTACAAAAAAACTCCTTTAAGATAAAGAAGTAGCCTAGGCCTATCGAGGCCTATGCAAATTATGCCCAACGTAAAATATACATAATAAATGACATACATTTATTTACATTCTGTAATTGCTATTTTATTTAGGCTACTTTAATATCAACTTTATTCCACCACGGACTTAAGCCAAGTGTTATGACCAAAATGTCCTCTTTTGTTTATAACCCTAAATAGCCTAGGACTATTAAGCTGTGGAGTAAACTGAGCGAGGGTATTTTGGCAGTTCATATTAACATTTTGTTTTTGTCTGAAATTGGCCTGGGCAAAGCAGAGCTTTATTTGGAAAGTTTTCCAGGGAAAGCTCGTGCTTAGTTGTCGCGCGCTTGATATTCGTCTCCACCTGAGCGCGAGCGCAGCCGAGCCGCGCGTTCACTCTGCCACACGGACTGAAGTTAAAGTTTCGCTTCCAGCGTCTCCACTGACCGACTGGTTGGGCATCACAGAAGAAAGAGGAGAGGCCACATAACATGGGACGTGTATTCATTAAGCTTCTGTCTAGGATTTACTGAGTGCGCTCCTCCGGGCTTTGGTGGATATATCAGTGATTCAAGAATTGTTTAGCTATAATTTGCTTCTGTGGAACTAGGTCATAACCATTACGATGGACAGCCACATGTCGCTGATATGGATGCTGTTGTGTCTGCTCATGCGGCCCTCGGCGTCACAGAACCAGGCACCTGAAGGAGGTAAGCTCCCAACACACACACACACACACACACACACACACACACACACACACACACACACACACACACACACACACACACACACACACACACACACACACACAAACATACACGCACAAGCACAATCTATTAATCCAACGGCATCCAAATGTGTTATAGCCTAACTCGTAAACATGCACCAGCAAAAAGTGAAAGACCAAAATATCCTATAATACTACTTCTACTACTGCTAATAATAATAATAATAATAATAATAATAATAATAATAATAATAATAATAATAATAATAATAATAATAAACTGCATTACAAGAGTGCTTTACATTGAAATAGAAATGTAATGAACATAAAAGCAGGGATAGAATACCATAAAAAGAAAATAAGATGAAAACACTTGATAAAATGTGCATACTATAGGCTATCAAATTAAATTACACCTAATACTGTCTATGTATTTTGTTGGACCAATATTCGCTTTATGTTCATATCTTTGTTATTTAAGAGCTACCTGGACCAAATATACTGTATTCTCAGTCATCACACACAACTTTGGCCCTGGTTAATATGAAGTGAGTTTGAATGCATTTGGTGGCTCATAATATGGGACACAATGACTTTGCCTGTAGAAACAGATGGTGCTGCTGCAGTCTATGCTCAGGGTGGGGTTGATATTACACCAGTGTTCTCAGTGACATGGCACCACTCCAGGTATTAGTCAGTTGATGAAACCCTGCAGCCCGGAGCAGTGCTTCCCCAAACGGAGGAGGCACATGCAGGGACCACCAAACGCCTTGAATCTCTGAGTACATGAATGTCTGCCGATGATATCTTTTGACATTACAGCAGCGGTTTACAGGGGAAGGACAAAGCCGTCTTCAACTCAGAAATATTCTCATTTAAATGAATATTTAATTGGCTCAACAAATAATTTAGAATGAAAAGAAAGAATGACCCATCTGATCTGCAATTTTTTCCCCACCTCTACACTCAAATATTATCGATAATAATAAGTATGAGAAACAAAAATCACATATGAGGGTCACTTAGATTACTGTAAAGTGAGAGTCGACCAACACATAGGCACTCCTCTGTCAGTTTATAGGGTGTGGGTAATTCGGACCAGATTTGATCAGTGACAACAAGACAAATGTTATCAGCCAGTACTGATAGGGCAGTGTGTCACACCATGGGTATAAGGCTCCTGTCCGTGGCGTGTGTGTCTGAGGCTAAACTTGGCCCAGTCTGTCAATGGGAGCCCATCTAAATGACTGCTTTAACATAGTAGTACTAGTCAGTGAGATGCTGTCACTTTGCCCTTTCCATTAATAGGGACCAGATGAGACTGAAACCTACATAGCTTACTGTAATTATGGGGCTCTTTACAAGTTAAACATGTGCATTATACCCAGCCTTGTAAAATGCAGAGTTAAAGGTGGAGTCAGCAAATCCGGAGAACACTTGTTGTCAAAATCCCTTTTTGTAAATATCCCCTAACGATACCTGACAGTACTGTGTGTGCACTGAAAATAAATCCATTGTTATTACACAGTCTAGGCTCTGTAAACTGGTATCTAAACAAGGGGTATGTTAACAAAGGGGCCCATCGCAGCTTGCAACATGCCAGTTTCTCCGCCAACTACCACCTTGAGAGGGTGTTCACATTGGAAACGGTAACGGTGAATCCGCAAAAGTATTTTTACGGATGCAGCCTATCATTAAAATGATAACAGGAAACACAGGATTGAAAACGCAAACTTTTAAACCACCTTCCGGGGTGGAATCTTTTGAAAACGCAACTGCAGCTGAACCTTGTAAACTAGTGAAACGGTCTCTCTGGTAACGCTGACGTCACGGCTCCACTTCACACATGCGTAGTCTATTACATTTGCTGTCAAAATACCCACACGCGAGTTAGAAGTTAGAAGACAACATGCACGGTGTCTCCGCGGCACCATCACTGTGATCAACAGAGAGTCTCATGCAGGGATCGGATATAACACTCGCCAAATGTGGGTACATTTAGTCTAAACGATTAGTTATTGAGACAACCCGCCACTTGGCTGGGGAAAGATTTGTGCTCTGCCAGATTTTCTAGCGAAATAAACTCATGTCACCTATAGAGGAGCAGGATCTTTCCACTTGAGTAGGATAGCCCTACGAGCAAGTAATGAGGTGAAGGCCAGTACCCTCAGCTTCACTTTAGGTAAGCCCGAATTTGGAGCAATGCCAAAAATTGCAGTGAAAGGGTTCGGCTTAATTTGATGCTGAAGTACTTCAGAAATTGTTTGAAAAACTGATGTCCAGAACTCAGTCAAGGTGGGACACAACCAGTACATGTGAAAGAGTGATGCCGGTGCGCTCTTACAGCTATCACAGGTCGGGTCTACATCGGGGAACATACGAGCTAATTTAGTTTTAGATATGTGGATACGATGTACTACTTTAAATTGCACAAGAGCATGTCGGGCGCACATGGAGGTAGAGTGTATCCGATCCAGGACTGAATCCCACATGTAATCTGTGAAGGCAGAACCTAGGTCCTGCTCCCACAGGGTTCTTATAGCTGCTAATGAGGGGCTATGCAACTTCGAAATAAGGTTGAAAAACACGGAAATTGAGCCTTTTAATGTGGGGTTTACAGAAAGAAACAAATCGACATGATTGGCTGGCGGTTTATAAGGGAATTGGGGAATTAACTTCTGCGTAAAATGCCTGATTTGCAGAAATCGGAAAAAATTTGTCTTTTTGATACCGAAGTGTTTTGTCAATTGAGAAAAACTAGCAAATAGATCATTAATAAATAAATCACCGATGCATTTTAAGCCTTTTTTATGCCAGATCTTGAATGCACCATCCACCGTCGAGGGAGTAAACAAGTGATTAGCTGCAATTGGGCTGAAAAGTGAAAAATTCTGCATTCCAAAATTCTTCCTAAATTGGGTCCAGATTCGAAGGGAGTACTTAATCACGGGACTACTGTTGGGAATAGCCGAAGAGAGTGGAAGTGCGGCGCATAAGAGGGCAGATAGAGACAATGGGCTAATAGCGCTGGACTCCATTGTTACCCAGACTGGGGCTGAGTCGTCAAGGTGAAAATGCACCCAATACACTAAAGAACGGATATTAGCAGCCCAGTAATAGTATTGGAAATTAGGGAGGGCCATTCCACCTGTTTGTTTGGGTCTTTGAAGAAAAGCTTTCCGTAACCGAGGGTGTTTACCATTCCAAATATCATTAAAGAGTCAAGGGCCTGAAAAAAGGATTTGGGGAGAAAGATGGGGAGACATTGGAATAGATATAGGAACTGTGGGAGTAATGCCATTTTAATTGAATTTATTCTACCTATAAGAGAGAAAGCCAGAGGAGACCACTTCGATAATATTTGCTTCGTCTGATTCAATAATTTGAGGAAGTTCGATTTAAATAGGTTTTTAAAATTTCTGGTAAAACATACCCCAAGGTAACTCAGATGATCTGTCACCACTTTGAGTGGGAGAGCTGTATAATCAAGTTTAAGAGCTTCTTTATTAATCGGAAAGAGTTCGCTCTTACTCAAGTTAAGTTTATATCCAGAAAACTGACTAAAGACCTCCAACACAGAAAGTGCCTCCGGTAAAGAGGTGGCTGGCTTGGCGACAAACAAAAGTAAGTCATCGGCGTATAATGATACCTTATGTTCGATTCCTCCTCTCTATATCCCCTGAATCTGTTTGTTACCGTGAATGGCAATCGCAAGTGGTTCGATTGCAATAGCAAAAAGGAGCGGGCTCAAAGGACAACCCTGCCGGGTCCCACGGTGCAGATCAAAACTACTTGAGTAACGGCTGTTTGTTAATACTGAGGCAGAAGGGCATGCATATAATAATTTAACCCAAGAAGTGAAAACAGGACCCAAACCGAATTTTTCAAGGGTGAAAAACAAATAATTCCATTCTACTCTATCAAATGCTTTTTCAGCTTCCATAGAAGCGAGGCATTCTGATTCAATATTTCTGGGGGACTATAAAATGTTCATTAGCCGGCGGATATTATAAAATCATTGGTGTCCCTTTATAAACCCAGTTTGGTCGGGGGATATGATAGAGGGGAGAACATCCTCCAATCTGTGGGCGAGAATTTTAGCAAGTATCTTCACATCCGTATTAATAGTGAAATTGGTCGGTATGATGCACAATCTAGAGGATCTTTATCCTTTTTTAACAACAGGGAAATACAGGCCTGGTAGAACGAAGGCGGGAGTTTACCTGAGTCAAATGAGTCTGAGAATACTGAACATAAAAAAGGCGACAATTCGGCTGAGAATTTCTTGAAAAAGTCAGATGGAAGTCCGTCTGGACCAGGAGATTTGCCTGATTGCATAGATGTTATTGCTGCAATAATTTCCTTCTGAGTAATAGGTGCCTCAAGGCTATGTCTCAGGTCTTGAGAAAGGGAAGGCATGTTTAGGTTACTGAAAAAGGTTTCCATCACCCTTGCGTCTACTGTACAGTCAGAACTATAGAAATTTGAATAGAATGTTTTGAACTTTTCGTTTATCGATTTCTGATCTGATGTTGTACACCCACTGTCTGTCCGTATTCCAGGGATGAGTTGCTTCGCTCTAAATCCGTGCACAAAACAAATCGATGAAAATAGGGTTTAATCAGTTAGGTCTGAAATAGTTAGTGGGAGCTAGAAAGCGAACGCACCTACTCCATGCTCTGTAACCCGGAAGTCTCACTAGCAGCATGTCTTCTGTTTTCACGAGTTCTACGCGGTGAAATAAGAGGACAGAAAGCTTGTCATTTACAATACTTGTAATCCTAAACTTACACCAAAAGCTTCATGAACGTTGGCATTCATTTTTGGTTACAGTAAGGTTTTATGCTTCGAATTGTCACGGAAGAGCTATCTACTAGGCTAAGTGTCACCGCCGACTACTGGCTTGTTATCAGGCTCCCAGGAGCAGTGTCTTCTTCCGCAGTCCAGCAGTGCTCAGTGGCCATGCCTGGTACTGCAGTTGTTTTGGCCGGCTGTGGACGGGTCAGTAAATTCATACGACCCCAGAAGCAGATATCCCTGTTCACTCCAAAACAAGCGTCAAACACGAATGTGTCTCCGCAAATATTTTCTGGATATCAATGCTCATAGCTCATACTTATCTCTAGACCATGTACTAATAAAATGAAAGTTTTCTCTTTTCAAAACGCCACCTCAAGCGTTTTATTAGCCATTTTATTTTCAGTTTTAGACGAGGGGTGGGGTCTATGAATTCTAGCTCAAAATGCTAGAGAACGACAATATTTCTACATCCAGAATGTCGTGAAACGCGCACTGCGCATCATGCGCTAGGGGTGTGTTAGGCACCTACGATGCGGAAGAAATTCTATCCTTGGTGTTGCTCTGCGACACTGAGCAGCTTTCGTAGGAATGAATGGGCACCATGTTTTAATATGGTGTCCTTTTTATAACATGTCAATGCTTGGCATGCATACTACAGCTATTTCGGACAGTTTTCTCCAAAACAATGTGCATGATGAAAGTATTCAAAACAATTGTGTCTGAACGCAAACACTTTTGAAAACGTAAAGTGAAAACCTTTTCATTGTGTGAACATGGCCTTAACCATCCACACAACCCACACTCACAGATTGTTGTTGACTGGTAATTATGATCAAATATAAAGAGAAACAATAAAGAGATACAAAGTTACTATGGGTGTCTTTCTACTCTTCTCTGGATGGCTGTTAGTTTGATGGTTAGGCTTTGTAAGCCATGCTTGGTATTCAAATTCCTCAAAATTTCTGCAAAACTGAAACTTGTACCTCAAAAAACACATTTCCAAATGAGCATGGATTATGTAATATTTTTTAAATATTTTTTTTTTAGTAATTTGTAGCCTGTTAATATTGTATAATGTTGAAACATTGTCTGGTTCACTGTCTGGGGCAGTGATATGGAACTAGTAAAAGGATGTAAGGAATTATTAGGGCCGATGGAGAGAAATGCGGAGAGCGTTCACTTCTGCGTGTGTGTGCACATGTTGGATGTGTGTGTGTGTGTCTGTGTGTGTGTGTGTGTGTGTGTAATGTGTATACACGCCCCGCTGCCTTCTTAGCTTTCAACACCTTGTCTCATGTGTTAAAAATATTGGTATATCCTAGGTCTAGGTCAGGGGTCGGCAACCTTTTCTACTCAAAGAGCTATTTGGGACCGCCTCCCAATAAAAAGAAAGCACTCGGAGCCACAACCCATTTTGACATCATATGTGTATATACACAGTATATATATATAACCTGTATGCTATGTACAAAAAACTATACTACGTTGCATTTAACCTATGGTTTTCTCGCCTGCGCATCGACCCAGTGCGCCAACGGTGGCGCAAAGTGTCCGGGCGATCCCCTAACCCTCACGAGAGGGGTGCCGCTGGGCAGAGCAACGTCACACATCTCAGTGTTCATGGATGCATCTCTGTCTGGCTGGGGAGGAACCTGCGAGTCTCACGTATAGGCCTTTCACACCAAAATGAACCAAGCGTTTGGCCGGCCCCCGTGATCATGCATATAAACGCATTGGAGCTTATCACTGTGTGGAAAGTAATCCAACACTTTGCCCCAATGTTAACAAATCAACATGTAATGATTCGCACGGACAACAAGGCGACAGCAGCATACATCAATCGCCAAGGGGGCGTGCGCTCAGCGCAGCAGCTGAGCATAGCGAGACGTTATGCTGGACGCACACACACTTGCTCTCCATCAGAGCAGTGTACATCCCCGGTGTCCTAAACAGAGGGGCAGACATAATGTCGAGTGGGGGGCCAGGAGACTGGACTCTGCACCACGATCTGATCAATCAGATATGGAGCGAGTTTGGGAAGGCGGAAGTCGACCTATTCTCCACACGGGAGAACACACAGTGCGCGCTGTGGTTCTCTCTCAGCGCGAAGGACAATCCCCCGCTCGGGGTGGATGCGTTCGCTCACAGACCGTGGCCGAACACACTCCTGTAGCCTACGCTTTCCCACCCGTCCCTCTGAAGTCTTGGACCGAGTCCAAGAGGAGCGGCTCTTGGACTCGGTCTCAAGCACCGCAACGCACGAGTGCGCCGTGGTTCCCCTGTCTCCAGCGACTGCTCTCGGGGCCGCGATAAAAATATTAAAAACTTTTTATTTAAATGTTACAAGTTTACCATAATCTTCAAATTCAGAATTATATTTTAAAATGAACAAAGTCACAGGGAGCCACAACAGAAGGATGAAAGAGCCACACGTGGCTCCGGAGCCACGGGTTGCCGACCCCTGGTCTAGGTCTAGGAAAATGAGAGATTCCAAAGATGAGGTGGTTGAGTTGGAACGTGTAATTGCAGTTTTGCAAAAAAAATACTTTTATTTTACCAAGAAAAGTCTCAAGCCAAGAGAGTCCTGTCCAACACAGGCAGCAGAACACTTTCACTGTTACAGACCAAACATTTAAAACAACACATAATACAGTCACAATCTGAGAACATCACTTAAAGCAGCTAGCCTTGTGCTACCAGACCATCCTACTTCATTTCATTTGTACAGAAGGTCTGGAACTGCTCTATTTGGCAAACGTTCACTCACTTGGAGGCGGGTGTCTGTCGAAGTTTAAAACTATTGGATCTGCTCAGTGCCACTTTGGATCAGCCAACCAATCGCATAACGTTTGGTCGCAGCATTCAACTGAAACTGGAGCACGACTTTGACGTCATCGTTCTCAGCCACTCGCTCTGTTCGCTGATTGGATGGCCGGAAATTTTCCTGAGCTCAAACACGTGAATTCACCGCAGCCCCAGACTGACTACTGAAGGGAAAATTAAATTTGGGCGGAAGTAGGTAGGCGGGCGGAGCCAGGCTATAAAGCAGCTACGAGTAACATTTAAATATCTTTTAAACAGCCTCATGTTTCCTCTGATAATCATAAATTACCTTTAACAGCAAAAGAGACCATCAGTGCAAAGAAAGACGTTTTTATATAGTTTTTATTACTGCGTTTGGTCTGGTCGCACACCCAGTCCGATTTTCGGTTTGCGCGTGCAGGCTCTATGTAGTCCAGCAGATAGGTGCAATATATGAAGGAATTGTGCTTTTTTTGATACAAACATGAGCTTTGGCACACTGTTAGAGCATGCCCTAAGGAAGATTTTTTGCCTATAGGGCCATCGCCAATTTCTCCCATAGTTGCCATGGCAGCCATTTTAAAAAATGGCCGCCATTGGCTGTTATAGTATCGGTAGCTTGGGTTGTATAGCACCTAGGATCTTGATTATGGTGTCTAATCCTACATTTTCAAGGATGAAAAAGGCAATGAAGAAAAAGCTAAAAGGGAGAGTGGTAGACGGGCGGGAGGAGGGCGTTGCCAAGCAACGTGTACACAATTTCACGGGAGTGAACTAGACTGCAGTGTTTACTCCTAAATGAATGAGCGGTACTAACACAAAGTTTACTTTGCCTCACCAGCATCAGATGACCATTATTCATCTGAAATAGTCATTATTTACAACAACATAAACACATTACCTCATCGTGATCCATACAAACTACCGTCTCTCGTTCATTAGCTTTCTGTGAGGACACGTAATCTTTCAGCTCTGTGAGAGCAGTTAGGTGACACTGCATCAACTCATTGCAATCAGGTGTGTGTAGCACTGACTGGCATTAGTTGATGCTGTGTCACTAACCACTCTCACAGAGCCGAAAAGAGTCCGGTGCCCTCACACTTTTAACACACGGACATGCACTATATTGCTTCCTGATCATTTGAATCTCGCACGCCTGGCACAAGCTAGAAAACAGCTTCACGACAGCTGGCGTCGTAAAAATACTAGGCTACCGCTTTTGTCCAAATGGGCCGCCAACGGACAAAGTTACTCGTAGTGGCTTTAACAAAGCTTGTACAGACAGAGGTGCCTGCTTGTCATTCATTAACAAGCACTCAATCTCTTTAGAGAGACCAAAAGTCTCAACTCATTGTACAGCTTGTTCCAGGCAGAGGGAGCTGCAGAACCTAACACCCTTTTCCCCGTTTCAGGGCAGACTTTTTGGACAGTTAGTAGGAACTTTTGGCTAATACCGGCATTTCTAAACCATGTATGATCATGTGTTGTATTCATTTGTCACCTTCTTAAATAAACTGAATTGAATTGAACTCAGAGCGAAGGTGGGGAGTTTCTGTACTCTTGAAAGATATAGATATGTATGTAAGACACCAAGAATAGCTTTATAAATAGGGACATGCCAATGGTTAAGTGGTCAGAGCAGACCAGCTGAGCATACAAGAAGCAAGTAAAGAGTTTTAAGGTATTCATATATAAAACATCCCCATAGTCCAGTACAGACATAAAGGTTGCAGCAACAAGGGTCTTTTTGGCCTTGAAGGAAAAACAAGACTTCTTTTTAAAGTAATAAGCCTAACTAGAAAATCCCGTGGAGATTTTGAAAGTACGGGCAGCCCGGCGCAGGCCGCCAATCCCCGCGTCGGCGGCGCCCCGCCCGTCGGCCGGGCCTGAAAGCTTTCCAAATTCCAGTCCCGAGTTGTGGCCGATCGAAGGTCGCAATCGTGGCAAAATGCAGAAAAACGGCCGTTCTCGCAAAGACGTTTTCGCTTAAGGGCGGCCATGTTCTTTGAGCTATCTCGCTAAAACTTTGTACACACGGGTACGTCGTTCCCCTAATGCTGTGTACACAATTTGGTGATGATAGGTTGGAAATCCACGAAGTAGATGTCACTTGACTGTATTTCAGGTCACGCAAATTTGGGATGAAAAAAAAAATCATGGCTGACCCCTATGGTCCAAGAGGCTTTATTGTAGAGCACCATGAGCTGTACATGTGTAAGAAATTTCAAGTCAATCAGAGTCAGGGGGCATTTGTGGCGCCCCCTATGGGTTAATCTCGATAAGCATCGAGGGACATGCTACCACATGACTTCTGCACATACCCAGCAAGTTTGATGATGATAGGACCTATGGTTAAGGAGTTATGGTCAATTTGTTAATAAGCCCCGCCCCTGCGTAAACGTTTTGGTCAATGGCGGCCATATTTTTCAAGCTTTCTTCATCAGATCAATCACTTCTTTACAACGCTTCAAGATTTCTTTGCTTATTTATCTTAAATCACCCTGCTCTTGTTTTTGAATGCACATATTTATTTGTTTTTGTTATTGTTTATTTATTTTTTTCATTGTTGCTATTTTTGGAGAATTGTGAGAGCCTGTGTATGTACTGTGTGTGTTCTCGAAAACGAGATACATCTCAAGGGGCTTATCCTTAAATAAAAATTTTGAAATTAAACTCTATCTTTAAAGGTGTAGTCAGTGATTCTTGAGAATCACTTTTTGACAAAATCAGTGAAAATCTCCTCATGATCCACTACCTGCTCCGAAAAAGAATCCAGTGTTAACACACAGCATAGGCTCTGCAAAACGCATGTTGCTAGCTACGTGGGTCACTTTGTAAACATTATTATTATTATTATTATTTTAATTTTTTACAGTTTACAGAGGGCTGTCAGGGCTGTACAGTGCGACAGTTTTGATCGCATTTGCTACTGAAATTGATCACGTGCGATGATGAATACAATTGACAGCTTGCTAATGAGCAGATGCTGTCCGTCTGAGACACAGAGGAGTGCTGCACAACACTGCTTAGAGGGCTCTACATTAACACTCTCCAAATTCGGGTAAATGTAGTCTCAGGCAAGTAAGTTATTGAGTCCACCCTCCACTTTGGCTAGTGAAAGATGTGTGCTCGGGACCTGTGCTTGTGCGGTGATTAATACACTTCACCAACGGTAATAACCGGAAGGAGACGACACACAGTTAAGTTAGCGCGTGTGCAAACATTAAAAGCCTGTTACTAGCCAAACGTGAGTTGACTTTTATTTTGAAGCCGGTAAGAACAAGAAGTTAGCGCTTCACAGCTCTGCAGTGCGCTAGCTTGAAAATCAACTGCTTCAACTGCAGAGAGCAGTCAACAATAGTCTTTTTAAACAAAGTTTGAAATAACTGATAAGCCACTGAAGAACTACTCCCAACACATTCACAACAACCTATTTAACTTATTCCAAATTTTACCAATATGTATAGGCCTACTTATTTATTTAATAGGCTATGTTTAATGTTTTAAAGTTTGGTTTTAATTAACAGAAGGACATTTAACAAAAAAAAATATTATTATGAATATAATAATGATATGTATATATACAGAAAATATATAGATATTAATTTTATGGGGAGAAATAATTCTGAATCAGCAAAAAATTACAATTGGCAGGTTAGATTTTTTTGTCTAAATTACAATCAGTGCACCCCTATTAATTTTTCTACAATTATTACTGCACACACTAGGATATGATATTAATTGAGAATTTCAAATGAGACCAAGATGACAGGCTAAAAGGTAATTAGAGCGAAATGCAAGGGTTAAGGTTATGCAAGTTTTCGATCATACTTTGTGTGCTACTGAATTTATTTTTGTGCTACTGATTTTTTTTGCTTGCTAGCACCAGTGCTACCACCTAAAAAAATAAGCGTACAGCCCTGGCTGTGTATTAACACCAGCTTTTTTTCAGTGCACACACAGTACAGAGACACAGCCGATCTTTAGAAGATATTCACTGATTTTGACAAAGTGATTTTGTCAACAAGTGTTATACAGAATCAAGAACTCTACCTTCCAATTTGTTGTTGTTGTTGAATATGAGGCTTGAAAGAGAATGGTCCATTATAAATCCTAGATATGAATCATAATTCATAGATAAACAATCTATAGGCAATCTAAGGCATTCACCTCACAATAGGTCATTCTCTCAAAGGATTTTTTTTCTTTTTTTCTCATTGGCCCTTGCTCTTAGGAGTTTAACTGTGGGCCTTTTGTTTTGGTTGACTGTGCAGTCAGATCCGCATCTAAATATTGCTTTTAGATCTCGGCTCTATTGCTGCAGCTATTCTCTCTCTCTCTCTCTCTCTCTCTCTCTCTATACCTCCCTCGCTCTCTGCTCTGTATACGCAATCCAACATTCCTGGTCGTCTCTCACATGGAACCCTGCCCCCCCCCCCCCCCCCCACACACACACACACACTCACCACCACCACTCCAAGCCTCTGTCTCCTTTAAACGCCTTTTATTTCCCCTTGTCCCACCTCCTCTCTCCACTCCCTCTCCCTCCTAGCACCAATGCCCAGTGGCTACTGTTTTTTCCTGTCCTTCCCTTTTAACTTGTGCTTCTGTTACAAAGTGTGTCTCTGTGGCCATGCTCCACTTGTCCAGTGATCATAGCGTTGGCATGGTTTCATAGTTCCTCTGTTTGTTTGGATGAACTTCTTATCTTCACTCTAATTGCTTGTTTTCTTGCTTGCTTCTTCTGACTCTCTGCTGCTTCTTGACATTTTCCCCAAATAAAAGTTTTGTGACTGTGTTGTTCCGAGAGAGTGGTTGGAGAAAGCAGGGGGATTCCAAGTGTGTGTGTGTGTGTGTGTGTGTGTGTGTGTGTGTGTGTGTGTGTGTGTGTGTGTGTGTGTGTGTGTGTGTGTGTGTGTGTGTGTGTGTGTGTGTGTGTGTGTGTGTGTGTGTGTGTGTGTGTGTGTGTGTGTGTGTGTGTGTCATTGAAGAATGAGGGGGGACCTGTGGAAAAAGTTGTGGGATTGTAAAGGAATCATAGATGGAGTTGAATGTGGTCCCCACATCCATGTGCACAGACAGAGCCTTGGGCCCCAACAAATAAATAAATAGAAATAAATAATTTTAGTTAAATAAAATAATTTGTTTTTAATTCCATCAAATAAAGACGGAAATGTATAGTAGAATCCATGAAAAATATCCCTTATCAATTTAAATAGTACTCTGCATGCTCTGCCCTCTCAAATGAAGTTTGCAGGCTTTATTGACTAACCACTTCACCACGAGCGCCCTGCTAGGCACCCCTTTAATATGCAACCAGCCAAAACAACAGTGAATTCTTATGTTATTCATTAAGAAAACATTAAAGTACGTCAGTAGGATTGGGTTGTAAATTCCTCATTATTAACCTCTTTAGTGTGTACTTATTTACATACAACGTTTGAATGTAAAGGGAAAGTGTTTTGATTCGAAACGCTTTCCCTATCATGCAGGGTAACTTACAAAGTGTGGGAAAGACTAGTCAGATAGAGGAATGAATGGCACATCAATAAAGATCAATTGAGCCCCTGCCCCTCAAAGTGCACGTCCCAGCCCACATCAGCATCAAAAGGCAGCACGTGTGGATTTTGACCACTTGACTGGCTTGTTGTGACGTCTTTCATCTTCCCTTTTCCTCCACAGTGCTGAACTGCTGTGAGGGGGATGTCCTCTTCCTATTGGACTCCTCAGGGAGTGTGTCGGCCTATGAACACTCCCGCATGCTCTCCTTCCTGTCCGAGCTGCTCCTGCCCTTCAGCCTGGGAGAGGAGCAGGTGAGGGTGGGCCTGCTACAGGTGGGCACACAGCCACGCCTCCAGTTTGGCTTCAGCGCCCACAGCAGCCAGAGTGGACTGCAGGAGGCTGTGAGGAGCACCAAGCCTCTCAGGGGGGACACCAACACAGTAGGCGCCCTGCTGCTGGCAAAGGAGAGGGTGTTGAGAGCTGGAGCAGTGGACGGGGCCCGGGCAGGCCTCCCCAGAGTGCTGGTGTGGTTAACGGATGGGGTGAAACCAGGAGATGTGATTGGACCAATGGCAGAGCTGCGGGAGGAGGGCGTGGCAGTGCTGGTGGTCTCCACTGGCCATGGAAACTACCAGGTGCTGAGGGAGGTGGTGACCCCCCCTGTGGAGGAACACCTGTACTTTGTGGACATTGATGATATGAGTATCATCACAGATGACCTGCGGGATGCCATCATTGGTGAGTATGCTTTGGGTTAACTGATTTGCATTGTATGGAGGCTGTACCAGTAACATTAGGAATTGTTTATTGTTTAAAATGATTTTGCAATATTCCCTCACAGAAGGAAAAACTGAAGTCAGAAAGAAAGAAAAAAGGAGTAAGAAGAGAATAATTTGGCTGCTTTGCTGACAATCACTCAGTTGACTTGGATTTCTTAACCCGACCTGATTTGAAAATACTTTTTTAAATCAATACATACATTTTTCAAAAGAGACGTGCTTCTGCCCAGCTAGCTGCTGCTAGAAGTAAGACAAAAAGTATTGTTTGTGAAAATGGCAAACTTTAAAAATAAAAATAATATATAAATAATTAATTAAAGCTCATGAGCGAGGAAACCGTAATGCTAAAGCTGCTCAAAACATGACTTTCAATAGTTCACACACCGTCATCCAAACAGCCACAATCACACAAGCTGCAGCCCACTCATACACAGATGAGTTACATGTCTCTGTGCTTCTCCCTAATTCCACACATGCTCCTGAAGACTAAGTCAGAAACGGGGATGTGTGTGTGTGTGTGTGTGTGTGTTTGTGTGTGTTTGTGTGTGTATGTGTGTGTGTGTGTGTGTGTGTGTGTGTGTGTGTGTGTGTGTGTGTGTGTGTGTGTGTGTGTTTGCGTATGTTTGTGTATGTGTATAGTCGTTGTAATAAGATAGGGTGATCTATTAATGGATTAATGATTCAACTTCTCTTGCTGTATTCTCCAGCACTATGCAAGACATGGTACATATATGTATATTTGTATATATATAGACCAGGGAGGTGGGCCACTTCTCTGGCCAGATTAGGTAACTGCCATAACTCTCACACCTCAGCATTTCTACAGTATATACTGCAGCTGTAAGAAATGATGCATATTATTATTAATAAGGCTTGTGTACAACAGGGGTAAATGCACAAGTCCTTGCTGAAGGCCTGAGGATCCTATCAGGGATATCAATGCCCCTGTGGCATTAGTTATTTTCTTGCAGGGCTTAACTGGGTTGGCTATTTCCAGTTGTCCCATTGCAAGGGTTATATATGAATGCACGGAGAAACCCAAGTCTGGCTGTCTGCGTGGGTGGCTGTCTGAAGCCAAGGCAGTTTTAGCAGGTGTCTTGTCATCTTCCATCACCATCCCTCTTTCTGTCTATTTGCAGAATATTAAGTGATTACCGTGTGATAACAACATTCATCTTTCACCCAACAGAGATTATCCGAGCAGAGCGAATGACGGTCCGAGACATCTCCACCAGCTCTGCCACGCTGCAGTGGCGGCCGCTTCTGTCTGGTCTGACTGGATACTACGAGATCCGCTTTGCCCCTGTGCCCAGCGGGGCAGCAGGAGGCGGGGGAGGGGGCACTGGGACCAGCCCCAGCACCGGGGGCAGCCATTACCAGAGAATCACCCAGAACGCAGACACCAGCAGTGCCAGGCTAACAGGCCTGCAGCCAGACACCACCTACACTGCCACACTGACCCCGGAGTCCAATGGACAAGCGCTCAACACACTGTCTGTCACCTTCACCACAAAGCAAGGTTGGATTACATCCTATGTACACCTTGTGTCATAACCAATAACTGTGCACAGACTGTGCACTTTATGTAATTGGTAGTGTATTAATTGAGGACTGTCTATATTGTTATAAGGAAATAATTATAAATGAAATACCTCTAAAATGTCAGGTTAAACATACTATAGGTTGCAGCGCAAGTTACTTTTCTTCATAGTCTTATGAACCGAGATTGTCTTTCTTGCCACCCCCCCCCCCCCCCACACACACACACCAGAGGTGATGAGCCCAGCTGTGGTGACGGTCTCTGATTCGGGGCCGACCAGCGTGCGTGTGAGTTGGGGTCCTCTCCAGCCCCAGGTCAGCAGTTACTACATAGAGTACTCTGCCCTGCCCCGGGGCAAGCTGCACGCTGTCACTGTGGGCCACACACACAACTCCACCCTGCTCAGAGACCTCCAGCCAGACACCACTTACCTGGTCACCGTCAGCGCCCGCCACGCCTCGGGCAAGGAGAAGGCCATGTCTGTCAAAGTGTGTACTGAGGAAGGTGAGTGAGGGAAATACAACTTCATTTAGTGTAATCATCCATTTAAATCGCACTTAATCCTATGCAGCCTTAGTCCTCTCTGGGTTTTAAATTGCAAATAATTACTAGCGGTTCCATTCTGGTTTGACAAGTCAATGGACAGTTCTGAGCAGCGACAGGAGCTGGAGCCAATCAAACGCTCGCTGAATATAACTGGCAGTTAGATGCAGGACCAATCAGAGCAGCCTGGGCTATTTGGAAGGCGGATCTTAAAGAGACAGGCTCTAAAAAGGAGCGTTTCAGACAGAGAATGAAAAAGGAGATTCAGCAATGCCACTGAGGGAATTTTAAGTTTTTTTTTGGGCAGTACAACATGAAACAAAGTTTCTAGTTGAAAGCCAAATTACTACTTTGAACCTGAAAATGAGTAAGAGTTTGTTTTATTTACTTTAAACTCCTATTCATTCATATCCTCTTCCATTATGCTCCTTTCAGTTCTCATGTCCTTTTGAAACAGACTTTGACATGTGACGTCTCTGTCAGTGCGTTTCCATGGGACAACTAGATTGGATTAAGACATATACCGAACTTGCCAGTCGAACGGACCGCGTCACTTTTCTGAGTATACATGGCCTTTCACATATTCGATAAATGGCTGGAGCATAGCTGACTCCGCTATGCTAGGTGGCGCTGTAGCCCTTTCAACAAGTGGTTATAGAGCCACGTCCGGTTCCTTTCCGGCAACAAAAATACTATTTATTACGCGTCGTCTCCTTCCAATTTCTTGTGAAATCCTCCGCAGGGATTCTCGAGCAAGCGCAGAATGCAAACTCCGATATGCATTCGCTTGTCCGTTAATGTGCCGATTTGTGTGCGAAGTAGATAAAGGTGTTTACATGCATTTTACAAGTTGAAGTCTTATTAGTTTATTCACCCGATTATGAGTCAGCATGTAAACACACTGTGTGTTGTCCTTGTGCAGTGACTCCAGCCCTGGCAGACCTGCAGTTGACCACAGTGGGCAGTGACTCTGTGCAGGTGGAGTGGCAGGGCAGCGTGTCTGCTGTGAGGGGCTACTGGCTGACCTGGGAGGGACAGTCCCTCTACCTGCCTCCACACTCAGTGTCTACACGCCTCACACAGCTCCCCCCAGAGGCCAGGGTGTGTGTGTCACCCATCTACCGCACAGCAAGGGGAGAGGGACTGTGCTGCACCGCACACTTCCGTTCAGGTGAGTGGTGACGGGGCGTACCTCACGTTGCTTTATATAAATAGTTTGACAGTTTGGGAAATATGAGTCATTGCTTTTTTCTTTTTTTTTCCAGAGAGTTTTATCTTATGCTACACAGCTAGAGCCAGGATGTGATAAGCTTAGCTTAGCATAAACTGAAAGAAGGAAACGCAATCTCATCATGAAATGATTACAGTATGTGACTTCTTCCAAAAGCACATATTTGTTCTTTTTATACTCCTGTTTCAGAACAGTATAACACATGGGATAACTCCTCTTTTTTTATCTATTTTTTTTACTGGTGAGCTTTAGAGGTGTGGCTACGGATGTTTTTAAACTTTTGAAGGAACAGGCTAGCGGCTTCCATTATTATGGCTACCCGGTTCAAATTCCATAATTAACTAAACCTTTGACATTTTGCTAAATAAGATCATTTGCTTTCTTTTGATCAATGTCTTTTTATTGGTTTTTACATTTTACAGAGAAACAAACTCAAACAACCCCCTCCACCCCCCAGATACCAGACATATGCATACTAATATTACATAACCAGACATCCGTAAAGAAAAATACAAAAAAAATTTAATAAAGTAAATAGAAATTATACAAATGAAATTGTTTACATTGTCATATTGTCAGCTTCCATTCCCTCAACAAAAGTAAAAATGGCTGCCAAATATTATAAAATGTCTCAGTAGACCCTCTAACTGTATATCTGATTTTCTCCAATTTTAGATGACACATGACCTCCCTGATCCAATGACTATGTGTCGGTGTAATAGGGTCTTTCCATTTAAACAGTATCAGCCTCCTTGCTAGAAACGAACAAAAGGCCAACATGTTGACTTCCCTTTTACTAAGAGAGGCGTCTTTGGGGGCTACACCGAACAATGCAATTAGTGGGGATGGCTCGAGTACCTTTCCAAGTATCCCAGAGAAGGTCTCAAAAATATTAAGCCAGAACATGTAAAGTCTTGGACATGTCCAGAACATATGCAGCAGAGTGGCGGGATCCTGCCTACATCGATCACATGTGGGGTCTATATCAGTAATCTTAGAGAGTCTGACTTTAGACCAGTGCAGACGATGAACAATTTTAAATTGTATAACAGCATGTCTAAGACATATGGATGATGAGAAAATTCTCTGTATTATTTTGTGCCACATTTCTTCTGAAATAGGTTCATCTAAGTCCGTCTCCCACTTATTTTTAAGTATGTCCAATGGTGTCAAGTCGTATATATTGAGTTGTTCGTAGATTCTGCCCATAGCCCTTTTTACCGATTTACAATTGAAAATTAAGTCTAACAGCGAACTGGGAGGGCACGATGGAAAGCAATCGGAATTCAAGACTACAAAGTTCCGAAGTTGCAAATACCTAAAAAAATGTGATTTGGGAATGTTATATTTCTGTACCAGCTGTTCAAAGGAGGCAAAATTACCATCGATATAGAGATCAGACAGTGAGACCACCCCCTTCCTAGACCAAGCATCAAAGGCTTCATCCATCATTGATGGAATAAACATGTGATTTTTAGCAATTGGTGCAGCCATTGATACATCTTTAAGGGAAAAAGATCTTCTAACCTGATTCCAGATTTTAATTGAATGTGTTATAATTGGATTAGAAGTGAAGCTAGAAATAGGCTGTGTGAATGGTGGTTTGGAACACAATAAAGCTGCTAGAGAGGTGGACTCAACTGAAGCCCTCTCGAGAATTGTCCACGCAGGGGCAGTAGTGTCGCTCCTCAACCAATATAGCAATGCTCTTATGTAGGGCTGCTCGATTATGGCAAAAATGATAATCACGATTATTTTGATTGATATTGTAATCACGGTTATTAAAGACGATTATTCATTGTAGGGATGCACCAAAATGAAAATTCAGCCAATTTTTTTCAACATTACATAAACAAAACTCCCAATTGTGCTCCTCAAACATAGCCTACAACTAAAAAGCCACACAAAATAAATAATCAGTAAAACCTTCGAATCTAAGAGTAAAATTAATATTTTACTAGGGATGTGATTGTGAACCATTCATTGATTTGTACTTCGACTTATAAGAGGAGGTAGGCTATGAATCTACAAAAAGATAGACTTATTGCCTTCTTTTTTTTTGCAGTGCACGTTGAGTTGCTGTAAAAAAAACTACACCACAGCTGACATCAGAGCGCTGATCATAAAAATTAGACGCTTTATTTAAACGAAGTCCATGCTTAGGTGCTGGTTGTAACTTTTCGTCTGTAGACTGAAACTAACGGAGGGGGTGCGTCTCACTGTATATTTGCTCTTGTCGCGCAGATAGTTTGCCGACATGGCACAATATATTCAGGCTCGAGAAATGCTATCAGAAAGCGGAAGCCTTTCCCCTCAACAACGTTAACGTGCAGGAATCCCCGACTATTACTTTACCCATAAAGCCACAGAGCTTTTCTGCGCTGCGGCTCACACCAGTGTTAATTTCGTAGACTAAGACTATGACGAAAAATATTCGTCTACGAACCTTTTTCACGGACGTAAACTAAATAAAAACTAAATAAAAAGGCAGATGTGATGACGAAGACTGAGACTAATTTAACTGACACTATAGTCTACGAATAGGAACTAGACGAAACTGTTAGGGCGGGACGAATGGAGAAGAGATCCAATCAGAACTACTCTTTTTGTGGGACAAGTTGGGAAGAAATCCAATCAGTACAAAGCAGCGAATTCAACCCTGTGTCGGTGAAAATCGACGGGAGACCGCGCAGGTATGAGCGGGTGGAGTGAGCCGCTGTGCTGAAAAACTCTGCGGTATGATGGACAAAAATGATAGCCAGGGATATCCTGCCCGTTAACGATGTCTAGGGGAACGGCTAAGTTCCGCGATCTGTTTGTAGTAGGCTCTGTCTCGAGTTTGAATACACAGAGCCATGTGAAACTGCCGCCTCCGTCCGTTAGTTTCTGTTTTTAAGTTACAATCAACTCCGACGCATGGACAGCGTTCAATTAAAACCTCTAATTGTATTATCTAAAAGGCTTTGATGCAAAAGAAGTCCGAACACACACAGCGGCAGCAGTGTTGCTTAAAGGAAGATAGATAGATAGATAGATAGCTTTATTGTCATATGCACCGTTACAGCACAATGAAATTTGCCTTTTCAGTACACACCTCTCCAAGAAACATACAAGACAGTGACAATAACATGGGTGGACAGGAGATAGTGTAACTGCAGGGTCGCAGCGGTGCCGCGCCCCTGCAGTTGCTCAAATTGATCAGCACCTCAACTGCGTGCTGCTGCTGCCCAGGGGCGGCCTTAACGATCTCGGGGCCCGTTTCAAGACCTAGTGTGGGGCCCCCCACTTTTTTAAAATATTTTCTTTATTTTATTTTTTTTATAAATAATGCTTGTGCATGCTCCCCGCAAAAAGAAAAAAGATTGTGGAATCCAGTTGGTTCATAGACAGATCATGAGATAATGGACCCCCGGGCACAGGCTCTTAAAGCCCCCCCTCCCCACTATCCAGTCAGGTACACTGATTTTATGTGAGATTATTACTAATGAAATAGAATACATTTTTTGTATTACAACCATTAAATCTGTGTCTGTATTGCATATTCAAACCTTAATACCATCCAATGAAGAAAAACACTTAGTCGACGAAGTCCGCTGTAGATTTAGTCAAACTAAAATCTGCTTATATTTAGTAGACTAGACTAGACTAAGACTAAAATATTTTAGATGACTAGAATAGGACTAAGACTAAATGGTGTGATATTCAAAAGACTAAGACTAAGACTAAATCAGAATTTGCTGCCAAAATTAACACTGGCTCACACTGTTCTCACAGTGAATGACACCGTTACCCACCGCCATCACAGTGTCTCACTCACACCATGTTTCACCGAGTGAAACGCTGCTTCAATCGCGCAAGGCTTTTGTGTTTCGGTGTAACATCCTGGACGAGCGTTTTAACTTTATGCTGAATAAACAATTGCACTGGAATCGCTGAAAGCGACAGTGTTCGGGCGGGGCGGAGCGCAGGTGGAGACAGAAGGGTGCGCTGCATTTACTACACATGACCCGGCGTGCTGCACAATAACCGTTTTATTACGATTATCTTGTTTTCATGATCGAGGGAAGCCAAAATTGTAACCGAAATCGAAATTCAATTAATCGCCCAGCCCTACTCTTATGTTGGCCGCCCAATAGTAATACATGAAATTTGGGAGTGCCATCCCTCCCATTGTACGAGGTCTCTGCAATATAGTTCTTTTAATTCTTGGTGTTTTTTTGTTCCAAATAAAGGTCGAGATCTGATTATTCAGTTTGGAAAAGAAATATTTTGTTAAAAAAAATGGAAGACATTGAAAAATATACAAAAACTTGGGCAGCACGTTCATCTTTACCGCATTGATTCTTCCACCCAAAGAGAGAGGCAGATGGTCCCAGCGCTCAAAGTCTTGTTTTAGATTAGCTAATAAAGGTTGATAATTAGCCACATATAGATCTTTATGGTTATGTGTGACTCATACCCCAAGGTACTTACATTTTTTAGGGCTAATTTTAAAGGGAATTGAGCCGAGAGACATCCGACTAGCTCCATCACCAATAGGCATGAGTTCACTTTTCTGAATATTGACTTTATAGCCAGAAATGTTTCCAAATTCTGTAAGTAAAGTCATTAGTTTTGGGAGACTTGAGAGGGGTTGGGACATGTACAATAACATGTCGTCAGCATAAAGTGAAACTTTGTGTTCCAGCCCTGCCCGCTGGATTCCTTTAATGTCTACATTTTTTCTGAGAGCTAAAGCAAGTGGTTCCATTGCAACTGCAAATAGCAATGGGGACAAAGGGCATCCCTGTCTTGTGCCGTGTTGTAGCTCAAAGTAAGTGGATACATTATTGTTAGTGCGCACAGCCGCCAACGGAGACGTATATAAAAGTCTGACCCATGATATAAGCTTATGGCCAAATCCAAATCTCTTCAATGTGCTAAACAGATAGTCCCACTCCACCCGGTCGAAAGCCTTTTCAGCATCTAATGAAAGCACTACCTCTAGCTCACCGGGTGGAGAAGGGCCATAAAGAATATTCATAAGTCGTCTGATGTTAGAGAAAGAATAGAGATTTTTAATAAAGCCTGTTTGGTCAGGTGATATGACAGAGGGCAGAACTTCCTCCAAACGGCGCGCGAGGACCTTAGCAAGAACTTTGGCATCAGTGTTAAGAAGGGAGATTGGACGGAATGAGCCGCACTCGAGAGGGTTCTTGTCTGTTTTAAGGATTAAAGAGATAACTGCCTGTCGCATGGTTGGTGGTAGGGATTTCAATGAAAGAGATTCTTAAAATACTTTTAACAATAAAGGGGAGAGCTGTTTTGAGAATTTTTTAAAGAAGTCTGTGGGGAAACCGTCCGGCCCCGGTGATTTGCCACCTTGCATTGATCTAATTGCTAATGTTATCTCCTCAGTTGAGAGGTCCTCCTCCAATTGATCAGCCACCTCAGGGTTAATGGAGGGGACATGTACATTTTGAAAAGAATCTTCCAACGAGGAAGGCTCAATTGGTTACTAGAGGAAGAAGTCTTTTATCAAGGAAAAAATTATCTATACGGGAGTAACTCTTATGAACGGGGGAGAAAAAAGAGTATTCTCTGGAGGTAGGATTGCGAAATCGCCACACGTCAGCAACGCCATATGATTTAAGAAATACTTTAATTGAACGTGCTGATTTAGACAGGGATGCCCTTTTCGATGAACTACGATCTAATACCGGGGAAAGTGTACAATTTGTGTCACCACCAAGAAGGTGGTGCGATGACATATTTGGTAGACGTGAAAAAATGTTTGAAAAAAACCCAGGGTTGTCCCAGTTTGCCGCATATATATTGGCCAAGATAACTGGTAAAGAGTGAAGTTGTCCCACTACAATAACATATCGCCCCAAGGGGTCAGCCTCTACACTAGTCATAGTAAATGGTGAGTTTCTATTAATAAGTATGGCTGCCCCTCTAGCTTTGGAATGGAAATTGGAGTGATAAAATTGTCCTGCCCAACTCCCTTTCAGCCGAAAATTATCCACTGTAAGTAAATGTGTCTCCTGAAGGAATGCGATATCAACATTGAGCTGTTTCAAATGTGAAAGTACTTTTTTACGTTCCACTGGATGGTTGAGTGATTTAACATTCCAACTCACAAAGTTGACTGAGCAGCCATCCAACCCTCTGGAATTATAGTTGTCAGTCATACGTATATAGGGGAAAAAGTCATACATCTGAAACCTATACAAGCCACAACATGACAGCAATGACATATAAAACGGACACCTGACAGGGTAAGTCTGGTAAATAAAAAAAGTCTGGTAACATCCCCCCACCCCCCTTTACACCTACAAGAACATGTTGAGTACAATACCCCTTCAAAACAAATCCACACATTTAGTGCTTGTGTATGGGACACTAAAGAGCAAACCGCTCAGGCTCCCGCCGAACCCCCTTATATGGAAGTAACTCAGATAGCGCATTGTGATATTAAATCAAATTCTGCTCTTAAATAAAAAAATAAATCATAAATAAAAATAAAATTAGTCTTAAGACAATGGCAAAAGCAATTACATCTTAAGATGCATATTGTACGCTTCTCATAAAAAGTAACAGAGCATCACAAGCTCATAACAAAGGGTAACCAATAGGCTGTAGGCTACTGTTTATCAAAACAGGCTATACAAGAAAATAAGATGAGAGGAAGTCTTTACAGTACATTAAAGTATTCTGTGTAATACAGTCATATGAAAAAGTTTGGGAACCCCTCTCAGCCGGCATTATAATTGACTCTGCTTTCACAAAAAAAATATAAAAGTGGTATGTCTTTAATTTACCAGGAACAGCTAAGTACTGGGATGTTTTCCAAACAAAGATTTTTTGAAAAGCAGTATTTAGTTTTATGAAATTAAATAAAATGTGAAAAACTGGCTGTGCAAAAATATGGGAACCCTTGTGGTCTTGCTGATTTTAATGCATGTAACAGCATGTAAAACTGAGGACTTTAAACACAAAATTGGTTGGATTATGTTGTTAAGCCTTGAACCTCATATAAAGGTCTGTTTAATCATGATAAAAGGTATTTTAGGTGCCTAAATGCAAGTTCTACTTCTCTTTGACTCTCTGCAGAAGTGAGACAGAATGCGATCATCAAAACAGCTCCCAAAAGATCTTAAAAACAAAGATTATTCATTGTCATGGTTTAGGGGAAGGCTACAAGAAGCTTTCCCAAAGGTTTCAATTGTCAATTTCTACTGTAAGGAACGTTGTCAGGGAATGGAAGGACACAGGCACAGTTGCAGTTAAACCCAGGTCTAGCAGACCAAGAAAAGTACAAGAGCGGCATATGCGGCGGATTGTGAGAATGGTTGCACACAACCCAAAGATCACCTCCAAAGACCTGCAAGAACATCTGGCTGCAGATTGTGTATCTGTACATGGTTCTACAATTCAGTGCAATTTGCACCAAAACATCTGTATGGCCGGGTGATGAGAAGGAAGCCCTTTCTGCGCCCACGCCACAGATACAGTTGCATGGAGTATGCAAAAGCTCATTTAGACAAGCCAGCTTCATATTGGAAGAAAATGCTTTGGACTGATGAGAAAAAAATTAAGTTATTTGGTCTTTATAAAAAGCAGATGTTTTGGTGCAAATTGCACTGAATTGTTGAACGATGTACAGATACACAATCTGCTGCCAGATGTTCTTGCAGGTCTTTGGAGGTGATCTTTGGGTTGTGTGCAACCATTCTCACAATCCTCCACCTATGCCGCTCCTGTTTTTTTCTTGGTCTGCCATGCCTGGGTTTAACTGCCACTATGCCTGTGTCCTTCCATTTCCTGACAACGTTCCCTACAGTCGAAATTGACAATTGAAACCTTTGGGAAAGCTTCTTGTAGCCTTCCCCTAAACCATAACAATGAACAATCTTTGTTTTTCAGATCTTTTGGGAGCTGTTTTGATGATCCCATTCTGTCTCACTTCAGCAGAGAGTCAAAGAGAAGTGCAACTTGCATTTAGGCACCTAAAATACATTTTCTCATGATTAAACAGACATTTCTATGAGGTTCAAGGCTTAACAACATAATCCAACCAACTTTGTGTTTAAAGTCATCAGTTTTACATGCTGTTACAGGCATTAAAATCAACAAAACCACAAGGGTTCCTATATTTTTGCACAGCCAGTTTTTCACATTTTATTTTATTTCATACAACCAAATACTGCTTTTCAAAAAATCTTTGTTTGGAAAACATCCCAGTACTTAGCTGTTCCTGGTAAATTAAAGACATACCACTTTTATATTTTTTTTGTGAAAGCAGAGTCAATTATAATGCCGGCTGAGAGGGGTTCCCAAACTTTTTCATATGACTGTAAGGTAGACCTGGTACGATCAATATTTACAGCAACACAATTTAGGAAAATATTGTCCACACAAAGTTGCCCTTGAAATGAGTCAGAGCATCACTTACCCATGACTGAGGATGACCAACCCCACATGACAGCAGCTGAAGATAATGTGAACAAAATAAGTATTGCTCCATTGGGGTAGGTTTTAAGTTGGAATAACGTAGCCTACATAAAGCTCAGTCATTCAATAACATTCAGGCCTCAGTAGAGATGATGTTCTTTTTAACGTAGCCCATCGCTTTTTCTGCATCGGTGAATTCTTTTTCTTTACCGTCATGTGTGATGCGTAGTCGGGCTGGGAATAAGATGCCGAACCGGACGCCCTCGCGTTTGTGCAGCAATTTCCGAACCTCCGTGAACACAGCCCTGGCCTTGGCGACGCTTGCAGTATACAGGTCCTTCTCATATAATTAGCATATTGTGATGAAGTTGATTATTTTCCATAATGTAATGACAATAATTGAACTTTCATATATTTTAGATTCATTGCACACCAACTGAAATATTTCAGGTCTTTTGTTGTTTTAATACTGATGATTTTGGCATACAGCTCATGAAAACCCCAAATTCCTATCTCAGAAAATTAGCATATCATGAAAAGGTACTCTAAAGGAGCTCTTAACCTAATCATCTGAATCAACTAATTAACTCTAAACACCTGCAAAAGATTCCTGAGGCTTTTAAAAACTCCCAGCCTGGTTCATTACTCAAAACTGCAATCATGGGTAAGACTGCCGACCTGACTGCTGTCCAGAAGGCCATCATTGACACCCTCAAGCAAGAGGGTAAGACACAGAAAGAAATTTCTGAGCGAATAGGCTGTTCCCAGAGTGCTGTATCAAGGCACCTCAGTGGGAAGTCTGTGGGAAGGAAAAAGTGTGGCAGAAAACGCTGCACAACCAGAAGAGGTGACCGGACCCTGAGGAGGATTGTGGAGAAGGGCCGATTCCAGACCTTGGGGGACCTGCGGAAGCAGTGGACTGAGTCTGGAGTAGAAACATCCAGAGCCACCGTGCACAGGCGTGTGCAGGAAATGGGTTACAGGTGCCGCATTCCCCAGGTCAAGCTACTTTTGAACCAGAAACAGCGGCATAAGCGCCTGACCTGGGCTACAGAGAAGCAGCACTGGACTGTTGCTCAGTGGTCCAAAGTACTTTTTTCTAATGAAAGTTAATTTTGCATGTCATTCGGAAATCAAGGTGCCAGAGTCTGGAGGAAGACTGGGGAGAAGGAAATGCCAAAATGCCTGAAGTCCAGTGTCAAGTACCCACAGTCAGTGATGGTCTGGGGTGCCATGTCAGCTGCTGGTGTTGGTCCACTGTGTTTTATCAAAGGCAGGGTCAATGCAGCTAGCTATCAGGAGATTTTGGAGCACTTCATGCTTCCATCTGCTGAAAAGCTTTATGGAGATGAAGATTTCATTTTTCAACAAGACCTGGCACCTGCTCACAGTGCCAAAACCACTGGTAAATGGTTTACTGACCATGGTATTACTGTGCTCAATTGGCCTGCCAACTCTCCTGACCTGAACCCCATAGAGAATCTGTGGGATATTGTGAAGAGGAAGTTGAGAGACACCAGACCCAACACTGTGGATGAGCTTAAAGCTGCGAACACACCGGGCGCGTTGGCGCTTTGGGCCGAAGCGACCAACGCGCCCGATCTGGCGCTTGGTCATTTTGTGTCAAAAAATTGTCCAACGCGCCCAAAAGCAACGCGCCTACGTCATGGCCTACGTAGATGAGCCCACCCGAAACTTATTTCCCCCCGCTTTTTCTATTGCTGATCAACCATGGCTGAGATAATCCCCATTGCTGCGCTCTATCTTTTGTGGGAGTCCGAGGAACGGAGCTACGCAGCTAGTCTCCCCCGATATATTTATTCCCCTAATCAACCATGGCTGCGATCAGATCCGACCCGACACAACAGCGTTCATGTCCACACAAAAACAACAACTACACGGCCAACAATTGTGCCAAAAAAACAAATAAACAGCAAGTGAACGGAACAAATAGCCTTAAAACAGCATTGCAGATTCACGCCACTCGGAAATGAACACAAACAGCAAGGCAGCACCATACCAAACACATTTACAGCAGCATTGTGCACAGGGCAGTAGAAAATAAAGGCAAGTAGCCTACATTACCTGGCTGTGACGGGACCGTGGCTGGCGTAGATAGCCTATAGGGCAGGCATAAACACCGGTGCTTCGCTGTACTCGTTGTGAAAGTTCCCCGGATTTAGCCGTTATGTTTGGGTTCATTATATGGAGGTGGTGGCCGCACACAGCCGGGTGAGTTAGCTAACGCTATCCGACCGGTGCTAACTTGGTTTATCGGCTTAAGCACAGCCACACATATTCACTGAATTAACCAGGAAGCCCATTCTCCTGGCTCACTTTCCCCACCCGAGCGGCTTCATATCACCAGCCAGCCGCATTTCCTCCACGGTGTTTATACAGTCTCGCACACACAGCGGTGATTATTTGCTCCTGGTTCACTTTCCCCACGTCTTGTAACCCCGAGCGGCTTCATACAGCACCAGGCAGCCAGCCGTAAATACATTTCCTACTCTGTGTTTGCCTCTGTGTTGTCACGTCTCGCACACACAGCGGTGATTATTTGCGCCTCCATTTTGTCTCAGATTTTTCTGTCCTCCGGCTCTCTGCCAGTGACGTAGGGTCAAGCTCACCGCTGATTGGCCAACGCGGCTAAACGTCACGCGCCGGAGCGTTGAAAGTTCAATATTTTCATCTTTTTTTGACGCTTTGCCGGCGCGGTGACGCTTTGGCGACGCTTTGCCGGCGCGGTGACGCTTTGGCAACGCGCCCAAAGCGCCCAAAGCAACGCTTTGCCGCGGCCAACGGATCCTCGCGCCCCAACCAATGGTTCCCTATGCAAAAATAGGATTTTTCAACGCGCCCACCACACCCAACGCGCCCGGTGTGTTCTCACCTTAAGGCCGCTATCGAAGCAGAGGCCTCCATAACAACTCAGCAGTGCCACAGGCTGTATGCCACACCGCATTGAAGCAGTCATTTCTGCGAAAGGATTCCCGACCAAGTATTGAGTGCATAACTGAACATAATTATTTGAAGGTTGACTTTTTTGTATTAAAAACACTTTTCTTTTATTGGTCGGATGAAATATGCTAATTTTTTGAGATAGGGATTTTTGTTTTTTCTTTACTTTTTTGCCAAAATCATCAATATTAAAACAATAAAAGGCTTGAACTACTTCAGTTGTGTGTAATGAATCAAAAATATATGAAAGTCTAATGTTTATCAGTACATTACAGAAAATATTGAACTTTATCACAATATGCTAATTATATGAGAAGGACCTGTAGTCTGGAAATATGGCGATTGAGTCCCCGTTGAATCTCAGCGGAGCTTGTGAGCGCGCACGGCTCAGCACATCGACACAGTCTTGATAGTAGTGGAGTTTAGCTACGATGGCGCGTGGTTTCCCATCTGGTCTTCTTGGACCCAGGCTTCTATGCGAGCGGTCCACAAGCACATCCTTATCCAGCTGTAGTGTTTCTCTCAGCAGCCTCGACACCGACACAGTAGAGCTTGATCCATCCGTCTCAGCTACTCCCATAATTCTAATGTTGCACCGCCGCATTCTTCCCTCCATGTCTTCGCATTTGCGTTTTAGCCCAGCTACCTCTGTTTTCAAGTCAGCGACCACAGACTGCAAAGTTGTCACCTCGTCCGACCACGTTGATAGCCCGCCTTCCACATCCTTGATAGTAGCCTTCATTTTATCCATCTCCGAATGGATCGCTGCTGTGTTGTTTATTATTTCCAACTTAACCGCTTGAATTTCGGTTTTGAGGGCATTGAAGTCCTCGGCGAGCGCATTTTTCAGTTCGGATTTAATCACCGCCAATATGTCCGCCTTTAGCGAGCGAAGAATGTCGGATTTCAAGGCTACAGCGTCCATCTTCTCTGGGCTGGTTGAAGCGGGTGGAGTCACTCGAGATCGGGTGACGGTGGAACTCGGTGTCGGGGCGGTGTTAGGCCTAGTATCGAGTGATCCGTCGTACTGATATTTGCGTAGTTTTTCAGCCATTGCCTCACATATAGACACTTTTCTTGGTTCAGAAACAGGTTCAGAGCAGAATCACCAAAGTTTTTGTAATGTAAAGCGCGAAATAACTTAAAATTCAAGTCAAACACGTCCTACTCCATTGCCAATCAAACTCCGCCCCCGATAATTTGCTTTCTTGACGAGAGTAAGATTGGCACTGCTCTCACAGTAGTTGCTTGGCATCCAATGGAGACTCCAGGGAAGTTACATAGTCCGCGAGAAGAAAGAACAAAGTTCTCGGTGACAGAGCTGCGAGAAGAAAATTACGTCATTTTCTTCTCTTAGCTCTTGTTTAGCTGTTCTCGCAGCTTGTTCTCGACACATCACCCGGGCCGAACTTTCTTCTCGCAGCTTGTCCGAGAACTATTGTGTGATTGGTCAGTCTGAAGTCAAAGAGGAAAGCGAAGTGAAATCAGCTGGCGCTACTGAGTCAATTACCATGGTAACAATGCGCCGCGGTGAGGAGTTCGGCAGTTGAGTTCTCGTGAAGTATGTAATGTCAGACCAGAAAGAACTTCTCGCAGCTCTGTCACCGAGAACTTTGTTCTTTCTTCTCGCGGAGTATGTAACAGCCTTTACTGGTTCCACCAATGAAAGGAGAGTAGACTACTACTGATCCATCTTTCAGAAAGACAAGTGAAATATGAGTATTTCCCAAAATGTCTAACTAAACTATTCCTTTAAAGACCTTACCTCAGTCCTCTGACCTCAGACAGAGGTAAGTGTTTGCCTATTTTATAATATGATGTAGGTACATTAATTTTTGTTTGCTTGCTTTCTGCTGTGGTAATAATCCATGAAATTACACTTTAATTTTAATTTAAAGTGTGCCTGCATGTCTTCATACATACTACTGGAAGGAAGTCTGGAAATGTGTTTAATTGTCATTTCTAGTGAGTTAAACTGAAACATAAAATGTCTCCAGGTTCATTTCATGTGTTGTTTGATGGTAATGTTCATAGACCCAAGGCAATTCATAACAAAGCACTTTTGCCGGAATACTTAAATATACGAATGTCAATGTCTCAACTTCCTTTTTTCTCCCTCTTCAGATGCACTAGCATACGGCTACCAGTCATAGCAGCGCTGAACTGCTTGTCTACCTTACCAAACATGGAGGGATGATGGCCAGAAGAATGCTGACTCTGATCCATAACTCTTTGGCTTGTCTCTCCCCTATGTGGACCTTATCCAGGAGATATGTGTGTTTGCTTACTGAGTGCTCATGTGGAAGCCATTGACACTTCCATATGGTCTGGGACGACGTGGCCACATGTCAACTGCTACAATCTGCAACACAGGGGACTATCTGCTTTTCCATTTCATCTGGTTTACACCTGTAGTCAATGTATAGTGCATCAGTTTTAAAAAAGCAAGCTTTTAGATAAAGATATTTATTTGCAGACACTGAGTTGACAGAGGGAATGTTGATGGGGCTTGTTTTGGAGAAAGGCTTATGCCCAGATCACATTTGTCTTTTTCTGTGAACACTCAGAAACTGAGTGTTCACTGATTCACATTTATATTGAACATTTATACGTGTGTGTGTACGCTGGAGTGCAACAGGGGAACTTTAACATGCGGTCCCTAATTACAGGATCTTCAGGATTGCTTTGAACTGCCCAGAAATTACCAACATACCAGCCACATGCCTTCAAACTACACAGGGCATGGGTAACACCAACAGTGTTATCCCGCTCACATTAGACGGTGATCCCTTTTGTTACAAACTTGTCTAAGTGAGAGTCTTCTTTTGTTCCTGGACATAGACAAATCATATTTATTAATCAAGAATCATGTAAGTATGAAAATGTATAGTATTTACAGACCTGCTTATTACAATTTAAGGCAGTTACCTTTTTTAAGTCTTTGCTGCCCCCTACTGAAAGGATCCTGAGCTGATCTGTCAACGTTATCCTCTTAGATGAAATGTATTTTTTTGTTTGTTGACCACTATTAAAAAATTAACATGAGCTTGCAATAAAGTTGTTTTGTTTTACTAATTGTAGTGTTTTTTACAACAATAATAAAATGTGTTTCACAAAAGTGTTTAAATCACACTTGCCTTGAAAGTTGTTTGAAATAGGTGCAAGGTTGGGGTCCATTGACAGCTGTTGCCTAATAATAATATCTACATGGGACTGCAAAACAAAAGATTACCTTTCTTTTAAAGGTGCACTAGCAGTTTCGCGGGAGGGGAATTTATTTAGCCTACTTTTGCAGAGCCTCTATTTAGTCTAAAAAACAAATTTTTGTAAGTGTATGTTTTAGTAGAGAGAGTGGGGTGAGTTGTGCCACTTTTTGCTCAAAGTGACTTTAAAGTGAAGCCTTGACAGTAATGTCTCCAATTCAAATATGTATGTATATTTCAGGATGTGGTGCATCCCTGGCAACAATTACTTTGGATCTGAAATAAACTGTTTTAGAAATATAGCTTTAGAAAGAAAGGTGGTCTCGTGGCACAACTTGTCCCCGGTGCGGGGTAAGTTGTGCCTTTAGAGAGAATACGTTGGGGTAAATTGTGCCATTGACATATATCTCATAAACTGTAATGCTATATAAAAGCAAGATTAATCCATTAGAAAAAATACTCATTTAAGATTTATTTAAAGTAAATATTTGACAAAGATTGAAGGTCAATTTTCTTAAACAAGGCCTAGCAGATCTAGGTGGTTTTATCTGCAAAGCTCACAATGACAAAGTCACCAGCAGACAGATCCTTGTCATCATCATCATCGTCATTCTGGCCATCTGAACTCTCATCAGTTATGTCAGTCTCTTCTGAGCTACTGTAGACAATCACTTTCTTTTTGGTGACCAGCGTATACAGCCATGCCACCGGCACACCTCACCCTAGGCCCTTTGGCACAAATCACCCCAACCCCAGCATTTTGGGAAAACTAGCATGATTCAGCAGTTTAGGGCTAACATTGTGCTAACTGTGTAGACTCCTAATGTAGCATATTAAAGAACTAAAACATTTGTCAAATGTTTTAAAATTTGTCTTGAAAGGCAAACAATTTTTTTTTAGTTTAAACGTGCTTACATCTCATTCCATGTGTCTCCCTTTTTTTCAGGATGAGTCAAATGGATGGCTCTTACAGTTTTTTTCGATCGCTAAACCACAGTGGGCACAACTGTAGCTCAATGTGCAAAACTCTAACTACAGTCTGCACTACCAACAGTCATTGGAGCTGAACAGTTCACTGCACCTGCAAAACAGGTTCAGTGCAGCAAACACTATGAACCAGCCTCATTGAGATAACACACACTGTCACTCAGAACCTGCTCAGAGTACAAACACTATAGCATCAAACCCCAATACACAAATTACAAACTTTTAATCTTTACAGTTTGAATAATTCGAATTATTTCACACAAATTACATAATATTTTCTTTGATGAAAGGGTGAAATTATTTCACATGAAATTGTTTATTTTATAACATACCAGTTTTTTTAGGAAAACAAAAAGAAATTAAAATCAGAAGTTTGCTTCAGTAGATACACATTTTGTATATTTTATTGAAAACATTTCCAAATGTAGTATTTATCTGTGTAAATATTCTATAATTGTAATACAGAAATCAATTCCTGTAATGTTGTCATTTACTGTAAGGATGCAACTCTAAGCTGTTTGTTTGCTGGAAAATTCGTATTACAGATGCAACTTTAGATTTTTGCAGATTGGGTTGCACTCTCAATCCTGCCTCTCTCAAAGCGAGACCATGATTCACAACAGGGTCTATCTGTCAGTCAGTGCGTTTACATGCAGACTCATAATCGGGTAACTAAACGAATAAGACCTCAACAGGACTTTTAAACTGCATGTAAACACCTTTATCCGATCTACTTCGGACACAAATCGGCACAATAACGGACAAGAGAAGTCGGATAAGAACACCTAGATAACTCGTTCATTGTCGGCTTTCTCTCTGCATGTATACAGGGATCGGACATCGCATATCGGACTTCTCGTTCTGTGCTTGTGTGCCTGCGCGTCATAGACATTATAATGTCTATGCTGCGCGTGATAGGGTTATTGACGGAAGGGAACCGGACGTGGCTCTAAAACCACTTGTTGAAAGCATGGTTGAAAGGGCTACAGCGCCACCTAGCATAGTGGAGACGGCCATGCATCGGACATTTATCCGATTTCTGAAAGGCCATGTATACTCAGACAAGTGACACGGTCCGTTCGAGTGTCTTGTTCGATATATGTGATAATCCAATCTAGTTGTGCCATGGAAACGCACTGAGTGCGTTTACATGCAGACTTATAATCGGATAACTAAACGAATAAGACCTCAACAGGACTTTTAAACTGCATGTAAACACCTTTATCCGATCTACTTCGGACACAAATCGGCACAATAACGGACAAGAGAAGTCGGATAAGAACACCTAGATAATTCGTTCATTGTCGGCTTTCTCTCTGCATGTATACAGGGATCGGATATCGCATATCGGACTTCTCGTTCTGTGCTTGTGTGCCTGCACGTGATAGGCTACACCATGGGTTATTGACGGAAGAGAACCGGACGTGGCTCTAAAACCACTTGTTGAAAGCATGGTTGAAAGGGCTACAGCGCCACCTAGCATAGTTGAGACAGCCATGCATCGGACATTTATGTCTCTCACTGCCACTCTTCTACCTCCAATGGACCTTCCTTGGTCCATTTCCAAAAACATTTTTTTTTGAGCTTTCCCTTTATAGCCTACTGTATAAATGTTCACTAACAAGTCTAACAAGTCACAAGACATCTTAGTGTTTCAGTTGAAATTGCAATCCGCAGTGTTTGAAAGGCATTTATTCTGTTTTGAATGTGTGGTTTACAGTTGTGGCAGCAGTGTGTTAGCATTTGAAAAAAGTGCTGGAAATCCACAGTGTTGTGCAGGCTGTGGTTAAGCCATGAGATAGGTGTGTAGAGTTTTGAAAATTGTGTTTAAGCAATGAAAAACGAGCTACAGTTTGGTCCGAATGAACCGCTACTCTATTGAATACATATATCATCATAAATCAAAACTTAATTATTTTGATGCACCTGGAACAGAACATAAGTAGCCTAAATGATGTTTGTTCTTAAACGGTGGGCCCTGCTGCTGTAAACAACAATAGTGAAACCTAGTTACATTAAACCTCTGAAATATTAGCTTTATCTTAGTTATTCTCTTTCTGTTTAATTTGATTTAGGAGCATTAAGACAAGAATAAAAACTCAATATAATCTATCACTCAATTATTTGCGTGAGGGTGTTTGTGGGAGATAACCAAGATGGTCTGAAAAACAACATTGCTGTTTTACATCTTTGTTTTATTTATTTATTAATAATTAAGCCAAAACATAACCAGCCTTGCAGCTGTGAAGATCATTACAACTCCCTCATCTACCCAATCCAACCATCTCTGCAACATAAAGTGATGATGACACACTCAAACGTTACATCTGTCAAAAAAACATCTGTCATAATTCCTTGCCCACTCCTATGTATCTAAAAGCTTTCCACTGACTGAGTTGAGCGCACGCGTGACCTAGAGTAGGCTAGTAGGCTATATTGACTGGGACTTCAGGCAGCGAGAGTTAACCGGTAGCCCCTGAAGGCAGCATGAGGTCTGCTGCAGGTACCGTACCAGCACAGTAGGAGGCGTCAATCTACGGATGCTGTTTCCCGTTAGCCCGTCAAGCTCCAATATCCAAGCCTTGACATTGCGAAGATGGAGGCTGTTATGGTCTAGACCAGGAAACATAGAAAGCACACACTGGGAGTTTCAGAGCACTGTTATGCCAACATTTCCAGTTTGTCCAGGTAAATGGAAAACCCCCTTGTTACCAAGCTAAGCTAGCAAACGTTAGCGTATTTGCAAAGTTAGGTAGTTAGCACAGATGACAGCCAGCTCAGCTAATGTCAGCGATCGAGCTAACGCAGCTAACATTAGCCGAGCTAGCTAGCAACGTCGGATCAACTGAGATATCGGATAAGTTAGCACATAGAACCGCCAGTTTTTTTCTTAACGACAGTTTCCTGCGTCCTCCAGAGAGGCAGCCTTGTAACGCAGCAGCCAGAGAGCAGCTAACGCGAGCTACATCAGCGAGATAAGGACGGTGTTTTGATGTCACTGTTAGCTAACTTTAGCAAGCTAATCATTTTCAAAACCGTTTCCTGGTTCTTGGGCTTGTTGCCTACCCGAGGTTTACGATATAAATTGTTGGCATGTTTAATTCCTCGACTTAGTTTAAACTCACACGTCCGAAAAGCATACTGGCATTGAACATAATAAGCTATGTCATTCTTGCTTTGGTACTTTTGTGTGTTTTCTCTGGAAGGAGAGATCGTATCGTTAGCATCAACAAGAACATACTGGGGTTGTTTGATGGTTTCCTGTTTACTGTCAAACTAATCTATGAGCATGACTTCACAATGGTTTTTGCTTTGCATGCAGTGCATTACATGACAATTGTTGTAATATAATGAAATGTATTGCCCTTGTTTTAATCCTGCATTTTCTTTCCTCCAAATACAATTGTTACGTAGGATAGTAATAAACCAGTTCAACAAGTTACAGGTTAATTACTGCTGGATGAATCCGTTAATAGTTGACAAGTTTAAACCCATTATTATGAAGAGTCTTGTTGTGTTAGACGTTTGTAAGTTTGTTAGTGTGGTTACATATTGGCAGCTTTGGCAGAAATATTCTCACACCAGAGGAAACCTACCTAGTGCTATTCAGTATTAGCCAGGAAGCCCACTCTCATACTTTTCCCAGCTATGAGGTTGACTTGTGTGTGTGTGTGTGTGTGTGTGTGTGTGTGTGTGTGTGTGTGTGTGTGTGTGTGTGTGTGTGCGTGCGTGTGTGCCCAGGGTGGAGGCAGGAGGTGTGAGTAGAGTACAGTAGACGTCAGCCAGGCAGCATGTACTCAGAGTGGCGCTCGCTGCAGCTGGTGGTGCAGAGTGACCAGGGCCACCTCAGCGTTCTGCACTCGTACCCGCCCAGCGTGGGCACGGAGGTGGCCAATGCTGTGGTCAAGCCCCTGGGCACAGCGGTGAGCCCCGTGGCCACTGAGAACATCCTCAAGACAGACAAGGAGGTGAGTGACAAGTCCACGCCGTATGCTATGTTCTATGCAGTATTCTACTTATCATCTGAATGCTTTGTTGGTCTGCCAAGCTGACAGCTTCATCACGCAAGTGTTGGCAGAGCCTGTCAGTTTGAAAACATACAGTATGTGATCTAAGGCCGTATCGATCCTTCAGAAGATGCATTTTAGACAATACCAGTTACAAGAGCTCAGAATACCATACTGTTAGGATGCAGCACTGCTCACACAGTGTTACACATAGCTTACCTTACAAGTAAAACAATATTGTTGTATTGGTATTTTATACATAATTAAAAACGTTGTGCTATACGACAGGACAGGGTTATGGTTAGTAGAAACTCAAGGCTTCTGATCTCTTCAGTTAAGGTGGGGCTATTAATATATCCTGCTGGTGTTTTCCAAAGTGCCATGTAAGCTAAATGTACAACCCCATTCCAAAAAAGTTGGGACGCTATGTAAAACGTAAATAAAATTTTATTTTAAAAATTTTAAATCCTTTTTGACATATATTCAAGTTGAAAACAATACAAAGGCAGTGACTCCCTTCTTCAGCGACATAATACAGGAAAGGGAGAGCTGTTATGCATGCTTATAATGTGGGTTGTAGCTGTATTATGTAGGACAAATGAATAAACATCAAATCTTGGATTGGACTTGGCAGACTGGACATAAATGGACGTGGATGGAAATCCCCAGCTTTTACTCCCTTGTTAAATCTTGTGCTCAATATGTCATTCTGACATAAAGTTACAGAATGACATCAAAAGAATGACAGCACTTTTATGAATAAGACACTCTTGAAAATAATTTTTTTAGAGCTGTCATTGTTCTTTTTTTTTTAACTTTTTTTTTATTTGTTTTTCAGGATGTATGAGAACAAACAAACAGACAAAGAACACTAGGGCAGCATGGGCCATACTAAAGTGTGAGAATAAAAAAGGACAGGAAAAGAAAACAGGCAAATTTACAATTAAAGTGGTTTACATTCCTTAGTGTTCAGACCATCTTTTCCAGGCCTTGATATAGCTGTCAAACTGTAACCTTAAGGAGAAGGTCAGTCTCTCCATACAGTTTATTTTGTTGACAATAGCGATCCATTGGTCTTTAGAGGGTGGCTCTTCCCTTAGCCACTTCCGGGTGATGGCTTTCTTGCATACAATAAAAGGGATTTTGTAGAGGTATTTATCGTGTGCCATAAGGTTGTCCGGCAGTTTACCCAGGTATAGTATAGCAAATGACTTAAGAACTTTTATTCAGCTGTCATTGTTGTTGATGTGAAGGTCTGTAATGAGACTTGTTTGGTTCCCAGGTGAAGTGGACCATGGAGGTGCTGTGTTATGGCCTGACCCTCCCCTTAGAGGGGGACACAGTCAAGCTGTGTGTGGACGTGTACACAGACTGGATGATGGCCCTGGTGTCACCCCGGGACTCCATGCCTCAGCCTGTGGTCAAGGAGCCCAACATGTACATCCAGACCATCCTCAAACATCTCTACAACGTCTTTGTCCCAAGGTATAGCAGCAACGTTCCGCCTTCATCTGCCCTGTACATTTTACATGTAAAGGTCGCCTATTATGCTAAATGCACTTTGGTGACAAGTGACTCCCAACGTCTGAGAAAAAACAGTCCACCCTTCTGAAAACCTGTGTTTTGGAAGGCGGGGCTTGAAGAGACAAGCTCTAAAACAGAGCATTTTAGACAGAGGCTGAAAAGAGGAGATTCAGTAATGGCACTGCAAGAAATATATGCTAGTTTTTTTTGGACAATACACAACATAATCAGTTGAAACCGAAATAACAATTTTGAACCTGAAAATAAGCATAATGTGACCTTTAAATGTATACAAGATGCATGTTGTATACATAAAGAGTCATCCTACATACATCTCTGACTCCAGATGCCACCTTTCTTAACACTGTCACCATCACCTGGTTTGAACCCTTCTGTCTTCCCCTCCAGGCCTGAGCAGCACAGTCTGAACCACATCCGGCTGTGCCAGCAGGTTCTGTCAGCAGTGCAGAAGCTGGCCCGAGAGTCTGTCTCCATGGTGAGGGAGACCTGGGAGGTGCTGCTGCTCTTCCTGCTCCGTATCAACGACACCTTACTTGCCCCCCCTACAGTTGGAGGTACGCCCCTCACACTCCTCTAGCTGTATTAACCTAGCTACTAATAATGCTCCCTAACATCAATTATCTCTTTATATTTTCTTTTTCTTTCAGTTGGTGTGGCAGAGAAACTGGCTGAGAAATTAATGGCCGTGCTGTTTGAGGTGTGGCTGCTGGCGTGCGCCCGCTGCTTTCCCACGCCGCCATATTGGAAGACTGCCAGGGAGATGCTGGCCAACTGGAGACATCACCCTCCGGTTGTAGAGCAGTGGAGCAGGGTGGCCTGCGCTCTGACCTCCAGGTTAGAAAGGCATCAACGGGGGCGCTCGTGGTGTAGTGGTTAGAGTGCCCGCCCATAATGGCTCAGTCCTCAGAAGCAGCAGACCACAGGTTATGCCAGCTTTTCTTAAAACCTCCGGGTTCTCTATCCCAAACAATACAGAAATACTGAGTTTTCCAAAATCTCCACTTTGACCGGAGTTTTCAAAACACAAAAGACCAAATCACACAGAAAAAGATCCGGTTACCAAAATATCTGTGCACATGGAATAAAGCTCACGCATGTTTGGATACAGTGCTGAAAAAGGTTCCATACAGTTCGCTGAGATGTGAGATGAGTTTATGCTCAAAGTATTGCTGAGACGATGGTAAGAGTTTAGACAGTTTGTCACTGGGTTTGTCTAACCAGTTCAAGTCCTATGTCTGAGATTTAGGGGAGGCAAATCTCATTTTATACAAAACCAAAGTGGCTTTTGAAATGGAAAATATCTTAGGTATTTGTAAGGAAAAAATGCCTGTTTTCTTTCCTGTGAGTGATCATCTGTACTCTTGTCTTGCTTCTTCAATGCAGGCTTCTGCGCTTCACCCACGGACCGTCCTTTCCACCTTTTAAAGTTCCAGATGAAGATGCCAACCTGATCCCTCTAGAGATGGACAATGACTGTGTGGCACAGACGTGGTACCGCTTTCTCCACATGCTGAGGTGACATGCACTCTCATTTTGCTGTGTTTCCTAACCTGAAAAATACATGTTGTTTACCCATCAAACTAACACTAAGGGACACAGATGATTGTGCATGTATGGTGAAGGACAGAGAAGTTGAAGCACAGGGAGGAACCAGATAAGTAGCTCATGTCACTCTGTTACCATCAAATAGTTCCCTCTCTACAATGCTTCCTGTTTGTAAAAACTCACCCCCAACACTGTCCTCCTTTCTTTTCTTTACTTTCCTTTATTTTTCTTTATTAATAAGGGCTGTCAAACCATTCATAAAAAAATAATCACGATTAATTGCAAAATTTCCATAGTTAATCACGCTTAATTTGGTTTATCTCATGTTTAAGTTTCTATTATTTAGCATTTCACAACAGTTTTTAAGTCCATATTAACTACGTAAAGCTATTTTTACCAGTTTTTTTTTATTTGGAATCCAATGAATGCAAAGATAATTATTTAACGTGACTTTAAGATTTAGTTCAAATCAAAAGGTGCAATGAGCGGGGTAACACAATGTCTGCTTCAAGAATATAATTTGCCTTAAACAGAAAAAAAAATGCTAAAGGAACAGCGTGATCTTGAGGTAGGAGACACCTTCAAAGTGTTTCTTTTGTCAGATACAATTTTTCGAAGGATTTCACTGTTCCACACTTTGAAATATGCAAAGTGGACTGCACTTGTATGCATACAGTATGTTGCAGCTCAAACTCGAAAGAACGTTGGTGATATTTTAACTTTTTACGTTAGACTGAGGAGCCGTGGCCACAGGGTGGGTCTCAGATACCGATCTAGAAAGGTTGAAAATGCTCCAGACATGACTTCAAAGTGCTCCGGCCTGTAGAAAGCACCAGCTGTGGACTCTGAGCCGTTTGGGAGTTTGAACAAGCTGTTGAGAAGCGTATTGTTGTTGGTATCCATGACCTGAGGTGTGTCAAAGGCCATTAAAAAAAAAAAAGTATGGCGTTTTGCTCTGATTTGAACTAATCCTGATTAATGCGTAACTCTGACAGCCCTGGTATTCATACATTCATCCATTTCTTCACCCTCATTTCCTTCAATTTATCATTCAGTCATGGTTTGATCTTGTACATTCTGCTCCCAAACATCTTGCTCATTGTGTTTCTGCAAAGTTTGGCGTCTGTCCAAAGTTTGCAAAGTCAGTCCTACTCATACCTTATAATTTCGGCCCACAGGGGTCAATCTTGGGGCCGAAATTATTCCTGCTTTACATAAATGATATATGAAAAAGTTTGGGAACCCCTCTCAGCCGGCATTATAATTGACTCTGCTTTCACAAAAAAAATATAAAAGTGGTATGTCTTTAATTTACCATGAACAGCTAAGTACTGGGATGTTTTCCAAACAAAGATTTTTTGAAAAGCAGTATTTGGTTGTATGAAATAAAATAAAATGTGAAAGTTTTGAAGTTTTGTTGATTTTAATGCCTGTAACAGCATGTAAAACTGATGAATTTAAACACAAAGTTGGTTGGATTATGTTGTTAAGCCTTGAACCTCATAGAAATGTCTGTTTAATCACGAGAAAATGTATTTTAGGTGCCTAAATGCAAGTTGCACTTAAATCAAAATCAAATCAGTTTTATTTGTATAGCCCAAAATCACAAACACATTTGTCTCAGTGGGCTTTACATTTCATACAATATGATATACGATACAATATGATACAATATGACACCCTGCCCTTACACCCTTAGCTCGGCTGAGAAAAAACTCCCAGTAAAAACCCTTTACCGGGAATAAAAAAAATTGAAGAAATCTCAGGGAGAGTCGACAGAGTAAGGGATCCCTCTCCCAGGACGGACATGCTGCAATAGAAGTCATAAGTAGAGAAAGTCACGAAGGAATTTGATCATTGACCAGGTGATTACATGGTAGTACTAAGTAAAGTGCGAATAGTGTGGATGCAGGAAGACTTCAGATGCTGCCAGAGGATCCACACCGTCTCGTCTCCACCAGGGAAAACTAAGGTTTCCATCGCCGGGATTACATCCCACGTCTCCAGGTGGCATCCTTAACCACTGCAACATCTTTCGCGTTGATGGTCCATTCTCAGATGTTACCGGAGGGGGGACCAGATCCACACCGTCTCGTCACGACCAGAGAAAACTGGAAGAGGACAGACAGGCAACCAGTGAGCAAAGCAAAAATTAATTTAAAGATTGAACAAGCAAGCGAGTAGAAAGAGTACTATCCTGATGGACGGTGAATCAGTGCTGATGTGAGGCAATAGCAGGCGGGGAGCATCCGTTCCTAGGACAGCTGATTCCGCACAGAACTCAGAGTCAGTCGAGTAGCATGGAGAGTGCTTTGTAGACAGAGGGAGAGAACCCCCGGAGCAACGCTCAGCCAATCATGGAAGATGGACAGAGGAGAACAAATGTCAGAGAAATGGTATCAGTTATGCAATTAGCGTCGGCAGGACAATTTTTCAGTGGGAGGACAACCGGTACTCAGGCCCAGACAAACCGAGACCGAGGCAGCTCCTCAGGCTGTTTAATAATAACGCTATAACAATGGTAAACAATATGAACCCAATTAACATTAAATTACATTGATCTACCGTTCCCCACCGACACACAATCGGCGCCAGCCCCCCAGACCCAGAGCCTGCCCCCCAGCACCCCGCCCCCAGAGAGCACACCCCAGTGCGGCACTAGTCCCGAGGAGGACCGGGGCCATAGATAGAGAATCGAGTATAGAATAGAGAAATAGCCAAATGCACCGCTGCCACGAGGAGCAACCACAGCCGAAACCCCCGGAGGGGCGGCCCGTACAGCCCACTCGGGCCCCCCGGACCGGCCATGCCCAGCCCATGAGGCAAGGCCAGAGGCTTCAGGCACAAAGGGCGCGACGCATCCGCCGCCGCCATCGGCATACCCAGAGCTAGGACCAGCCGGAGGAGCACCGACGCCGGGCAGCGAAACACAGACGCCAACAGTGACGCCACAGAGCGGACCGCCAGGCAGGGACAAATGATTAAAAACAGTTTAAAAACAGTTTAAAAGCAGTTAAAAACAGTTAAAACGCAAATTGCATAGATTGCTTCTCAAAAGCAACCCGCGTCAACGATTAAAAACATCGCAGTGCCCACCTACCAGTGCAACAATTACACAATCTTCACCCGATGCCCCACTTCTCTTTGACTCTCTGCTGAAGTGAGACAGAATGGGATCATCAAAACAGCTCCCAAAAGATCTGAAAAACAAAGATTGTTCATTGTCATGGTTTAGGGGAAGGCTACAAGAAGCTTTCCCAAAGGTTTCAATTGTCAATTTCGACTGTAAGGAACGTTGTCAGGAAATGGAAGGACACAGGCACAGTGGCAGTTAAACCCAGGCATGGCAGACCAAGAAAAAAACAGGAGCAGCATAGGTGGAGGATTGTGAGAATGGTTGCACACAACTCACAGATCACCTCCAAAGACCTGCAAGAACATCTGGCTGCAGATTGTGTATCTGTACATCGTTCAACAATTCAGCGCAATTTGCACCAAAACATCTGCTTTTTATAAAGACCAAATAACTTAATTTTTGTCTCATCAGTCCAAAGCATTTTCTTCCAATATGAATCTGGCTTGTCTAAATGAGCTTTTGCATACTCCATGCAACTGTATCTGTGGCGTGGGCGCAGAAAGGGCTTCCTTCTCATCACCTGGCCATACAGATGTTTTGGTGCAAATTGCACTGATTTGTTGAACCATGTACAGATACACAATCTGCAGCCAGATGTTCTTGCAGGTCTTTGGAGGTGATCTTTGGGTTGTGTGCAACCATTCTCGCAATCCGCCGCATATGCCGCTCTTGTACTTTTCTTGGTCTGCTAGACCTGGGTTTAACTGCAACTGTGCCTGTGTCCTTCCATTCCCTGACAACGTTCCTTACAGTAGAAATTGACAATTGAAACCTTTGGGAAAGCTTCTTGTAGCCTTCCCCTAAACCATGATAATGAATAATCTTTGTTTTTAAGATCTTTTGGGAGCAGTTTTGATGATCCCATTCTGTCTCACTTCAGCAGAGAGTCAAAGAGAAGTGCAACTTGCATTTAGGCACCTAAAATACATTTTCTCATGATTAAACAGACATTTCTATGAGGTTCAAGGCTTAACAACATAATCCAACCAATTTTGTGTTTAAATTCATCAGTTTTACATGCTGTTACAGGCATTAAAATCAACAAAACCACAAGGGTACCCATATTTTTGCACAGCCAGTTTTTCACATTTTATTTTATTTCATACAACCAAATACTGCTTTTCAAAAAATCTTTGTTTGGAAAACATCCCAGTACTTAGCTGTTCCTGGTAAATTAAAGACATACCACTTTTATATTTTTTTTGTGAAAGCAGAGTCAATTATAATGCCGGCTGAGAGGGGTTCCCAAACTTTTTCATATGATTGTATGTAAAGTTTCGAAAGTCTTAACCCATTGATGACTATGGCACTCTAGGATGCATGTCCTTAATGCCTGAGGGTTTTCTGAAAAAATAGTACGAATTGTCAAGTCTACCAAAACCTTAATATCTAAGCCTGTGTAGCACATAGAAACATGAAATAAAAAACATTTAAAAGTTAAGGTTCACAGGTTTTATTTAAACATGCTCCCTTAGCGCTTACAAACCAACAAATATTTCTAAAAATCGTCAAAATTAGATGAATTAGAAAATTATTAAATATTGTTAATAAATAGATGCAATGTGTTGTGTGATTTTCGTCAGTAGTCTATAGTAGACCTTGATTCTGCGCACCAAACGCCACTAACTGTTCTGTCGCCGACAAAGCTGGCGTATTTTTTTTATTATTTTGTTTTATTTTATTTTTTATTTTTATTTTGATTGACATGATTTTCGGCAAACCACACAACTTTTGGGTGGTCACGTGGTCTTAAAAAAATCAACAAAACCCACCTCATGTGTATTTGAACCAATGACAGTGCATTCTATGCTGGGAATGCCATGAAAATTAGATAAAGTAATAATGCTGCGCGACGCAGCATCAGGCAGGAGAGCCAATGTGGCATCGCGCAGCAGCCGTCATCAATGGGTTAAGGTTAATCTTATTTGCTGACGACACAAACATCTTCTACTCAGGGAAAGATCTGAATAATCTGGTTGAGATCGTAAAAAACATTGAATTGACTAAGTTACATGGGTGGTTAAACCGAAATAAGTTATCGCTAAATTTAGAAAAAACTAAATTTATGATGTTTGGTAGGAGAGCATCAGATGTTTCTGTGAAAATCCAGGTAAATGGGATAGATATTCAAAGGGTCAAGCAACACAAAGTCCTAGGGGTAATAATTGATGACAAGTTAAGCTGGAGGGGGCAAACTAGCTAGGAGTATTTCTATACTTTGGAAAGCACAACATTTTTTCAATCAAAAGGCCTTACTTGTATTATACTGGAGTTTAGTTTCCCCACATCTGCATTACTGTGCTGAGGTGTGGGGAAACACTTACAAAGGTAAATTGCACCCGTTGGAGATTCTTTAAAAAAAGCAGTAAGAATTATATACCAAGCAAATTACAGGGAACACACTAATAACTTCTTTATTGAAGGTAGAATTCTCAAATTAGCAGACAGACTTGACTGTTTTTGAATACTTTTGCAGATGTGTTTAGACTACCAGAGAAGAAATTGAGAAGGCCACATCACAAGGCCACATCACACTCTGCATTGTCACAGACAGAGAGGATACATTACATACATACAAAAGCGGCTATTACTGCTGTTCGGGAGGAGATAGCAAAAATGGGATCCGATATTGCAGCTATCAAAGGAGACATCGCAAAAATGGCTTCAGAGGAAAGAGAGGATAATGATGAGTAATCAAAATTCATTGGGAAAATGGAAAGCATGTCTGTTGTGCACTGTCAATGAATAAGGAGACCTAAAATTGACTGTGTATTGGACTGCAGCTTCTAAAAAAAAGCACAAAAAAAGCAAAGCAAAAACAACAAAAACAAAATTGTGTTTTATCTGTATCAGTAGCTGTGTATCTGTGTATCTGAATCTGATGAAAATGGGGGCGGGACCTGATAAGCCTTTGGCTTCTCCTGTCACCCTTCGGACCATAATCACAAAGAAATATGTATGAATATGTGAAAGAGAAAATTGTGTATTGTGTGAAATTGTCCGAAAGAAAGAAAGGTGATTTGTTAAAGTTATCATCTTTTTTTCTGTCATCATCTTAGTGTTGACAATATTAAATATCAAAACTGATTCCAATCTTTCCAAGCCAGGTCAGTATCAGTTATTGGGTATCACCAAATCAAGGTTGAGCAACATGTGCAAGCTCATTACTGAATCCATGAAATGTGCTTCTGTTGGTGTGTTCCTAGCAACCCAGTGGACCTGAGCAACCCCACCATAGTGAGCACCACTCCAAAGTTCCAGGAGCAGTTTCTCATCTCCAGCGGTATCCCCCATGAAGTGGTGCTGCATCCCTGTTTGAAACAGCTGCCCCAGATCTTCTTCAGGGCCATGAGGGGCATTAGCTGCCTGGTGGATGCCTTCTTAGGTAAAGGGAGGCCCAGTTCAAAAAACAAAAGCTCATTCATGGAACACTTTCTACTATTATAAAAAATGAAAACAAGACATAGTGTTTCTAGTTATCTACATCAAGCAAATTGCAAGTTTTTCAAAGTTCATTTTCATGACTGTATTGCCATCAAATGACAATTCAAACGACTCAGAAAAGGTTTCACAAAAGTGTCTAATGTCTGCGATTAGTAGGTAAACATACAATGAGTCATTTAGACAGTTGACTGTTCATGTCTTGTAACTGTATTACTCCTCTTCCAGTTGTCATTCAGGCACTACTCCTGAGTAAAATGAAGATGGAGAATCCCTGTTTAAACATTTGACTAGAAAGATGTCAGTGTGTATTTTTCTTTTCACACTGTAGGTGTCTCTGTTGAAAAGAGAGAGGTACGGGAGAGGGAGAGGTGGTTCTCTTTTTGTCCAGTGCGGCTCTCTCATGGTACAGACCTCAGCCTCAGATACATCCAGTAATGAGACGGGCATATGACGGACTGCTCTATGTATTGGTGGTGTTGATGTTTAATAACTGGGGTTGGTCTCGCTGTAACACAATGACATGTGCAGGACATTCAGACTGAGCCATTGGATCATCAACAAGGGGTCTCTAGCGGGCAAAACAACTCAAATCAAGATCCACAGATATCAATGATTCTAACCGTTGTCTTGCATGTCTACCAATGAATATCATCTATGATCAACTGACTCTGGAACCCCTTAATTCTCTTCTCTCATAACATTTTGACTGGGGAAAAAATGGCTTCAAATAATGATCCATCGTAAAGGTTTTTCTTGCTAGCAACTCCTGAAGTCCCACACTCATTGTTTGACCCTTCCTTCTGCCAGGTATTTCCCGCCCCAGAGCCGACAGCGCCCCTCCAACCCCAGTCAACAGAATGAGCATGTCCCCGCCCCCTTCTATCGCCAACACCACGCCCCCTCACAGCCGCAAGCAACGGCACACAGTGGTCACCAAAACCACAAGCAAGAGTTCCACTGTAAGTTAAAACACAACATGAAGCACAGAGTTATAAGAAGTTTACATCTTTCCATGTGTATTATTTTTTTTTATTCATTTGTTTCAGGACAATGCACATGTCCAGCAGTACACGTAAAAATGCCAGATTGTAGCCCGGGGGCTAATTTCCATCTGTAGTCCATTAGCCAGATTGATGTAGCAATAAAAATGATATACAATAGAAACATTTGCTTTATACAAGTACGGAGAAACAGAAAGAAAGAAAAGTAAAACAGGATAATTCATTTGTAGGATTAGTAGGTTAAACAAATATACAATTAATACACAACTAATAAGGTACATACATTTAGGGTGTATTCACACAATCATGGAGATATACTGCGATCGTGTTTATTTTGTGCCATCAGCAAATAACAACTGTGCGTCATTAAAATCTGAAGGCTAGACTGCGAGTCATTTACGTTGTAGCGAGAGGGAGGCGGGGCAGGGCGGGGTGGGCTAATGCCTGATTTACAGTTTGATATAATATAGGGTTAAAAATAATAAATAAATAGGCCTACATCTATGTCATATGGTTGAAATATATAGGCCTATGTCAATGCCACGTTATGTGGCTTGTAGCCTACGATTTGAAACATAATTTTTACTGTATTTTTCCAGCTGGACGCGCGGCTCGCGAGAAGAATAGGCTCAAGCTGTGTCTGCTGGGTATCAGTTTGGCTTAGCTCAGCTCCAAACTGTCACGGGGTAGTATTGACGGTCCCGTTAACATGGGAAGCAAAATAAAAACACACATGTCATGCAAAGCGCAGCGTGAACCTGCTGGCACTGTGCGGAGACGCTCCCCTCTCCTTCATGTGATCGCTGAACACATTCAGCATGTGTACACGTCTCTATCAAATGTAATATTCGCTCAGGGCTCCCAGTCAAACCACAACTAATCTGCCTAACAATAGCGAAAAAAACACTTTCCTGTAATGTGAAGCTGACGTCGATTTATTAAAAAAGAAAAGAAAGGAAAGGCACAGTGCTTGCTGCATTTGGGTCGGATCGAGTCCGGCCAAATTCACACCACAAACGAACTGCAGCAGAGTGCGTTTGGAAGCGCATCGAGACCACCTCTTCAGCTGGGTCTCGGAGCGCTTGTTTGGTCCGCCCCCGAGTGCGATTGCTGTATTCCCACATGTCTGAAAGATGCGCTCCGAAGGCGGAAGTGCACCTGAGTTCGTTTCAACCGAACTAAACACGGCATGTGTGAATACACCCTTAGAGGTGGTTGCACCTTTGGTTAGTTCTTAGCCATACCTATAAATACGTATGCCATGTAGGTCATCAAGGGACTGAACAGAGCTAAAACATTTGTAATACATTTGGCTTGCCTTTATAAAGCTACACTTTTTGGGCAAAATGAAGTACAAAGGCCTTAATCAATGTGTGTATTGCATCTCCTGCAGTTTGTTCAGTAGTGGACAAAGTATTCATACCAAACTACAAAATAAAGGTCATTGAAGATTGAAAATGTTCCCCAAGTAAACGTATTACGTTTATCAAGAAAATGTACTTAAAATATTTAAAAACAAAAGTACCCAAAGCAGCAAACTTGACTATGATGTTTTATTATTACATTCTTATTACTCATTAATAATGTTGAAGCAGAATTTGTAGCTTGTTTAGGTGGATTCTTTAGGTGGAAAAACCATCCAGTGTTAATACACAGCCTAGGCTCTATAAACTGGTATGTAAACGTGGTACGTAAACATAGGGGGCCCACCGCACAGGCTTTGTACGGCACTGGATTTTTTTACCCGCTGCACTCACATTTTTAGTTTTTTTGTCTTATTTATGTGAAGAAATAAATAAATAAATGGTATTTAGTAGAGCTGCAACGATTAATCGACGAATCGATTATTAATCGATTACTAAAATAATCGGCAACTATTTTGATAATCGATTAATCGTTTCGAGTAATTTAAAAAAAAAAATTGTCCAAATTCTCTGATTTCAGCTTCTCAAATGTGAATATTTTCTGGTTTCTTTAATCCTATTATGACAGGAAACTGAAATATCTGTGTGTTTTGGACATAACAATACATTTGAGGACGTCAACATGGGCTTTGGAAAATTGATCAACATTTTTCACAATTTTCTGACATTTTACGGACCAAAACACTAATCGATTAATCGAGAAAATAATCGACAGATTAATCGATTATCAAAATAATCGTTAGTTGCAGCCAGGGGTGGACTGGCCATCTGGCATACCGGGCATCGTCCCGGTGGGCCGGCAGGCATTTTGGGCCGGGCCGGGTCCATTTATAAAAAAAAAAAAAAAAATATATATATATATATATATATATATATATATTTTTTTTTTATGGACCCTCGGCTGTGTGACTCGGCCCGGCCCGGCCAAGTCACACAGCCGAGGGCCGAGGGCCCTTCCCTCTCGGGAGTGCCATGGACATATAATTGTGCGTGCAGGCTGTCAACTTCACCTGAAAGTTAAATAAAACTTTGTCCCAGGCCATTACTCATTATGATTGGTTCTAGGCTGGGCCTGGCCCAATCACACACACAGCAGAGGGCCGCCCATTCAGAGGCTGCATTAAATTGTATTATCATGCATTCAACTTCTACTCCGTAATTATGAGCATCTGACGATGGTCAGTTACGTTCAGGGCCGTCGGACTGCGGACAGGCTTGGGGGGCCCAAGGCAGAGGGGGGCTGCACCCAAAAAAAAAAATATATATATTTTTTTTTTACTGGCTCAATATAGGCCCCTGATCTTTGAAGGCCCAGAAAAACGTTATTTAGGGAAAAAAAAAGATTTCATGGGCCTTTCATTCGTCAGTAGATTTATGTTATTTTTTAAATAACATTGTTCGGGGCTACGAAGATCAGGGGCCTATATTGGGCCATTAAAAAATACAAACAAAGGAAAAAAATTCCCGAAGCTGACTGGATTTTTTAAACATGTACATTTCTTCTTTCTGCTTTTTGGTCATCTGTGTCTATACATTATTCCAGCAAATAATAGCTTACTAAATAGCTTACATAGGAAACAGTTGATTTATCCTTAGTTTTCTCTTCAAAGTGCACCAGATTGATGAATTTTACTTTAAAGCTCCCATATTATACACTTTTCGGTTCTATTATACACCATATTATATGGTCTTAGTGGTCCCTAATACGTTTTTCTTTAATTGTTTGCTGAAAAAAACTTTCAGATAATTTATTGTACTATGCTGATGTTCAGCTAATCTCACAATGGCCTATTTTTTAAAAAAGAGTTGCAGGTCCCCTCGTAAATATACAATCTTTGAGCTCCCCCCGCCCCCTGTCCGGAAGCGAAGCCAGATACGCCTCGCCCTCTGTCTGTCAGGGCCGTGGACCAATAAGAAATAGGGGTGTGGGCTGCACAGTGGAAGCTTCTGGCTTTACGGTTTGTGAGGTCAGAAAAGGGGATAATTCTGACTGGAGTGTTTTTGGGGGGAGGGGTGGGGGTTTCAGAAAAGGGGAGAGTGAGAAAAGGAGAGATTGTTATTTTTTTTGATATTTTGGCAGTCTCTAGGCACACCGTGGACGCATGGATATGTTGGAACACATTTAAAAAGTGCATTTAGCATAATATGGGACCTTTAACATTTGAAAAAAAATCTTCCGGGGAGCATTCCCCCGGACCCCTCTAGAACAGTGGTTCTCAACCGGTGGGGCGCGCCCCCCCCCCCCCCCCCCGGGGGGGCGCGGACACCCTACCGGGGGGGCGCGAGGGGGATGAAAAAAAAAAAATAAAATCTTAATCTTAATCTTATTTTTTTTTATTTATTTTTTTTGTAATTTAAATTTTATTCCTGATATGTAGCCTAGTTCAGAGATGATATGTATTTTTTTTCTTTCTTAACTTTTTTTGATAGGTAGTTGCCAAGTTCATCACACAAACACTCCAATCCACTGATATGAGATCAGTTTGCAATTTTCAAGTACTGAATTAATGGTAGGACTGTGGCCACTAGAACTGGTCTCTGGTCAGCAAAGGTCTTGAAAACAGCATAAGTGTGCTTGTGAAATGCGTGCCACCCATGCATGTGTATGGGCACGTGTCCCATCAGATTTTTGAAATCTGAATAAAAAAATGTAAGTTTGTAGTTAGCAAGTGTAACATGTTCTTAGGGCAGAATTTCATAAATAAAGGTTTATTTTTTTAGCAAGATATTTGGTCAAAATCTAGTTGTCATCCTTCCCTCTGTCCAGTTGTTAGGCATCTGGCTGCTAGCAAGTTATGTTGTCTTGCTAATTTTACTATTCATCTGAACTGAAATGAATATCGACTTTTTCCTTTATTATCTTCGCCAGAATGCACCAGAATGCTTAGATTACATGTTAAAAACACAAAAAAATATTCTGGGGGGGATGCCCCCAGACCCCCCTTCAGGGGTTTAGTTTTCTGACAAACATTACAATGGATACTAACTTGATTTGGGCATTTGGGATTATAAATCATCTTTGAATTGGTTGTACAGCATATCACATGCTATTCATTCAGGGGTGTGATGGCCACCCCACTCTAGCTCTGTGGCCCACCTTGGCCACCCCCAGTCAAAATTTCCTGGAATCGCCACTGAGACACACACAACTCCGCGTTCAGGCTGCACAGCACATTAATCGCAGGTAGCATTTTGAGCTAAATCTGGCCACTTTCCAAATCCAAGACTCAATAGTTGAAACATTCTCTGAACTGGGTTGTCAGACAGCAGTGTTTCCCATTGATCATAGACTTTGTTTTGTGAAGCTTTTTCATAACAGGTATACCTATTGTAGAATTTATTCTGTGTATGTTCTATTTAGGCTACTATTTTCTTCTCTTCTAAGGAGATTTAAAAAAAAAAACATTTCCTCAGTGTCACATAAAAGTGCACCAGAATTTAACGTTAAATTATAAGAAATTTCCGGACCCCAACCCTAAACCCAATGTTCAACTCAAAGGTGCGCCACTGGCCTAGTCCTTGTGATAATAACAATAATAGAGTATCTATCTATCTATCTATCTATCTATCTATCTATCTATCTATCTATCTATCTATCTATCTATCTATCTATCTATCTATCTGTCTGTCTGTCTGTCTATCTATCTATCTATCTGTCTGTCTGTCTGTCTGTCTGTCTGTCTGTCTGTCTGTCTGTCTGTCTGTCTGTCTGTCTGTCTGTCTGTCTGTCTGTCTGTCTGTCTGTCTGTCTGTCTGTCTGTCTGTCTGTCTGTCTGTCTGTCTGTCTGTCTGTCTGTCTGTCTGTCTGTCTGTCTGTCTGTCTGTCTGTCTGTCTGTCTGTCTGTCTGTCTGTCTGTCTGTCTGTCTGTCTGTCTGTCTGTCTGTCTGTCTGTCTGTCTGTCTGTCTGTCTGTCTGTCTGTCTGTCTGTCTGTCTGTCTGTCTGTCTGTCTGTCTGTCTATCTATCTATCTATCTATCTATCTATCTATCTATCTATCTATCTATCTATCTATCTATCTATCTATCTATCTATCTATCTATCTATCTATCTATCTATCTATCTATCTATCTATCTATCTATCTATCTATCTGTGTAGGGTGGAGTGTGTGTGTGGGGGGGGGGGTTGTCAGGGTCGGTGGGGGGGCCCAACTGCAATGACCCAGCTTTGGGGGGGCCCAGCTTGCAGAAGGTTGAGAACCCCTGCTCTAGAAGGTCCAGGGTCCACGACACAGTCTCCCAAATTCCTGTGAGAAACACTGTGTGTGTGCATGGTTATTAAGAGTCATTAGACCAGGGGTTGTGTTCAAGTACGCGTAATGATTTGGTCATTCATCAATAGAAACATTGTGTTGTTATCTGGCTCAGAGAGTGACCAGTCACTCATACATTTTGGACTATAGACAAACATAGCTTTTACATGTTTGTATTGTAAGACCGCCTCTCAGAGGGCCCATCAGGACTTCCTGTATAGGGGCCCAGAATTTGGAGCAACGCCCCTGCCTCCACATATCGTATAAATAATCATGATGGGCTGCCATGGCCAAAAATGCCAGGGCTGAATTTTTGTCCCAGTCCACCCCTGGTTGCAGCCCTAGTATTTAGTTTTTGTGAGGGATCTAGTGTGCTTCCCTAGTCATGTTGTCCACAGCCTAAACAGATATGGTCCTCTATCTCTATAAGAAAGGTTGTACAAGTTGTTGTTCTCCCTCCCCACTGTACAGAGCAGCGGTAGTCAACCCACCAAAGCCTCCCAGCAGCAGCAGCCCTCGTCCTCTCCCACCCTGCTGTCCAGTCCTAACCACTGCAGCTGGGAGTCCAGGCCCCTGCCGGCCCCAGCCCGGCCCCGGGTCAACAGCATCCTCAACCTGTTTGGCCAGTGGCTGCTGGACGCTGCTCTGGTCCACTGTAAGCTCCACAGTGGCCTCAGCCGAGACCCCAGCATGACTGGTAAGAAGCCAGGACATGGCTCATTGTCTTTGCCTTTATGCATGGGCCGGTGGGTGTTTTGTTGCTGTTCATTAAGTGTGTGTTTTTGTGGAGTTGTCTGTATTTTTTGGTGTTATTTTTGAATTTTCTTTTATATACTATATGTCGTTAGGATATCCTTTCCTTTTTTTCACCATTTTCTCTGAAACACCTTTGACCCTTTCTGTGTGTGGAGGGCTTGGTTAGAAGTGGCCTCGTATGATATATCCATCTGATTCTAATCCATTTACATCTACCAAAAATTTTATATTAGCATTAACCGGGCTAAAAGTGCATTTAGACTATAACCACACGCTAAGGACTTCATATACAGGTGAAACTCATATTATTAGAATATCATGGAAAAGCTCTTTTTTTTTATCTAATTCAATTCAAAAAGTGAAAGTTCCATATATTCTAGATATATTAGACTTATAGTGATATATTTCAGGCATTTTTTTGTTTAAATGTACAGGATTCCGGCTTACAGCTCATAAAATACCAGAAATCGAGCATCTCAAAATGTTAGAATATTCCATAAGGCCAATCAAAACAAATATTTATATTACAGAAATGTCGCTCTTTTCATAAGTATTTTGGTGGAAAAGGAAATTGTCATCTCCATAAAGCTTGTCAACAGACAGAAGCATGAAGTGCTCTAAAATCTTCTGGTAGACTGGACTTGACACAGTGGACCACCAACAGCAGCAGATGACATGATACCTCAAATCATCACTGATACGAATTAAATGTTACGTTTCATTTTGAAATCAAGGTCCCACAGTCTAGAGGAAGAGTGGAGGGGCACAAAATCCAAGTTGCTTGATCATACCTGCAAACTCGTCGCTTTTCGGCGAAAATCGCCGTTTAGAATCAAAATATATGACCCACGTGAATCGTATAGATCCGAAGAGTTTTTGTTTTTGGGAGGGGGGGGGGGGGGGGTAGCGGCAGCTGCCAGAGAAGTCAGCCAGCGCTTCCCAGACTGGACTGTGTGGACGAGTTACCGTAGTGTGAGACAAGGGAATATCGTTATCTTGGCAATAAAACATCTTTGGTAGACGTCATGAGTATTGTCCAATCAGCGTTAAGATCGGGCAAAGCATCACTGCTGCCGCTGTGTGTTCAGACTTTAGAATTGGCTAAAAGTCTCAATCAAAGCCCTTTTGATAATAAAAAATTAGAGGCTTTGATTAAACACTGTCAATGCTTCAGAGGTTAATGCAACAGCCTACTGAAACAGAAACTATACGGAGGGACGCAGCTACAGGTACAGTCCCTTTATTTCGTCGCGCTGTCAGTTTGCCGACATGGCTCTCTGTTAGACTCGAGACATAGAAAAAGATCGCGGAAGCCGTTCCCGTAGACAAAGTTAACGGGCAGGATATCCCCGACTGATTTCATCCATCAAACCACTGTTTTTTCTGAGCGGCGTCTCACTCGCTCACTGGGTCTCCCGGGTCCCGGTGATTTTCACCGTCACAGCGATCGACTCGCTGCTTTGCTGGGGCGGAGACTTTGTGTGAAGGTGATTTAACATCACGGTCGTAGACGAATGTTATAATGTGTATGCTGCATAGTTTGTACTGCACTGTTGACCCACACAGGACTCTTAAGTGAAGCTGACAGTTTAATGAGCGCACATTGCAGAAATGAAGTGTCTGCAGTGCGCTCACAATCAGAGCCGACCGACAGCCCCCCCCCCCCCCCCAATTTATTTTTATTTTTATTTTTTAGTTTGTGTATTTGATATTAACATCATATTATTATATCATACAAAAAAATGAATACAATGTTTTGATCTAGATAGCCTAGTTAATAGCCCAATAATTTAATCAGTTCATCTGGGAGGTAATCCAAGTTTAACTGATCACGTCACGTTCACGTCCAGTGTGTATTGAGTTTATTTAAAAACATTTGGAAATGGGGCTCAGATGCCCATGCACTGTATAACCTATTTCAGCCTCGTCTGTGGAAAAAAAGATAGCTGGACAACAGAGTTCTTCTGCTTCATTCCTCTCACTGCATTTAAATGTATTCATTATATTACAGAGAAATATGTCCCATAAAAGAAAAAGAGCACCAAGCCCAACCCAGAGGACCCTGCATAATATTTTATTTTAAATGAACATTTTAATGGAAAATCCAAGAAGCTTCTAATTCATCCGACCCAGTGTCTCCAAATTATTTGTTCACACAAAATTCCTCAGATTTAGCCTCTTAATTTCCCTCTCAAAGTGCACCAGATTCATGCATTTCACTTTAAAAAGTTTAAAAAAAATCTCCCGGGGGGGCATACCCCCGGACCCCCCTAGGAGGGTCAGGATCTCAGCTGGCTATTATTTTCACCCAGCTGGACATTGGAGGCAATAGTGGAGAACTCTGGTTGTGTGAATGATATTTAACAATAGCCAATCGTTTGGACAGCGAAAAACACCCGACCCCCCTAGAAGGGACGGGTGTTTGTCACCTTTTTCACCTTCTATGAGTTTGCAGGTCTGTTGATGACCAGTGTCAAGTTACAACAGTCAGTGATGATTTGAGGCACCATGTCATCTGATGGTGTTGGTCCACTGTGTTATCAAGTAGGGCCCGACCGATATAATCGGCCGATTATAGCACATCTCCGAAAAATCGGCATCGGCAAAATGGCTGCCGATTTTTTTCATTTTTTTTTTTTTTTTTTTTTTTTTTCAGCAATCATGTTTAGTGAGATGCATTGCTGCCCCAGAGGTAGCCTTATAGCATATTAACAGCAGCAGCAGGTGTGTTGTAATCAAGGACGGATTAACATGACCACGGGCCCTGGACACAAACCAGTCATGGACCCCTACCAACACGCAAATACACGCACTAGCCCACCGTGCAATCCACAATCACACACATTATAATGCAGTGCACGGCCTAGAGAGAGAAAGAGAGAGATAGAGCGAAATACAATTCTATAAAGTCTCTCTGGTGCTGAGAAAGAGACTCTTTGCGCCGGAGCCTACTAGACAGTTAGATTGGGGCAGAGACTCCGACGATGCGAGCGCGCGCTAAGCGCGCGAGCAGATTTTTTTTTGCCTTTGTAAGATCTCTGCGCCTGCTTTTTGGCCCACCCTTGCCCCCCCCTCGGAGCCTACACTCAATGTCTGAGCGAAGCAGCGCGTCACCCGGTGAAACGCTGTGTTGGTGTCGTTCACAGTGAGACAGACACACTCTGTGGTTTAAAACTAAATGATCACAGGGGATTCCTGCACGTTAACGGGTGTCGAGGGGACAGGCTCCGCGATCTGATTGCATGTCCCGAGCCTGGATACCCCAATCTCACTGCCGACTAACTGTAAAGTGAAACAACCGCCTCGCTCGTTACACTGGTACTGGTGCGTAAAGGGTACGCACAGTTGGCAAACTCTCCTCACTGCAACTGCCACAGCAGAAAAGCCACTGTAGGTCGATCGCTTTGTCGATTCGTGCCTCTGACACGTTGACTCACAACATAATGAGTCGAGGCTTTGATTTCAGTGGGGATGTGGAGCTCTATGGCCATTTCCCGTGCCTTTTTTTCTCTAGACACATCGTTCTCTCTCCAAGCGCACACGCGCTTGTCCCGGCCGAATATAAGACCCCGAATATAAAACAACCCGACTTTTTACGACCCATTCCCAGGGGGGAAACCCCCGTCAAATTTTTTTTAATAAAAAAAAAAAATCAAGGGCCCCCCTATTGGCCAGGGCCCTGGACATGTGCCCACTTTGCCCATGCGGTAATCCGTCATTGGTTGTAATACATTAGATTAATTCACACTTGACAGTTCCCCCTGACACCAATAGCAGAGTCATTGGTCATCTCTTGACTGTTAATAGTAGTTGATATTACTATAGTTATTATATAGAAGTTATATAGTGCTTTATTGGAGATCATTCAAATACACTTTACATCAAACATATATAAAATCATACTTATAGAAAAAGAAAACAAAATACAGACAAATTAAAGATAAGGTTTGGAGTGGAGTCCGGTGTAATTATGCTTTCTGAAAGAGGTGAGTTTTGAGTTGACTTTTGAATGAGTTTATTTAGTCTGAGATGCTGATGTTTGGAGGGAGGGACTTCCAGAGGGTTGGGTGCAGTTACATAAAATGCTTAATGTCTGAGTTTAAAAATGGGTCATGTCACTTTAGACATATTTGTAACACTTTATTTATTTTTAGATAATGCATATTTCAATAAATAAAAAGTTCCTGTACCCCTATTGACAGTAACAAGTATTTATATATATTTAAAAAAGTAAATTTTTTCAATATATATTTATGGGATTAAAAAAATAATAATAATCGGCCGATTTAATCGTTATCGAAATTTTTCTCAGAAAATAATCGGTATCGGCACCCAAAAATCCATATCGGTCGGGCCCTATTATCAAGTCCAAAGTCAACACAGCCATCCATCAGGAGATTTTAGTGCACCTCATGTCTGTTGATTAGCTTTATGAAGATGCTGATTTCCTTTTTCCAGCAAGACTTGACACCTGTCCACAGTGCCAAAACCACTAGTAACTGGTTGACTGACCATGGTATTACTGTGTTGATTGGCCAGACAACTCTCCTGACCTGACACCCATAGATAATCTATGGAGTACTGTCAAGAGGAAGATGATACACACCATGACCCAACAATACAGACGAGCTGAAGGCCACTATCAAAGCAACCTGGGCTTCCATAACACCTCAGCAGTGCCACAGGCTGATAGCATCCATGTGACTGCTATCCTCAGCCATAACTGGAGTCAGAAATGAGGCAAAAATTCATGCAAAAGGGGCCAAAACCTAGTACTGAGTACATATGCATGATTATACTTTCTAGAGGGCTGACATTTCTGTATTGAAAATCCTTTTTTTATCGATTTCATGTAATATTCAAATTTTATGAGATTTTGAATAAACTTTAAACCATAATCATCAAAATTATAACAAATAAAGGCTTGAAATATCTCACTTCGCATGGAATGGGTCTATATAATATATAAGTTTCACCTTTTGAGTTGAATTACTGAAATAAATTAACTTTTGCATGATATTCTAATTTTTTGGAGTTTCACCTGTAGGCTTTTTATTGATGAAGTCATCGCTAGAGGTTTCAATGACTACTGGGTATTTGAAAAGCAATTTGGCCCATCATTGGCTTTCCATTTCTTTTTCTCTCTGGTGTAGTGTCCTGCACGTGTCTACCATGTCTAATTAATGCTAAACAGTTGTAATGGGTCAATAGTCATGTATTAAGGAAAACAAAAAAACAAAGAAATAACACACAATTCATAACTGATAATGAATTGATCCCAAAATATTGGATCTGCTTTGATTTTGTGTCTCTCCACTATTTCTGTTATCTTTCAGCCTCTTTTATCCAAATTCTCCTTTCTTATAAATCTTGTAAGTAGGAACGGCAGCTTTTTTTCCTCACTTGATTTTCGTTACTTGACAAAAATCTCCTTGCTTTTATTTTTATTATTTTAAATTGACTTAAGTTCATCATGATCATTGCCATTGTCGTCATTGTTTCCTGTTCCCACTGCTTGTCATGTTTAAGAAGTTCACCAGCGTTCTCTCAGCGTTCCTCCCAAAGGTGATGGAATGGGCTTCACCAACTGACCACTTGTCTGGAACATAACGTTGCCAGTTTGTGACAACCCCACCCTGTTTTCTGTTCTCATCTTTGCTCTTCCTTTGGGTCACACTAATCCTTATTATTTAGTTTCAGACCCCCCTCCACAAGTTCAGCATTTAATGTTTTGTCCCTTGTGAATTTGGTTCTGTTTTGTCAGTTCACCTGAGTTTTGATTTTATTGGTTTGGTGCCTCAATGCATGAAGTGAATGTTCTGTAAATGACAGTCATATTATTGCAACAGCCAGGGAGCTGACACAGGGATTTTGCTTTGTAAATCACATTTTACAAGCAGCAGCACACTACACTTGGTCAGCCAGCGATGTGGTAGAAAGTCTATGGCAAACTCTTTGTGTCAGAGTTCCCTTTGGCATGCTTTTAAATTATGTGAGAGTGTGTTTGCAGTCATTCAAGTCTCTGTTCCCTCTTGTGATACATGTCTGCTTACTGGTGCTTTTGTTTTTCAATTGTTTCATTTTATTATGGTAGTGTGCATATAGTAGCTATGTGTCTGCCCGTCTCTCATACATACATGCATGTATACAAAGGAACACATTACAATTCAGGGTCCTTTCATTCTCTGTGGCTTCCCCCCCCTCTCCAGCCATAGCCACTCAAGTAGGTCTGGAGCTGCGGAGGAAAGGTTCCCAGATGTCCACCGACTCCATGGTGTCCAACCCCATGTTCGATGCCAACGAGTTCCCAGAGAGCTACGAGGCCGGCCGCGCTGAGGCCTGCGGGACCCTCTGCCGCATCTTCTGTAGCAAGAAGACTGGAGAAGAGATTCTGCCCGTTTACCTGTCCAGGTAATGTAGTTAGCACACAGCACGCCACTCACTCTTTCCCTGGGTGATGGTGTTCCCTGCTATCAACCCGACAGCCATGTTTTTAAATGTCTTCTGTGCACACTGACGTATTGTGTCGCAGGGAACAGTCTCGTATAAACTGAAGTCAGGACAACTGTATATAAACTTGCTTGTGCATGTGCTCGTGACTGCTCATTAGCATCTGTATCGTGCCCAAGGACACCTCTCTCACCTGTGCCTGGCCCTGGGACCAGAAAGTGTCCCGTGCTTGAGTACATACATAGCACTCACACTGGTCAAACAAATTAAACTTTTTTTTTTACTTGAGCACGGTACAGATGGTCTAGTGTGAGTGCGCCTTAAATGCCAGTTAGATTAAGGGGGATCTGGGGGTGTTCTTATCACAGGTGGAGGTAGTGCTAAGTTAGGTTGGTAATGAGGGGGGTGTGGCTTCTCCCATTATGACATCATAAGGGGAGAGAACTGAGACTGGGGTTTTTGAACACAGGTTTTCAGAACGGAGGAGGTAGAGAAAAAGAGAGAGGGTTGGTTTTTCTCAAAGCTTTTACAGTCTAGTCAGACCGAGGACCCACATGAATGTTGAAATACCATTGAAAAGTTCCTTTTGCATAAGAGGTGACCTAACTAGGGCTGTCAAGCGATTAAAAAAAATAATCTAATTAATTACAGGCTCTGTGATTAATTAATTCTAAATTAATTGTATACTTATATGACACTTTTATGCCTGTTTATAAACAACTGTATAGGCTACCGTTCGTTTCTCTCTCTCTCTCACTCTCTCTCTCTCTCTCTGTCTGTCTCTCGTAACTTCTGTCTCCTCCCCTCAGCGAGGTTTCTACATTAAATACACACACACACACACACACACACACACACACACACACACACACACACACACACACGCACACACACACACAAAGGAGGAAAAAAGAAAGGAATATCTGCTAGGAAGAGTGAGAGGGTGTCCGTTAACGGGAGACGATCGCAGCTAGCAAACAGAAGTGAGACGGAGGAAGATTGAGAGATAGCCTACTGTTTTGAACCTACACTGTTAATTAGGCACCCACTAAACCAATAATGCACAGACACTGCGGAGAATAACATAAGACGTATTCCTACCTTCATGCTTATTTTCCCGGAGCAGCCCATAACACATCCATAGAGCCCTCTCTATGCTTCTTTATTTACTGTTTAATCCCGTCCGGGTCGTTTCCGCAAGCTACAAGTGCAGCTCCGCTATCGTCTCACCTCTTTTGCACCGGGTCAAAGGGCAATATAGAAGTGCGATTAATCTGCGTTAATTTTTTTAATCGCGTTAATTTTTCTGTGATTAATTAATCGAAATTAACGCGTTAATTTGACAGCCCTAGACCTAACACTATAAATATTCCCCTTTGTGTTGTTTGCAGGTTCTACATGATCCTGATTCAGGGTCTCCAGATCTCTGATTTCATCTGCAGACCAGTTCTGGCCTCCATCATTCTCAACTCTTCCTCTCTCTTCTGTACTGACCTGAAGGGCATTAATGTGGTGGTGCCATACTTTATAGCTGCCCTGGAGACTATTGTACCAGACAGGTTAGACCGCTAGTATCTTGCACTGGATCGGTTATCATATTTAAAGTATCTTTGATTTACTGGATAACATTTTCACACTAGGATTTTTTAGTTGTATTTGTTTTCAAAGGTTAGGAGATGATTGTTTTCAGTGTCTTGAAGTCCATGAGATGTGTTTTACTCTAAACAGGGAGCTGTCAAAATTCAAGATCTATGTAAACCCCACCGACCTGAGGAGAGCCTCCATCAACATCCTGCTGGCCATGCTGCCACTGCCACATCACTTTGGCAACATCAAATCAGAGGTACGGCTTTCGCTATCACATTTTATTTATTTGACATTTGCCTCTTTAGGTCAAAATTAAGTGTGTTTGTGGTTTTGTGGTTTGAATTGATTAATTTTTGGTCATAGCATATTTCCCTCGTAGCTTATGGGAAATCAATGGAATGGACATTAAAAGTTTTCTGGAAGATGTACTCGCTTGTAATAATGACTTATAAAGTACTCCATGTTCTTCACCATATTGTGGCTATGCTTCAGGTGCTATTGGAAGGAAAGTTCAATGAGGAGGACGGGTGGCCTCACGACCAGCCTGTGTCTTTCCTGTCCCTGAGGCTGCGTCTGGTCAATGTGCTGATAGGAGCGCTGCAGACTGAGACCGACCCCACCAACACACAGCTCATCCTGGGTATCTACCGCCGCGTTTACTTCTTCTTCATCCATTTCTTTGGCCTGATCATATTCATTGTGCCATGTTTTTGCTGACTTTTTGGGCTGTGTTGAAGTCTAGATTTTTCTGAATTGCCCCTCCCCCCATCTCACTCTTCAGGTGCAATGCTAAACATTGTTCAAGACTCGGCACTGTTGGAGTCCATAGGCACACAGACTGAAACGGTAAGGCTTAGATGGCTGCCAAACGTTCTAGGTATATGATGCTGATGGGATGGACATTAAAATGTCTGTGTTTTTTGTTGTCGTGGTGCTAGGGGAGTATAGACGGGAGCCACATGGCTGTGAGGAGCCAGAGTCACAGCCGTACCAACAGTGGGATTAGTTTTACCAGCGGGGGCAGCACAGAGGCCACCAGCCCAGACTGTGAGCGCCCAGCCCAGGCTCTGCTTCGAGACTACGGTAAGGCACCGGAGCTAATATATACACACAGATAACATGACAAGCTTATTGGAGCATCATTTCATGTGATCAGTACCTGCTTGCTGAACTATGCAACACCTATAACTGAGCAACTCCACCTGTTTGTTCTTCATAGCTAACGTGGTTAAAGTGATATGCAGAGTTAAGAAGCGTTGGGTAAAATGTCTTTGTAGGTGAATCCAACGTTATTTGCTGTGATGCTGTGCTGCTGTTGGTTTGGCACTGTGCCTGATTGCCTTTGGTTGCAAATGTCTTTTCTTACGTCTTTTCCTCAGTAGGGCTGAGTGATGTTTGACTAAATGAATGGAAAACAAGCAACTCACTGAACTCTGACTGGTTAGAGGCAACGTTGTCCTGCAGGAAATGGGGAAAGGGGGATCGCAGACTTCCTGTTACATTGCATTGTGAGGCTGGACAGGAAAAGCTGAACTATACATTCTTGTTTCACACTCAGTCAACTGTTGCTTTACTTTATAGTGATTTTAAGACTTGCAAACCGGACGTTATACTGGTCAGCGCCTCATCAAACAGTGAAACACATTCTGAGGTCTATCCTCTTATGTTACAAACTCTTAGCAATTGATTATTATATCTCAGAAAACCCATGAGACAACAACAGCATGTTTGGTTCAATGGTGTATTAAATATTAAGCTATTTGAAACACTGTCAGGATTTCTTTGAAAAAACATTTGCATAGTCATGAATGTTTGATCCAGGTTTGGATGATAACGACAAACATAAAGTTTTTCTTTGCCTCAAAGTGAAAACTTGATCAATCAGCCCTAGTTTACTATACCGTATACTCTTCAGTCTCCTTGAAGTATTCCCAGCATTGTGTGATGTAGTGATTACAAGCTCTATTTGAATGCATGCTTTCAACAAGAGGACATATCAACAAAGTTGGGATCCAGGAAATGTTTTCCTGTTGTCCTATAAAGTGTGGCTGCCTGAATCCTGCTGTGCTCTATCCTCTGTGGTGGTTGGTATTTTGGGTTGTTATATGGTCTAGCTCTTCCAGATACGGCGGCAGGCCTGCTGGTTCGCAGCATCCACCTGGTCACCCAGAGACTCAACTCCCAGTGGAGGCAAGACATGAGCATTTCACTGGCTGCCCTGGAGCTGCTGGCTGGACTCGCCAAGGTAAAGCTCCAATCTGTGATCACTACCAGCGGCTTAGGCCATGCTGACACTGACGCTGTATTTACACTGCCTTGTCTTGACGCCTCATTCAGATTTTTTTTTGCCAATTGCGATACTTTTAAAAGCAACCTATATCCGATACCTGTGCTTTACACCTGCTTACTGCTTCAAACAACCCTCATGCGTACACAAGGGTTTGGTTACCGAAAACAGATGTAAACGCGTGAACAACCTGCACTGTGCATATAATGGAGACAAAAATGATCAGATTGCATTTTTAATGACGTGGGAATCTAACCTAAAAAGGGTTATATAATATGTATATGTGTGTACAGTATCTCACAAAAGTGAGTACACCCCTCACATTTCTTAAAATATTCCATTATATCTTTTCATGGGACAACACTGAAGAAATGACACTTTGATACAATGTAAAGTAGTCAGTGTACAGCTTGTATAACAGTGTAAATTTACTGTCCCCTCAAAATAACTCGACACACAGCCATTAATGTCTTACGTGCTGGCAACAAAAGTGAGTTCACCCCTTAGTGAAAAAGTGTTAATATTTTGTGTGGCCACTATATTTTTCCAGCACTGCCTTAACCCTCTTGGGCATGGCGTTCACCAGAGCTTCACAGGTTGCCACTGGAATCCTCTTCCAGTCATTCATGACGACATCAAGGAGCTGGTGGATATTAGAGACCTTACGCTCCTCCACCTTCGGTTTGAGGATGCCCCAAAGATGCTCAATAGGGTTTAGGTCTGGAGACATGCTTGGCCAGTCCATCACCTTTACCCTTAGCTTCTGTAGCAAGGCAGTGGTCGTTTGGAGGTGTGTTTGGGGTCGTTATCATGTTGCAATACTGCCCTTATTATCACCTTTTTCACCTCTTATGAGTTTGCAAGTCTGGTTTAAGCATTAAGCAAGAACTGTAAATAAATTGTGCAAATAATTTTCTGCGTTGTGGCATTTTGTGTTTAAATATTAATTTCTATACAAAAATTTCAAAATCTGTAAATAAAGACACAAAAGGCAAAGTTGCAACACCAACAATCCCATCTATCTGAATAGTAATTAGTGCATATTCTCCTCTCAAAGTGCACTAGATCAATGCATTCAAATGTAAAGGGTACAAAAAAAAAATTGGCCGGGGGGGCATGCCCCCGGGCCCCCCTAGGAGGTTCGGGGACCACGCCACCGCTGCTGAAAAAAATCCTGCGGGAAACACTGCACTGACTACTTTACATTGTATCAAAGTGTCATTTCTTTAGTGTTGTCCCATGAAGAGATATAATGAAATATTTGAAGAAATGTGAGGGGTGTACTCACTTTTGTGAGATACTCTATGTGCTCTACAGTGACGTCATCACGTTGCTCTATTGCCGGCTCTGGTCGGTGGGAAACAAACCAGTGTGCAACTGTTTCCAGTGTGGAACCAGTTACGAACCGGCCCCAGCACAAGCCCGTAACTGGAGCTTTATTTTTATGTTTTAAATTTGTTCCAAAATGACCAATACACTCTGTATTAACCCATTGATGACGGCTGCTGCGCGATGCCACATTGGCTCTCCTGCCTGATGCTGCGTCGCGCAGCATTATTACTTTATCTAATTTTCATGGCATTCCCAGCATAGAATGCACTGTCATTGGTTCAAATACACATGAGGTGGGTTTTGTTGATTTTTTTAAGACCACGTGACCACCCAAAAGTTGTGTGGTTTGCCGAAAATCATGTCAATCAAAAAAATAAAACAAAATAATAAAAAAAATACGCCAGCTTTGTCGGCGACAGAACAGTTAGTGGCGTTTGGTGCGCAGAATCAAGGTCTACTATAGACTACTGACGAAAATCACACAACACATTGCATCTATTTATTAACAATATTTAATAATTTTCTAATTCATCTAATTTTGACGATTTTTAGAAATATGTGTTGGTTTGTAAGCGCTAAGGGAGAATGTTTAAATAAAACCTGTGAACCTTAACTTTTAAATGTATTTTATTTCATGTTTCTATGTGCTACACAGGCTTAGATATTAAGGTTTTGGTAGACTTGACAATTCGTACTATTTTTTCAGAAAACCCTCAGGCATTAAGGACATGCATCCTAGATTGCCATAGTCATCAATGGGTTAAAAAAGAAATCAAACAAGTAGGCTAATAATAACCATCAATGAATTATAGGCATCACAGAAGGCCTATTGTTCATAATACGGCACGTTCCCATACAAGGTCAAATGAGTAAAATAAAATGTTTTGCCTATTAAATGGAAATATCTGACACTTGCTATCACACAAATGAAGTTCTGAAGAGTAGAGAGAGAAGGGGCCATGACAACATTAAATTGACATGGGGTATTCTAAATTCAAATTTGCAGAATTATTTTGTCACGTAAACACCAGAGCCCACATAAACTGTTCAAATGTATTTGAAATGAAGAATGTTATAATGTGTACAGTATTTTCCTGTGTATTTGTGTATCTCTTAACCAGGTAAAGGTGGGGGTGGACTCGTCAGACCGTAAACGTGCCGTCAGCTCTATCTGTAGCTACATTGTGTACCAGTGTAGCCGTCCGGCTCCTCTTCAGTCCAGAGACCTGCACTCCATGATAGTAGCTGCCTTCCAGTTCCTCTGCGTGTGGCTCACAGAACATCCAGACATGCTGGATGAGAAGGTCAGTTTAAGGGCTGATTTAAAACTCCCGGAAAATATGTTGCTTTGGTTGGAGACGGATATCATTTAGTTGTGGTTACATTTAACTTGGATACCTTGCCATTTCTCTCCCAATACATTCTTAAGCCCCATTTTAACATGAGCCTGTTGTTGTTGGTAATAATGTTAAGAGTCCTTCATAAGAGAAGAATAATGTGTTCATTCCGCTCAGGATTGTTTGGTCGAGGTGTTGGAGATTGTGGAGCTGGGAATCTCCGGCAGCAAGTCCAGACAGGAACAGGAAGTCAGACATAAAGGGGAGAAGGAGCACAACCCGGCTTCCATGAGGGTGAAGGACGCTGCAGAGGCCACTTTGTCCTGGTGAGACATACATTACATTCTTCTAAATGTTCTATTGTTTACCTCATTATTTGAACTGAAATACAAATGTAGTTTTGGGATGTGTATATCTGCGTCGTCAACATGCAGTGGGGCATCTTGTGAGGAAAATAAATGTACCAAAACGGGGAAAATGTTCTTTTCATATTTCTTGCTGTGCTGTGAACGGAGTATTTGTTCCAATGTTCTACTGCAGGAATGACCTCGTATCCCTAGATTTTCTGCTGAACAAAGTCAAATATTAGACAGCTGTACCTATTGAGCCGGTTGGTGTACAGGTGAAACTCGAAAAATTTGAATATCGTGCAAAAGTTCATTTATTTCAGTATTTCAACCTAAACGGTGAAACTAATATATTATATATACTCATTACATTCAAAGTGAGATATTTCAAGCCTTTATTTGTTATAATTGTGATTATTATGGCTTACAGCTTATGAAAACCCCAAATTCAAAATCTCAGAAAATTAGAATATTACATAAAATAAATAAATAAATGATTTTAAAAACAGAAATGTCGGCCCTCTAGAAAGTATAAACATGCATTTGTTCTAAGTACTTGGTTTGGGCCCCTTTTGCACTAATTATTGCCTAAATGCGGCCCAGGTTGCTTTGATAGTGGCCTTCAGCTCGTCTGTATTGTTGGGTCTGGTGTGTCTCATCTTCCTCTTGACAATAGCCAATAGTTTCTCTATGGAGTTCAGGTCAGGAGAGTTGTCTGGCCAATCAACACAGTAATACCATGGTCAGTCAACCAGTTACTTGTGGTTTTGGCACTGTGGACAGGTGTCAAGTCTTGCTGGAAAAAGTAATTCAGTATCTCCATAAAGCTTGTCAACAGACAGGAGCATGAAGTGCTCTAAAATCTCCTGGTAGATGGCTGTGGTGACTTTGGACTTGATAACACAGTGGACCAACACCATCAGATGACATTGTACCTCAAATCATCACTGACTGTTGAAACTTCACAGTGGTCTTCAAGCCCCTTGGATCTTTTGCCCCTCCACTCTTCCTCTAGACCAGGGGTGTCAAACTCATTTTGGTTCGAGGGCCACATACAGCCTCTCTGATCTCAAGTGGGCCTGACCAGTAAAATAATGGCAAAATAACGTACATATGTCAACTCCAAATCTTTAGCTTTGTTTTTCAGTAATATGCTTTATCACTCAGCCTACATTTGTAACCTACATTATCACGGATCACAAGGGATCTCTGTACCCCCAGGAAATGTCTTAGTAAAGGTTGCTGCTGGCCATGGGAATAGGAGGCAACATTTTTGGGGGTATTTTACTCAAAGATGCCAATACGCACTAATGAAATAAAGAACTGTTTATTTGAATACAAAAATACAACAGACACTGACCTTACAGTTGTGTAATTTTGTTTGCTTTGTACAGGGACCCATTTTGTGCAAACATGCAGACAGTACAAAATACAATTAAATAAAAGTGCAACTTCTACTGTTTTGATTTATTTTTAAATACAGGGGTTATTGGTTGTTTTGGAATACTTTTTCCCAATTTAAAACATAAAAATAAAGCAGCATTGAAAATTAGGAAATAAATCTTGCAGGCCTACACTAGCATGCTCCTGCTCGTTTCTCGCGCGCAGAGCCGCAGACACACCACACTTGCTTGTACATTAATTGTTCAGCACTAAAAATAAAAATATAAGTATCGGAACGGTGAGGCCAATTCCTTTATTTTTGCTGTAGACTGGAAACATTTGGGTTTGACACCAAAAGATGAATATGAGACAATAGGTCAACATTTCAGCTTTCATTTCCAGGTATTCACATCTGGATCTGATACACAACTGAGAAGATATCATTATTTGTAAAGGAACTGTGGTAGCCGGATCTCCCATGGCATTGACAAAGACAAAGGCGGCAGACTGGACTTCAAATCAATGTTCCAAGTTTATTTCAGAAATTCCAACAGACATTACAGAGGACTTAGTGATAGCATTGAGCTGGGGGGCTATCCCCCAAAAGGCTGTTAGTACATGCTCACACACAGTCTTATATCGGTGTGGGGGGAGTATCAGGTGTATTAATATCTGCAAATAGACATATCGTTCCATTACTTGTGCAACACTAAGTTGAACACACGTCCATCTAGGGATGTTCTACCTCTTCCTCGTGACCCCAACTTTAGACTATCTGCTCGGCAACTCTTGATGAATGGAGACTATTTAAATCTACCACAGAACACCACATTTTTAGGTGAGCAAAAGTATTGGAACAGATAGACTTTAAATAAATTAAAGTGAATAAAACGTACTATTTTGTCGCAAATCCTTTGCTTGCAATAACCGCATCAAGCCTGTGACCCATTGACATCACCAAACTTTTGCATTCTTCTTTTGTGATGCTTTTCCAGGCTTTCACCGCAGCCTCTTTCAGTTGCTGTTTGTGTTAGGGGGTTACTCTCTTAAGTCTCCTCTTTAGCAAGTAAAATGCATGCTCTATAGCGTTTAAATCTGGAGATTGACTTAGCCAGTCTAAAACCTTTCACTTCTTGCCCCTGATTAACTCCTTTGTTGTGTTTTGGGTCATTCTCTTGCTGCATGATGGAGGATCTTCCAATCAGTTTGGTTGCATCTTTCCTTAAATTGTCAGACAAAATGTTTCTGTAAACTTCTGAGTTCATTTTGCTGTTGCCATCATGTGTTACATCATCAATGAAGAATAATGAGCCCATCCGAGAAGATGCCATGCAAGCCCAAGCCATGACATTGCCTCCACCGTGTTTCACAGATGAGCCTGTATGTTTGGGATCATGAGTAGATCCTTTCTTTCTCCAAACTTTAGCCTTTCCATCACTTTGGTAAAGGTTCATCTTGACAACAACACAGTAACACATGATGGCAACAACAAAATGAACTTAGAAGTCTACAGAAACATTTGGTCTGCCAATTTAAAGAAAGATGCAACCAAACTGATTGGAAGATGCTCCATCATGCAGCAAGATAATGATCAAAAAAAAAACTGCAAAAACAACAAAGGAGTTCATCAGGGGCAAGAAATGGAAGGTTTTAGACTGGCCAAGTCAATCTCCAGACTTAAACGCTATAGAGTATGCATTTTACCTGCTAAAGAGGAGACCGAAGGGAGTAAGCCCCCAAAACAAACAGCAACTGAATGAGGCTGCGGTGAAAGCCTGGAAAAGCATCACAAAAGAAGAATGCAAACGTTTTGTGATGTCAATGGATCACAGGCTTGATGCGGTTATTGCAAGCAAAGGATTTGCAACAAAATATTATGGTTTATTTACTTGAATTTATTTAAAGTCTATCTGTTCCAATACTTTTGCTTGCCTAAAAATGTGGTGTTCCTTTTAAAAAAATTATATTTTCTCAGTTGTGTATCAGATCCAGATGTGAATACCTGGAAATGAAAGCTGAAATGTTGAGCTATTGTCTCATATTCATCTTTTGGTGTCAAACCCAAATGTTTCCAGTCTACAGCAAAACTAAAGGAATTGGCCTCACTGTTCCGATACTTATGGAGGGGACTGTATATTTTTTTGGTTTTTACTTTGCCATAAAGCACTGGAGGAAACATTAATAGCGGTGAAGCAAGATTGCCATTTACCATTTCCCACGTTGCTAAAATGTGCTTTTTTAAATTTTGGCTGCCCCCTAGAGTGAGCATTTTAGTTATTTCTTAAAAAAATCATAACTCCTCACAGGAATGGGCTAGAGACTTACTTTTGTGTGCTCTACAAGTCGCGGGCCGGATTAAATCATCTCGTGGGCCGGATCCGGCCCGCGGGCCGTATGTTTGACACCACTGCTCTAGACTGTGGGACCTTGATTTTCAAAATGAAACGCAACATTTCATTTGGATCAGTGATGATTTGAGGTATCATGTCATCTGCTGCTGTTAGTCCACTGTGTTATCTGTTATCAAATCCAAAGTCACCACAGCCGTCTACCAGAAGATTTTAGAGCACTTCATGCTTCTGTCTGTTGACAAGCTTTATGGAGATGACAATTTCCATTTCCAGCTAGACTTGGCACCTGCCCACTGTACCATAAACCACTGGTAACTGGTTGACTGACCATGGTATTACTGTGCATGAATGGCCAGACAACTCTCCTGACCTGAACTCCATAGAGAAACTATGGACTATTGTCAAGAGGAAGATGATACACACCAGACCCAACAATACAGAGGAGCTGAAGGCCACTATCAAAGCAACCTGGGCTTCCTTAACACCTCAGCAGTGCCACAGGCTGATAGCGTCCATGACACGCCGCATTGAGGCAAGAATTCATGCAAAAGGGGCCCAAACCAAGTACTTAGTACATATGCATGATTATACTTTCTAGAGGGCCGACATTTCTGTATTTAAAAACCTTTTTTTATTGATTTTATGTAATATTCAAATTTTCTGAGATTTTGAATTTGGGTTTTTTATAAACTGTAAGCCATAATAATCACAATTATAACAAATAAAGGCTTCACATATCTCACTTTGCATGTAATGAGTCTGTATAAGATATTATTTTCACCTTTAAAGTTGAATTACTGAAATAAATTAACTTTTGCACATTGTATATTGATGCTGTTGCTGGTTCTGCTGTGGTGTTCCCCAGTATCATGCAGGTGTTGGGGGCCTTCCCTTCCCCCAGTGGGACCGCCTCCACCTGCAGCCTGCTCAATGAAGACACTCTGATCCGCTACGCCAGACTCAGTGCCACGGGAGCCAGCAACTTCCGTTACTTTGTCCTGGACAACTCTGTGATCCTAGCCATGCTGGAGCAGCCTCTTGGGAATGAGCAGAGTCAGTAACTTATCAGCCTTTCTTTGACCGTTAGACCGCTTTGAATCAAGGCGTTACTTGTAGATGTATCCATCAATAACCGACAGGGCATTCTGTTCCTCCACAACACTGCACACTTAGTCACTACCACTTTAAACTAGTGGTAGTGACTAAGTGTTTATTTATTCACTTTATTATTTTTAAATATTTGAAGATTGCAGGCAAGTAACATACCAGCAGCCACTTCATTCTCAATGATAGACATGAATAATTACCTTTTTTTTACAGTTTAAATCAAATTTTTGAACAATACAGGAGAATAAATATTTGAAAGCAATACAGAATGCATGATATTACTGCATTGTATTCTATTCTATTTTTGTCACCAGGAACCTAAATGTTGTCAATTAGCCTACTACTTTACATACATTTGGTGCATACAAATTCACCAGAATGCAGGAAATGACAACCTACACCCTTGAAATTCATGAATTGTTTTGTTTTATTTGTATCTATAGGCCTTTGTATAAGGATACATTGTAATTTTAATCACATTATTTTAAATCAAAGTCTTAGGTCCTGCTTATCAATTGCTCATAATAACCAGTAGGCCTACTTCTGTGTTGGACATTACTGAACCTCTTCCCATTTACAGCACCCAACGTCCCTGTCTAGTTCCATGTCCCCAAAAAATCAAATAAAGGAACCCCCCCCCCCCAATCATTTTCTGCGTTGTGGCATTTTGTGTTTAAATATTAATTTTTATACAAAAATGTCAAAATCTGTAAATAAAGACACAAAAGGCAAAGTTACAACACAAATAATCCCATCTATCTAAATAGTAATAAATGCATATTCTCCTCTCAAAGTGCACTAGATCCAAGCATTCAAATGTAAAGGGTACAAAAAAAATCCTGGAGGAAACACTGGCTTGGTACCCCAACGTAAGGGTGACAAAAAGAGGTACAGCACGATGCCCTTATTTTGGTACCCTTTCCAACTTTTGACAGTGGAAATGCAATTAAATGCTCAGTGGAAACAAGACTAAATATAAAAAGTACAAAGTGTTATGACAAATGCAAAGTGGAGGTAGATGCAAAGAAATAGAGCCTTAAAGTAAGAATAGATAGCCTCTGATGATACTAGTTGTATTACACATTAAAGTGACAATTCTACATTGTTATTAATACATGAATAAACTATTGTACATCTCTGTTCTCACAGACCCCAGTCCATCAGTCACTGTTTTGATCCGAGGGACGGCTGGCAGACATGCCTGGACCATGCAGCTCTTCCACCAACCCAGAGGAGCTCGGGCCAATCAGAGGGTGAGATCACACCAGTGTTAATTTCGTTGACTATGACGAAAATTATTAGTCAACAAACCTTTTTCACGGACGTAAACTAAATAAAAAGGCAGATATGATGACGAAGACTGAGACGAATATAACTGACACTATAGTCAACGAATAGAAACGATACGAAAATGTTAGGGCGGGACGAATGGAGAAGAGATCCAATCAGAACTACTCTTTTTGTGGGACAAGTTGGGAAGAAATCCAATCAGGGCAAAGCAGTGAATGCAACCCTTTGTCGGTGAAAATCGACGAGAGACCTCGGCAGTGTGGGCGGGTGGAGTGAGCCGCTCCAGAAAAACTCTGCGGTTTGATGGGCAAAATGATAGACAGGGATATCCTGCCCGTTAACGTTGTCTAGGGGAACGGCTAAGTTCCGCGATCTGTTTGTAGTAGGCTGTGTCTCGAGCTTGAATACACAGAGCCATGTCCCCAAACTGACTGCGCAACTACTTAGGAAATTAACTGTGAAACTGCCGCCTCCCTCCGTTAGTTTCTGTTTTCACCCGAGTAAGTTACAATCAACAGTCTCCGACGCATGGACAGCGTTCAATTAAAACCTCTCATTTTATTATCAAAAAGGCTTTGATGCAATAGAAGTCCGAACACACACAGCGGCAGCAGTGTTGCTTAAAGCAAAGCGCAGTTGCTCACTTTTGTCAGCGCCTTAACTGCGTGCTGCTGCTGCCCAGGGGTGGCCTTTTCGATCTCGGGGCCCGTTTCAAGACCTAGTGTGGGGCCCCCCCACTTATTTTTTTTATTTTCTTTATTTTTGATTTTTTATAAATAATGCTTGTGCATGCTCCCTGCAAAAATAAAAAAGATTGTGGAATCCAGTTGGTTCATAGACAGATAATGAGATAATGGACCCCCGGGCACAGGCTCTTAAAGCCCCCCCTTCCCCTTATCCAGTCAGGTACACTGATTTTATGTGAGATTATTAGGATAGAATAGAATACATGTTTTGTATTTCAACCATTAAATCTGTGTTTGTATTGCATATTCAAAACTTAATACCATTCAATGAAGAAAGAAACATTTAGTCGACTAAGTCAGCTGCATATTTAGTCAACTAAATTCCGCTTATATTTATGCTGGGCTTACACTAGAGGACTTTTAAAAGACTTTGAAAAGACTGAAGACTAAAACCCTCTTACATCTAAAGACAATCAACTCACACCTGAAGACAACTAGTCATTAGTTTTCAGTCACAGAATGAGATTTTGAAAAGACCGGGGTCTCATATTGCAGGACTACAACTAGATTCCTTTTGAGATTAATATTATTTCCGCAAACACGATAGTGATTATTTAATTAAAAAAAGGTTAATTCAATATTCCGAGCGGGGGACTTCCTTTAGTTATTTGACCATCTTTATTTGCTGATCTCTTCCCCCAATAACTTTAACTCCTAACCCTGTATTTGACGGTAAAGTGTTAAGGTTGCGCGGCTGTCAGCCTGGTTCTCCCACCGAGGCTTCAAGGAAAAAGTGTCCGAAATAAGTGCCTACACAGGTGGACACAGGTCGCGACTAATGCCGCTCCTCCTGCGTCGTGCTTGGTGCATGCGAGAGTGTGACAGTGTTTACGTAATTTTGCTTGAGCCAACCCCCTAAGACTGGCGATAATATCAAACATGTTTGATAATGTCGGAACGTCAAGACGGGAAGAAGACTGGCTGAAATCGGGTCAGAAGACCACCATACACCAAACGACTGAGATTACGTGCGCGCGCCACAACTCCAGCACGACTTCTGTGATTTCAGTCAGACATTGGAAGATTGTCTGCGACTGTCAAATCGCGTGAAAAGTCGTGTAGTGTAAACCCAGCATAAGTTGACTAAGACTAGACTAAGACTAAAATATTTTAGTTGACTAGAATAGGACTAAGACTAAATGGTGTGATATTCAAAAGACTAAGACTAAATCAGAATTTGCTGCCAAAATTAACACTGGATCACACTGTATTGCATGACTGCTTTTTTAAGCACTTTGTGTTACATTTACTTGTATGAAAAGTGCTCTATAAATAAAATTTGATTGATTGATTGATTGATTGATTGATTCTGTCGCTGATAACACCACTCTCCTCCATTCTGCTCTTCTCCTCCCTCCACAGCAGGTGTTTGTTCCAGAGGGCCGGCCCACGCCCAAAAATGACGTGGGGATCAAGTACAACGTCAAGCAGAGGCCCTTCCCTGAAGAGGTGGACAAGATTCCTCTAGTCAAAGCGGATGTCAGTATTCCTGACCTAGATGACATCGTCAGTAAAGAGGTGAGATGTGTTACCTGTTGAACCCTGTATTTGATCTTGTATCCACACTATGACTCATTGTCCAATAACTACGCGCATGAGCCAAAAGAAGATTGTTGAGGCTAAAATAGCCATGCAGTGAATGAATAATAATATTATTATTATCATACAAACTCAGGTGTGTTGTATGGGCTGGCAGGATGATTCCAGAGCTACAAATACACTGATGAATAATAACCCGCACGTGAGTTGTTTGAGAGATGATATTTCACTTTGGTGCCTCTTGATGTGCTTTGGTGAACAACATGATCGTCTTAATCCAATAGCTAACTAAAGGTCTGCAGAACCTGTGTGACAGGGTGAAGAAATAATAACCACATATTATAGAAATGCTCACCAAAAAATAGATATCTGTTCAATTGTACGCTACGTGTAGGATTTTTTCATGTATTTCTAAGACAACTGGCCTGGTGCAGTGCAGCGTATTACTCCTTCATCAGCTTTTCTACTTAGAGCTAGCATAGTAATACATGGCCGAACTACGCTTGGAAAAAAAAGTCCTCTTCAACAATAATGAACTAGAGCTGATGTACTGGATGGGATCAATCCTATTGCAGACTCCCTGATCTTGGTTACTCATTCTCCACTCTTTTCACATCTGGTTTGGGAGGTGACAGCTCATTTTATGTATTGTGGGACTTTCTCCTTTTGGGTTCATGCTGAATTAATGCAATGTATGCCCCTTAAAATTGTCTTTGAAATATGCCCCTCCCCCCCCCCCCCCCCCCCCCCCCCCTCCTTCCAGCTGGAAGTTCAGCACGACAGGCTTCGTATCCTGATGACCAAACAGATAGAGTATGAGACGGCGCTGGATCGACACAGTGAGGACATCTGGAAGGCCAGGCGTTTCCCTGACCCACAGACAGACTGCAAACCCCCTCCACCCTCACAGGAGTTCCAGACAGCACGCCTCTTCCTCTCCCATTTTGGCTTCTTGTCTCTGGAGGCGCTCAAGGTTGGTACATATCATTGGTTTGATCGCTTTTTAAATACCGTACTTTCCGTACTATAAGCCGCACTGGACAATAAGCCGCAGGTGTTATAATGTTTAATTACCATATGTAAGAGTTCGTGCACAGAGGGGATTGTCGGGAAAGAGATGGCTGTTTGAGGAAGCTCCCATATACAGTGTCGTGCGAAAGTTTGTGAACCCCTTGAGCCTTTTGGAATTTTATTTATTGTAACCATTATTAATTCATTTTTTTCAATACCAATATTTTTTTATATGAAATAACAGATGTTTGTTTATCAATTCAACATTTTTCTTTTCCAGAAATCAATTGTTAAAATAGATAAAACAAATTATTTGACAAATGTTGTATGTGCAAAAGTTTGAACCCTAAGCTGCATTGCTTAAATCGAGCAAGGTAAATTCAATCAGGTGGGCCAAACTGATTGATGAAATAGACCAATGTAATGAGAGATCTTGAGGGAAGAAATTGGGTGCCACTAGATAAAACAAAGATAAAACCAGGTCAGTTTAGGCCCACCAAACTGAACCCATACAGGTCAGACATGCTCAAAGGGGAAAAAATCTCAGAGGATCTCAGGAATAGAGTTTTGATGTTGCACATTTGTCTGGGGACAGCTATACATTCGTATAAAAAAGTTTGAGCTCCATCGGCCCACCGTGAGGCAAATCATCTACAAATGGAGAGCTTTAAGTGTGACTTAACATCTGCCTAGAAGTGGACTTCCTTCAAAAATATCCTCAAGCGCCACAAGAAAAGGGATTTTTCAGGTAAAAGCCAACCCACACATTACATCTGGAGATTTGCAGACCATTTGCCACCACCATTCTTCACTTGGGAGAAGGTTCTCTTGGTGGTAGGCAGAGTTGCGTTTCTGCCCAAACATGGCGGTTTTGGTTATGACCAAACAGATCAATTTTGGACTAATCTGTCCACAGAATAAGACTTCAGGTATCTCCAGGTGCTCTCTGGCAAAGCTGTGACAAGCAGTTTTGTTCTTTTTTGAGAGCAGAGGCTTCTTCAGCAACCATCCCATGAAAGCCATTTTGACTGAGTTTTCTTCTTATTGTGGAACCATGCACATCTGTCCCAGATGTTGCAAGAGAGGTCTGCAAATCACTAGATGTAATGTGTGGGTTGGCTTTTAACTAAAAAAATACTTTTCTTGTGGCGCTTGAAGATATTTTTGAAGGAAGTCCACTTCTAGGCAGATGTTTAGTCACTCGTAAAGCTCTCCATTTGTAGATGATTTGCCTCACGGTGGACCGATGGAGCTCAAACTTTTTTTTAATTAATTTATAGCTGTCCCTAGACAAATGTGCAGCATCACAAGTCTATTCCTGAGATCTTCTGAGATTTCTTTCCCTTTTAGCATCTCTGACCTGTATGGGTTCAGTTTGGTGGGCCTAAACTGACCAGGTTTTATCTTTGTTTTATCTAGTGGCGCCCAATTTCTTCCCTAAAGATCTCTCATTACATTGGTCTATTTCATCAATCAATTTGGCCCACCTGATTGTGTTTACCTTGCTCGATTTAAGCAATGCAGCTTAGGGTTCACAAACTATTGCACATACAACATTTGTCAAATAATTTGTTTTAACAATTGATTTCTGGAAAAGAAAAATTTTGAATTGATAAACAAACATCGATTATTTGATATAAAAAATACTGGTATTGAAAAAAATGAATTAATAATGGTTAAATTAAATACAATTCCAAAAGGCTCAAGGGGTTCACAAACTTTCGCTCGACACTGTATTAACATTTCAACAAACAAGTTGCATATTTGCATAACGTACGTAAGTGTTACCATTTTGTGCAATAGTAGCTATTACGGATGGGCACGAGTGTTTTCGCTACTCGTGTGATCGCTTGCATTCCTCGAGGATCAATCGATTCCTTGTTAAACTTTTTTCTATTTTTAGAACGCAACGCATCTGTCTACAGAACAACGGTTGACCGCAATAAAGCGCTCAATGCTTATGTCAAACAGTCACAGTTGCCATATGATATTAAGGATTTATTTTCCACAAGTTTAAAACACATTTTCCTAACTGAAAGTAATTAAATAAGCGGGCCACAATTTAAACCGATCGAGTAGGTCTGCGGTAGCCTGGAAATCCAGACCCTGATATCTTGAACGATAGAGGGTCTGGCGACGATCAATAGTAATTTCCAACTCAAGGGGCGGCTCCTACTCGTGCATTTCAAATGCCACTGCACGCAGTTGGATAGCACTACAACCAATCAGAGCGATGCACAAGGCGACGTAAGCCCCTTTCGTTTAGCGAACAGCTGTTAAACTGTTAAATTAAACGTTTGCCGTTGTCGGTCGGCAAAATAGAACATTCCACTTACTTGCTAATGAAAGATTTGAGTGCCGTCTTCCAAATCGTTAAGGGTCGAGGCCAAAGCAGTCTCAAACTCACACAACATATCCGCAGCCATCTCTGATGTTTACTATCATGGCTTCGACGTCGCATGCACGTCACTGTCGTCATCCGGTTACGTCCTCCCTAGAGTACCATATAAGGGGCTCTGGCGCGCCCGCCAGATTTCTGGCTTTCTTGATAAGCTTCAACGGAGCGTGTCCAGACCAACACGCGCAGCAAATTTAATTTTCCAGCGCCTAGTGGCAGGTCTGGGAATGCCAGGCTAGGTCTGCGGTGGAGAGAGAAAAAAGAGAGAGAAAAAAAGCATGGGCTGTAGTTGGCTAACAATCAAAATAGACATTTAAAATAAGAAGGGCAGCAAATACAATACAATTATTGTCCTACAATTTAAACACATAGATAGGCTAAATAACTCACCAAAGCAGTAGAAGTAGTAGTATATCCAACCGCGTAATGCTCACTCCTGTCCGTGACTAATTACCGCGACTAAGTCCTCGTTAACGGAACGTTACACCGGTCGGCTTTTGAATCTCTATCCTATATTCCATAATAAAGGCTTCTTAAATGTCGTTTGCTGGAATGTGCCCGAAGTCAGTCTGGCTTCTTTACGTGACTTTCCAAGTTTTCCAGCACCGCATTCAGCTCCGCGGTGCTGTGGAGACCACACACTGGCTGCGCTGCACGGAGGTGGCAGTCATTTGCGGTTTCTGTTTGACACAACGCTTAGTTTATTTAACTTGGATCAAAATATTTAATTTTGTTAAACTTTATATCCGTTTTGTGCTGTTTTGTACACGTATATAACATTTTAAAATAGGGGCGGCCCGCCGGCCGGCCTAAAGGCTACAAACACTAAAAAAAACAAAAAACGATTTTCCTCATCCACCAATCGAGATCATTTGAAACGAGGAGTACTCGATTATTAACGCCCATCCCTAGTAGCTACAGAATATATACTGTGCTGTGTAATAACAGCGTCGAAAAACGGGGAAAAAGTCGCGGCTTATAGGCCGAAAAGTACGGTAAATAAAAAAAAATCTTTGATTGAAACTGCAAAAAACACTTTCTACCTATTTCAAATGTTGTATACAAGCCTAACAGCTACTTATACTTAAAGGTGGAGTTAGTGATTCTGGAGAACGCTTGTTGTCAAAATCACTTTTTGAAAATCTCCTCACGATCCTATACCTACTTTGTGTGCGCTGAAAAGAATCCAGTGTTAATTAGGGTTGGGCAATCGGGTCTTCTTTCAGATCGCCCAATCATGTTCACTAGGGATGGCCGAAAGACCATCCGATCGCTATCTTATCTCTTCTCTCGCAAAAATCAATCAATAGCCTAAATCCATCAGCCTTATGGGGGCTTATATCATCAGGCAGCCCAGCTGTACAGGCTCAGAATGGGCCTTTGGGGGGTCAGTACGCGACCAACTTTTTTTGGGGTCGCGACTATGCAACAATAAAGGCAAACGGTTTATGTATTTTAAGAGGGTGTGGGGTTGGGAGAGGTCAGTTTCTGTCCAGATAAAGAGCATTTCAGTCAGCCTGTCAATCACTGCGTTACCATGGAGCTCACTGACGCTTATGAAATCACAATAAACAACCCTGTAGATATGAAGTCAAAATACTAATAATGACTAGGCCTACCTATTTAATACTTTAATTGTTTCTAATTTATCTAAACCATGGAAATTGCAAGAAGGTAGGGCTGCTTGATTATGAAAAAATCATTATCATGATTATTTTGAGTAATCACATTGTGTTATCACGATTATTAAAGACAGTTAATCATTGATTTAAGAACATTATGCATTTATTTTACTTTTAACAAGGTTTTTTTCTAATAACACCATGACTTTGGACTTTAAACAAAGGCCTAATTGAACTGAAAACAGGGAGAATAGAAATAGGCTAAATAAGTGAAACATATTTTTAATAATTGCGTAAAATAAATATGTCAAAATAAAAATAACCAGTTGTAAATGGTGTTGATAGGGCACATCTTTTGATAGCATTACATGTAAGGGCATGATTTATTTATGTCGAGGAGCAGGGTGGATAGGCAGTTGCATTGTAGTGTTGACAGTTGTGGTGGCAGGAGTCAAGGAGCTTTAAACTTCCTGTGTTTTTTATTCATTGATTGCTTGGTCATAGACCACTATGATTCGACTTTAAGTGAATAAACAAATTGGTCGGGATGTTTACTCTCTGGACCAGCCGATATAACTATCAGGTGAGGGAGGGGCCGAGCGGAGCGCATAGCAGAAGGGTTCGCTGCATTTACAAGCCTGCATGCCCCGGCGTGCGGAACAATGATAGTTTAATAACGATTATTTTGTTTTCATGATTGAGAGAAGCCTTAATAGTAATCGAAAATGAAATTCAAGTTATTGCCCAGCCCCTCAAGAAGGATGACTTAAATTGAGCTGAATTTGGAGAGGTTTTAAATAGCTATATTTATTCTCAATCTTTATCATTTTGGCGCTCCTGATTTTCCTTTGGCGCTGGATAAATCCGCATAGGCGCGCGCCAAAACTTTCTCTATGCAGGAAAAACCCTGCTGTAGGATACAACGGGAAATGCTGCTCTATCCATACAGATCCCTTTTTACTATGCCTAATGTTGATGCTTGGCGTGTGTCTGTGTCTTCTATGCGCAATTTGTTTGTTAAATTAGTATTCAGAGCTCAATTCAGTATTCGGGATTATTTTTTTTTTGCAAAGGTAGCTCAAACTGCAGTATATTTTGTCAGCAAATCATATTTGGATATACAAGTTATAAAACAATTGTAAAATCCAAATTAGACGTTCATTTAAAATATATTATCGAATTATTTGAACTTTGACCTAGTTGGCAGTTGCCCTTTCAAAGCGCAACCGGTGATATCAGCTGTAGTAGGCTACGTGATGTTACCAGAGTGAGGCAAACTAAAAGCGGCACCAAGCGCAGGAGGGAGAGAGAGATGGAGGAAGAATAGATTGTGTTCCTAATAACTCTATAGGCTACCACAACATTAGCGCGATTTCGGAAGGAAATGTAATGCTAACGTTAGCTTAGCTCAGATGTTTGTTTACATTCAGCCATGCTATTCAGCCATCATCAACCGTGACTTGCTTGCATCATGGGAATAGGCAGTCAATAATGGATATAATATGGACACAAAAGACTATCAATATTGGATCTTTGTATGGATTTATAAATCGCCGAAAAGATGCACGTTCCTGGATGAATTGATAAGCTCCTGAATGGGTTACGGTGGCGCGGAGGACAGCTGATTTGGAACGGAAAAACAGCTGTTTGCCTCCACGGGGAAAAAGTAAGGAACTCCGACTTTACTACCGTTCGAAAGTTATTAAAGCATCAACAAACTACGCAGCTTGCTGTCTCGGCTAACACACTCGGTTTCAGTGAGTACATTGGCATTATTAATGTTGGTTTGATGGTGTGTTTTTCTGGAACGAATATCCGAATATTCGCTCAGAAAAACCAACGAATACTCGAAGCCTGAAAAATGGCATTCGGGCCAGCCCTAAACATCTTATGATAGTAAGTTAGTTAAAGTTGACTTCATAGGAGATCCAATCGTCTTGGTGAAAAAAATCGTTATCCATCCCTTTAATCGCTGATTAACGATCCGATGGCCAATCAGAACAATCCTAGTGTTAATAACAAATTTTGGCAAAAAGTGATTTTGACAACAAGACGACAACAGAATCGCTGGCTCAACCTTCAAAGGTCACTTCTTGTGCGAAATGCACGTTTTCATTTTCCTGGAAATCCAGACCTGCCACTAGGCGCTGGCAAATTAAATTTGCTGTGCCTTTTGGTCTAGACATTCTCCATTGAAGCTCATTAAATATGTCAAGAAATCCTGAGCTACCAATCAACTCGTCCTTTTTGATATGGGCGGGCCAGAGCCCTATGTATGGTGCCCTGGGGCGGACGTAACCGGATGACAACAGTGCTGTGCATGCCCCGTCGAAGCCGTGATAGTAAACAAAGATGGATCCGGATATGTTGTTTGAGTTTGAGACGGCTTTGGCCTTGACCCTTTACGATTTGGAAGACGGCATTCAAATCTTTCATTAGCAAGTAAGAGAAATGTTCTGTTTTGCCGACCAACCACGGCAAAAGTTTAATTTAACAGTTAACCCGCTGTTCGCTAAACAAACAGGGCTTAATACGTGAAGTGAATGTGTACATGTATTTCATTCATTAAGACTTTTAACTAGGGCTGTCAAAATTATCGCGTTAACGCAGGGTGATTAATTTCTGGAATTAACGGCGTTAATTTTTTTAACGCATTTAACGCATGCGCAGAATGATCCGCCCCGTACATGCCACCGGCTCTGTGGGATGTAACGTTGTAGCTGACCCAGGATCAGTAGCTGCGCGCAGCCAAACATAGAAGCACGTTAGCCCGTGCCGTGTTTTAAAGTTTTAAACTGCTAATGGTCACGTCTGTGTCGGGGGCATAGATAGTATATAAAATCAACTGCCGCGGCTGGCAGTTGATGTCGGGAGCAACAGGAGGAGAAACATTGTCCGCTCTGTTCAGAGCCTGTGAGGACACAAACGTCTGCAGTTTTCAGAGGTGTGTGTGAGTAGACATCAACATAACGTTGGCTTCCTGGCACAAATGAACAGTCCCCTAGGACGTGGTCGCGTCTACAAACGCACGCACGCACAGACACACACACACACACACCGCGGACTGTAATCAAGTTGTATTTAAGAATGCACAACCTATAGGTTCACCAAATAATGGCATTCTATAGCCTATCCTATATTTGCCCAAAGACATAGAAAAGAGACAGACAAATTGAATTATGGTTTGGTTTAAATTTATTTTCAGTATTAAAACCATAATTTGGATTTTCAATTAATAAACGTAGCATACTAATTTTAAATGTACATATCCACCTTCTGTCATTTATCTTTCCGTTCATACAACAATATACCGAGAAAATTAGATTTTTTCGGGCATATTTCGAATGGTAAAATGAATCGTGATTAATCGTGATTAATCCACAGAATCCTGTGATTAATCTGATTAAAAATTTTAATCGTTTGACAGCCCTACTTTTAACACTAAAGTGAATTACTTGTTCCAACTCTTCAGCAGAGTGGTGGTTACGAAACCCCCCCAAACATTCCTCTGCCAAGAGCCGAGGCATTGTCTGTGACTGATTGCACCAATGTGCAAAACAGAGCGATACAGGAAGTCCTGCATACCAGCTGCCATTCGATTTTATAATGCACAAATATAACTTGCACTTTTTAGTATTTATTATTGTATTTATTGTTTTTTATCTTTTAAGTATTTTAGCTATGCGGGAATGTGTGTTGTTATGTCTGTCCAGACGCTGTTTATGTGACACTGTAATTTCCTGCAAAGGATCATTAAAGCATTTCAATTCAATTCAATTCAATTTCAATTCAATCAATTCAATTCAATTATACTTTATCCCTTACTTAGCCTAGCCTAGCTTTCCCATTGTACAACTTCTTCTGGGCAGAAATAGACTCATACACTCTGCAAAATGAAGCGCGGGGGTTTGGATTGAGCAACGGACCTCATGATCAGATAGATTATACGCCGTTCCTTTTATTTGGTGATTTTACGAGACATCAGGCCGCCGTGATTAATGTTAAACACACGTCCTTCAACTGCTAACATGGTCGCATGTTTAGAACGCAGGCTATGGAACGTCAAACGCCCCCCTGTTCCGCAACAACAAGCTGGAGCATTTAAACAGAGAGGCGGAACTGATTGTGTCGGGAATCTTACTACCCCCCGAGGTAGTAAAATTCCCGGAACAATCTCTCGCACCTTTCTTCCCTCGTTCCGCAACTGTCGCATTTAAACAGCAGGGCGGAGGGCCGAAAGGCCGGCATATTCCCGGCTTTCACTGGCTGTGTAAAAGGGGCTTGTGTTTTCACACCTATCTCTGCCTGAAGCTTGGCCATTGTCTTGGGTTCGCACCTAGCCAGCCCAGCCAGGATGTCCCTCCCTGTCTCTTCTGCCATTGGTCAGAAGTCTTATGCTGTTTTTGAGGATAGCTATTGAGCTGGCTACAGTCAGTCTCTTCTCACTGCACCTCCGAACGGAGTGGTGCAGCCCGCTCTCTCTCCTCTCTTCTCTACGCACCACCCAACAGAGCGGTGGTGCCAGTCAGTCTCTTCTCTACGCACCTCCAAACGGAGTGGTGCAGCGTCTCTCCTCTTCAACCACCATCGGAGGTGGTGGAACGCTCACGCTTGGCCTACCAAAAAGGAGGCTAGCACGCTCTCTCCTGCCCCAACTTCCATACTGGAAGGGGGACTCTCAAACTCCTGGACCCGGGCAAGGCCCGTTGTTCTCTGCTCTCCCTGATCCAAGCCCTGTAGCACAGCCTGTCCAAACAGCCGTGAAGGCCCTCTCAACCAAAGAGTGACAAGGATCCAACCTGCTGCTCCAATAGGCCTTTCACACCGCCGCAAAATCGGAGCTATTTCGGAGTTAGAGCCAGTGTTTTGGTTTGACAACGCCAGAGAGTCGGCTCCGGGCTGTAAAAACGGGTTCAACTCAAACCCCAGGATTGAGCAGGGTTTGAGGTAAGAACTGCTTGCGCCAGCTGCCGGGGGAGGGATTATCATGACCAACCAGACCAACTCAAACCTCATGCCCTCCATATTTAAAAACACCGCTACTACGAGACGTAAACATAACATAAATACCGAACGTAGCGATCAAATTGACCGGCGAAAATACGCTGTATGGGTCCTGTTTTAGCAAAATAAACTTGTGTCACCACCGGTAATGCCAGAGACACGGCATTCTATATTGAAAAACACTATCTTTAGATCAGCGCGCAGCAGTTAAGTTACAAATAGAGCATTAAGGCTGCGGCTTCACATTAAAAGCATTTCACTTGGCTTCACATTAGCATTTCACTGGACAAACGTTGGCTTTTATTTTGAAGTAACATGAAAGTAAACGCTGAAGCAGGCAGCATCTTCACAGCATGGACATATAAACATAGAGCTCACTGAGCCGAGCAGCGCGATAAACGGAGACACACACACACACACACAGATAAAGTGAGAGCCAACACGTGTAAAAATAAGACGTATTCGCCGCTGTTGTTGTGCTTAAAGCTAGCGCTAGCTTTAGCGTTAGCCACAAGAGCAGCGGCGTCGGGCGACGTACACACACGTTTACAGTGACGTCATGACGTTGCTCTCTTGCCGGCTCCATGGCTGGCTCTGGTCGTTGTGAAACCAACCGGTTCATAACTGGGATAAGGCTGTAACCAGTTTTGAACTGGCCCCAGCACCAGCCCGGAACTGGCACATGGTTCTTTTTGGTGTGAAAGGCCTATAAGCAACCCAAAGAGGAACCAGAAGAACCAGGTAACAGACCAAGCTCCTACCAAGGCCAGACCCTTTAAGAAGAAGAAGAACTACTGAACTACAACCGTAGCCCAGAGACAACAACGCCAGTTAGCACGCCGCTACTGAAGAACCAAAGGACCAGCTCAATAGAGCTGCATCACGACCGACCCTGCCAAGCAGAACCCCTTTTTCCTGCCAAAAGACCAGAACCCAAGCACGGCTATGAGCGCTGTGTAAACATCTGGTATCGTATGAACTACTGGGCAGTTAGCTTAGCTTAGCAAGAACACATGGCTTAAAGGAGCTGTAAGCAGAATGGTTCTTTTAGCTAACTTCCTGTCAGTTACTGCAGTTAGCAGTCCCCTCGCCCGTCCCTACGTCACCACATTAATGCATTGCGGTCTTCAAGCAGCAAGTTATCTAGCATCATCTCGGATCCATAAGTGTGATAAAACCGGATAAAACATGATAAAAACCATCAAAACAGACATTGGGAAGGATTTTTACCTGCTCCGCCATTGTAGGCGCATACACATCATACACATTCACCCATCTGTTGCTCTGGCGTGCACCGGTAGTGAGACCATGGAGTGTATATAATATATATGAGTAAGACGAGTGACGGTTTGTAGCGTTCTCTCTCCTGATTGGATAAAAAATCGGGATACTACAACATTTTAATTGGGCTATTACTGCAAATGAGAATGACTTGGAGACCTGTGATATGACGTCCGCACTCTGTTGAAGTGATTGCTGTAGGAATATGGAGTGATATAACACATATATTAACACAAATAAACCGCTCACTTCACCTTTAAAAGACTGTTAACTTGGAAATGTATATTTACTGATTTTGAACTGTTCATTGTTGTTTTGTAATTGGGTTTACATACTTTGATACTGAAACTTTAATGGAGGCGCAGAGGTCTTAGGCCCTGTTCTCACGGTGAAAACGTGACAGTTTTCCCGTTTTTGGTTTAAAAAAAAACCCATTCAGACACAATTTATCTGACATCTTCACTCGTACACATGTTTTCAGAGGAAACGGGACGAAATCGCTGTAGTAAGCATGCCAGGCCAGCAGTTGGCGGTACAAGGTAGTAGTAGATAGCTTTTCCGGTACAATTTGATGCATAAAACCTTACTGTAACCGAAAATGAATGCCACTAACGTTCATAAAGCGGTGGGTGTAAGCAAGTATTGTAAATTACAAGCTTTCTGTCCTCTTATTTCACCGCATTGAACTCGTGAAAACAGAAGACATTCTGATAGTGAAGGGGCTTTTAGGGTCCTATGATTTCCGCGATAACGAAAACGCGGACGGAATCACGGAATCGGGCAATAAAAACGGAATCTGCTTGTTAACACGAAATGTCACGGAATTCGCCATTATTTTGGTGAAATTCAATTTCCAAGGCAAAGGGAAACAACACGGTTGAAATTAAAGCAGAACTAGGGAGGAATTTTGGTTTGGCGACATCTAAAGACCAAACTACTGCCGTGGATCGCTAATGTAACACACAGCACCAAACCCCTTTCACAAATCTGTCTATTCAATGTTTACTTATGAATGTATCCATGTACGTAACTCTGACATGTACATAACTTAATTTATTGTTAATAATATAGTCTGTTTATAAATTCAGCATATGATTAAAGCATCTAAAAGCACGTAATCATGTTAAACATTTACTGTTTTTAAGTTATTATTGCCACTCGCTCCCGCAGATACACAGCACAGGGAAGTCTTATATTCAGCCATTGCTAAAGGGAGTGTTGTATTATGGAACGGCCGCTGTGGTACGAAATTCCAGTCTCAACAATGTTTCTTACACGCAATTATAACTCTAGCGTCTACAGCCTGTTGTTTTCATGTAGTGTAACTTGTGTAATGTGTTACATTATTCAGCTGTTGCCGTGATGTCGGCTAACGCTGCTGCTAATGTTAACTAACTCTCCGTCGCACAATAGACTGTTTATTTATGTAAAAATAATATTTAATGTTTCACTTGAAGCACAAAATGAATGGCTTTATTTTCTGTTATAGCCTATACCCAACACATTTGTTTTTTCGCTTTTTTTAAGCACTAAAAAGAGTGCAATGTTGTGATGTATTTTAAATTTAGTCTTATATCTGATTAAATTGTTAGAATATTATTTGTTCGCAATAATTAGACACTCGTTCTGATGACGAAATGAGTGTTAATTGTAAAAAACCGGAAGTCAGCGAATTTGTGAAAAAATAAAACGGAATTTGGAAAAAAATAAAACGGATTTCATAGGGCCCTAGGCTTTGTGAGCGGCTACTTTCCTGTTAGGCGTACTTCAAAATAAAAGTTGACTCACGTTTGTCCAGTGAAATGCTATTAATGTTTAGCCAATGAAATGCTTTTACTGTGAATCCGTAGCCTTAATGCTCCTTTTGTTGAACAGTAACTTAACCGCTGCGCGCTGATCTATAGATAGTGTTTTTTTAATGTAGAGAGAGCCGTGTCCCTGGCATATAGAAGCTACACACGTTTATTTGGCTAGAAAAACCGGCAGAGCACAAATCTTTCCCCAAACAAAGTGGCCGGTGGTCTCAATAATTTACTAATCGCTTAGACTAAATTGGCGAGTGTTATATTTGAGCCCTGCACGACACTCTCCGCTGATCACAGTGATGGTGCCGTGGAGACACCGTGCATGTTGTCTTCTAACTTTATAACTCACGTGTGGGTATTTTGACAGCAAATGTTATAGACTACGCATACGTGAAGTGGAGCCGTGACGTCAGCGTTACCAGGGGAAATGGTTTCGGTGTTTACAAGAAACCAAAACCGTTGTTTTCCAAAAAATCCTCCCTTAGAGGTAATTTCAAAAACCTGCGGTTTCATGCCTGCGTTTGCTGTTTTCATGTACATGATATAGTGCAACCGCGGGAATATTTCCGCGTTTGCACCGTGTCGTGTAAAGTGCCCCTTAGGTCACCCTCCTTCCCTTTGTCCTGCTCACCAGTCAGTGCGTTTCCATGCAGACTCATAATCGGATAACTAAACGAATAAGACCTCAACAGGACTTTTAAACTGCATGTAAACACCTTTATCCAATCTACTTCGGACACAAATCGGCACAATAACGGACAAGAGAAGTCGGATAAGAACACCTAGATAATTCGTTCATTGTCGGCTTTCTCTCTGCATGTATACAGGGATCGGATATCGCATATCGGACTTCTCGTTCTGTGCTTGTGTGCCTGCGCGTGATCATGAGCGTGATAGGCTACACCATGGGTTATTGACGGAAGAGAACCGGACGTGGCTCTAAAGCCACTTGTTGAAAGCATGGTTGAAAGGGCAACAGCGCCACCTAGCATAGTGGAGACAGCCATGCATCGGACATTTATCCGATTTCTGAAAGGCCATGTATACTCAGACAAGTGACACGGTCCGTTCGAGTGTCTTGTTCGATATATGTGATAATCCAATCTAGTTGTGCCATGTAACCGCACTGAGTGACCACAGAACAAAGGTTTTTCACATCTCCACACTTACACACACACACTCGAAAGCTAATTTGCATCCAAATACCTGCACCTACAGACACACACACACACACACACACACACACACACACACACACACACACACACACTGTGTGCTTAGTTTTAGGGATTTTAGATGTGTTGATTTCATTACTTTCTGTTAATAAATTACATGCATTTTCTTTTTGTAACTAGAAGTTTCTGTCCTTCATTTGTGTGAATATTTTGTGGTACGTCAGCCGCTGACACGTCAAGAATTCATTAACTTTCGGTATATTGAGGTCATATTATCAGATTTATAAGCTCAATAATAATTGATTTATTACTAGATGTTATAGAGAGTGATAATTCGACTAGGTTTGATTAACATTTATTTATTTAACTGATCATTAGACTAATCATTAAAGACAAACCATTGATAAAACGAGACAAACTTGCTATTATTTTTCCATTCTCAAGTGAATGGTGGCGTCCCTACATAACTTTAGTAAATTATTAATGTATTGTTATTTTCAGATTTAATTCTAATAGCAAAATTAATCTGAATGAGCCTATGACCACTACAATACGTCACATTGTTCATTGCTCTGATTGGTTGTAGTGCTGTCCAATTGCATGCAGTGGCATTTGAAATGCACGCGTAGGTGCCGCCCCTTGAGTTGGGAAGGTCTATTGATCGTGGCCAGACCCTCTATCATTCTAGATATGGGTCTGGATTTCCAGGCTACTTTTTTATGTTTTTTCTTAATGATATGTGTCCCTGGTGTAACTAGAGACTCCCAAAGTATGAGAAAAAATAACCCTCTCTCTTTTTCTCCACCTTTCTGAAAACTTGTGTTAAAAAACCTAGTGATTACCAACCTAACTCAGCACCACTTGTGATAAGCACACCCCCAGATACAGTCCCCTGCAAAAGTATTGGAACGGTGAGGCCAATTCCTATATTTTTGCTGTAGACTGAAAACATTTGGGTTTGACACCAAAATATGAATGAGACAATAGATCAACATTTCAGCTTTCATTTCCAGGTATTAACATCTGGATCTGATACACAACACATAAGATAGTATTATTTTTAAAGGAACACCACATTTTTAGGTGAGCAAAAGTATTGGAACAGATAGACATAAAATAAATTAAAGTGAATAAAACTTAATATTTTGTTGCAAATCCTTCTCTTGCAATAACTGCATCAAGCCTGAGACCTATTGACATCACAACTTTTGCATTCTTCTGTTGTGATGCTTTTCCAGGCTTTCATCGCAGACTTTTTCAGTTGCTGTTTGTTTTGGGGGGTTACTCCTCTTTAGCAGGTAAAATGCATGCTCTATAGGGTTTAACTCTGGAGATAGACTTGGCCAGTCTAAAACCTTCCATTTCTTGACCCTGATTAACTCCTTTGTTGTTTTTGCAGTGTGTTCTGGGTCAATATCTTGCTGCATCATGAAGGATCTTCCATCAGTTTGGTTGCATATTTCTTTAAATTGGCAGACAAAATGTTTGTGTAAACTTCTGAGTTCATTTTGCTGTTGCCATCATGTTACATCATCAATGAAGAATAATGAGGCCGTCCCAGAAGAAGCCATGCAAGCCCAAGCCATGACATTGCCTCCACTGTGTTTCACAGATGTGGAGGGATGTTGTATGTTTGGGATCATAAGCAGATCCTTTCTTTCTCCAAACTTTAGGGGCACTTTACACGACAACACGAAACGGTGCAAACGCGAAAAATTCCCGCGGTTGCACTATATCATTTACAGGAAAACAGCCAACGCAGGCATGAAACCGCAGGTTTTTGAGATCACCTCCCAGGGAGGATTTTTTGGAAAACTTAACGGTTTTGGTTTCCTGTAAACACCGAAACCATTTCCCCTGACGTCACGGCTCCACCCTCACACATGCGTAGTCTGTACCATTTGCTGTCAAAATACCCACAACACAAGCGAGTTATAAAGTTAGAAGACAACATGAACGGTGTCTCCACGGCACCATCACTGTGATCAGCAGAGAGTGACGTGCAGGGCAAAAATATAGCCTAACACTCGCCAATTTAGTCTAAGCGATTAGTAAGTTATTGAGACCACCGGCCACTTTGTCTGGGGAAAGATTTGTGCTCTGCTGGTTTTTCTAGCCAAATAAACGTGTGTAGCTTCTATGCCAGGGCAGGGACACGGCTCTCTCTACATTAAAAAACACTATCCATAGTTCAGCGCGCAGCGGTTAAGTTACTGTTCAACAAAAGGAGCATTAAGGCTACGGCTTCACAGTAAAAGCATTTCACTGGCTAAACATTAATAGCATTTCACTGGACACACGTGAGTTGACTTTTATTTTGAAGTACGCCTAACAGGAAGGTATCCGCTCACGAAGCCCCTTCACTATCAGCAAGTCTTCTGTTTTTACGAGTTCAATGCGGTGAAATAAGAGGACAGAAAGCTTGTCTTTTACAATATTTGTAACCCCAAGCTTACACCAACCGCTTTATGAACGTTAGTGGCATTCATTTTCGGTTACAGTAAGGTTTTATGCATCAAATTGTACCGGAAGAGCTATCTACTAGGCTGTGTCACCGCTGACTATTGGCTTGGCATGGCTGCTACACTGCTACTACAGCGATTTCGGCCCGTTTCCTCTGAAAACATGTGTACGAGTGAAGATGTCAGATAAATTGTGTCTGAACGGGGGTTTTTTTTTTTAAACCAAAAACTGGAAAACTGTCACGTTTTCACAGTGTAAAGTGCCCCTTAGCCTTTCCATCACTTTGGTAAAGGTTCATCTTGACAACACAGTAGGGGAGAACGGGGTAATTTGTCACACGGGTTGGTTGTCACAATCGTTATATCTCGGAACCAGAAGGCGCTGTCTGTGAAATTTTGGTATGTAAATATCCAGAATTCGGATCAGAGGTCACCTACATAGTCTTCCTTGGAGTTAGACTGCTGAATTTGAGGTGAGACGACTGTTTGTGTTTTTCATGTCAAATTGAAAATATTTAGCTCTTCAGTATTTTTCTTCTAGGCTTTTACACAATGGGTTTATAACAAAACACTTGTTACCCATACAAAGTGTGTAGGGTAAACTATAGTTTAGATTGTGGTTTAATTAGTTGTCAGATGGTTGTTGGCCTTGATGCTAGCAACAAATTCAAGTTGGGGTTGGTCGTCACATTTTTTGGGGGGTTGGTTGTCACATGTTATCTCAAGGCTGCAGCCAGAAAAGGAACCCAATAACGAAAGAAATGGTCAAGCTGTATCCTCACTGACACCCCAGAGAAGGAAAGAATAGAGCAGGAAAAGGCAGCTAGCATGCAAAAGAAAAAAGGGCAACAAAATCAAAACAACCCAGTGCATCCCAAACTAGACCAGCTGCCAAGGCTACAGTAAGTTATGTAGGCCTATTTGTCAACTTGACAATGCAATTAAACTTTCAAATTTAGTTCTACTTTCTTGCCTTCTTTTTAAGATTATTCCCATTAAGATAACATTGTGACAAACAACCCCATAGTGTTTGACAACCGACCCCTTGATGGGGTTGGTTGTCACAATGTGTAAGGGTGTCTTTGATGATTAATTTCTTCTTAATTACAATAAGATAGAAAAAGTGAGGGGTACATATTTCAAGCCAACACCTCAAGCTTCAATTTAATGTAGGAATGACTATTGAAAGATGTTTAGGTGATAAGCAATTCTCACTAGAGTAAAAAGTGTGCCTACTTACCCCGTTCTCCCCTAACACATGATGGCAGCAGCAAAATGAACTTAAAAGTCTACAGAAACATTCCTTTTCTTCCAATTTAACCCATTGATGACGGCTGCTGCGCGATGCCACATTGGCTCTCCTGCCTGATGCTGCATCGTGTAGCATTATTACTTTATCTAATTTTCATGGCATTCCCAGTATTGAATGCACTGTCATTGGTTCAAATACACATGAGGTGGGTTTTGTTGATTTTTTAAGACCACGTGACCACCCAAAAGTTGTGTGGTTTGCCGAAAATCATGTCAATCAAAAAAAAATCAAAAAAATACGCCAGCTATGTCGGCAACAGAACAGTTAGTGGCGTTTGGTGCGCAGAATCAAGGTCTACTATAGACTACTGACGAAAATCACACAACACATTGCATCTATTTATTAACAATATTTAATAATTTTCTAATTCATCTAATTTTGACGATTTTTAGAAATATTTGTTGGTTTGTAAGCGCTAAGGGAGCATGTTTAAATAAAACATGTGAACCTTAACTTTTAAATGTATTTTATTTCATGTTTCTATGTGCTACACAGGCTTAGATATTAAGGTTTTGGTAGACTTGACAATTCGTACTATTTTTTCAGAAAACCCTCAGGCATTAAGGACATGCATGCTAGATTGCCATAGTCATCAATGGGTTAAAGAAAGATGCAACCAAACTGATTGGAAGATCCTTCATCATGCAGCAAGATAATGATCCAAAAAAAGGAGTTCATCAGGGGCAAGCAATGGAAGGTTTTAGACTGGCCAAGTCAATCACCAGACTTAGAGCAGGGCTATTCAATAGGCGGCCCGCAAAGGAATATTTACTGGCCATTCCATTCCTGCCTTGACTACCGACAGACCCAAAAAAAAAAAAAATAATAATTTTTTAGTGGTGCACAATTAATGTACTAACACGCGCGATGTGTGCTTTTGCATGGTCACAACTGCGCGAAAGGCCGCGATCTGCAGTAAATAAATGTGCACATGTGTCTCCAAGCGTTTCTCTATCAGCTGCTCTGTGTATGCAGCTTTGTGCGCGCGATTGTACCGCAGTGTGAGTGTATGGTCCATTATTTGTATTTAGTGTGTCTGCATAATATTGCACCAGTAGAACTTTGCTTTGTTCTGTCTGCATGTTTGCACAACAGTTGTACCTTCACATAGCAAACAAAATTGCACAACTGTAAAGTCAGTGTCTGTAGTTTTTTTGTATTCAAATAAGCAGTTGTTTATTTCTGTACTGTGCATTGGCAGACAAAATACAGACAAAATTTTCGTGCGCCGCGCCTCCCATGACCCTGGACAGTGACCCCTTGACAAACACATTTGTAGCAGAGTGGCCTACATTTATTTCTATGTTTTTTGATAAGCTGTTGCACTCTTAGTAAACCTAGGCCACCTGTATTTTGATAAGCTGTTGCACTTAGAGTACATTTATTTCTATGTATTTTGATAAACTGTTGCACTTAGAGTACATTTATTTCTATGTATTTTGATAAGCTGTTGAAGAGTTTTAACCTATTGTGTTTTCCTGAACTGATAAGATTGTTAAACACTTAAACAACAGGCAGCCTATGTTAATCAAATAGGGATTTTTTTTGATAAGCTGGTGAACTCTATTTGATAAAATAAAGACAATATATGCACTCCTGTCGTTGTAGTGTTTTACAGTATATGTAGCTATTGATGTGATGCTCATCAATTTTAGGCATTTTTTTCTGGCCCCTCATTTTGGATCATTTCCACCAACTGGCCCCCATTCAAAACTAATTGAATAGCCCTGCTATAGAGCATGCATTTGACCTGCTAAAGAGGAGACCGAAGGGAGTAACCCCCCAAAACAAACAACAACTGAATGAGGCTGCGGTGAAAGCCTGGAAAAGCATCACAAAAGAAGAATGCAAAAGTTTTGTGATGTCAATGGGTCACAGGCTTGATGCAGTTATTGCAAGCGAAGGATTTGTGACAAAATATTAAGTCTTATTAATTTTGATTTATTTTAGGTCTATCTGTTCCAATACTTTTTCTCACCTGAAAATGTGGTGTTCCTTTACAAATAATGCTATCTTCTCAGTTGTGAATCAGATCCAGATGTACATACCTGGAATTGAAAGCTGAAATGTTGATCTATTGTCTCATTCATATTTTGGTGTCAAACCCAAATGTTTCCAGTCTACAGCAAAAATAAAGGAATTGGCCTCACCGTTCCAATACTTTTGGAGGGGACTGTATATTGAATCTTACTGGCAGTTATTCTTATTCTTTTTTTTATTTTTATTTTTTTTTAAAGAAAAAATGTATTTGTAGAAAACCAAATTACAATTTTGAACCTAGAAATGTGCATAATATGTGAACTTTAACTTGAATTGGTAGTTTTGCATTATGATCATGTTTTATATCTGTGGCATAAATAATGACACAGTAATGTACAAAGTATTAATGTTTGTTTGTTTGTTTATTTATTTATTTATTTGTTTATTTATTTATATAATTTTTTTTCTCTCACCAAGGTTCATTTAGAATGTATTTCTTTTCATTTGTTATTGATAGGAGCCCAACAACAGTCGTCTACCTCCTCATCTGATTGGCCTGGAGTCATCCTTGCCAGGGTTCTTTGATGACATGAGCTACTTGGACCTGCTGCCCTGCAGACCGTTTGACACTGTCTTTATCTTCTATGTGAGGGCCGGACAGAAAAGCAGCCCTGAGGTGAGGAAGTTTCAGCACACTGTATGAAATACAAGAGTATACTGGGACAAATGACAAATGGGGCTTATATCAAATTGTATTTAAATCGATTGAATTTACCTTGAACATCTAGAGATGTTAATGTTTATACTTATTTCACATGTATAAAAATAGGTGAATTAGAATTGATGAGTATTTTGTTGATCAGATCCTGAGGAATGTGGAGTCTTGCTCCAGTGTCCAGCCTCACTTCCTGGAGTTCCTCTTGTCCCTTGGCTGGCCTGTGGACGTGGGCCGCCATCCAGGATGGACAGGACACCTGGACACCAGCTGGTCCATCAACTCCTGCTCCGACAGCAATGATATTCCACACACAGGTTAGCTACTTAGCTTAGCTAACTAAGCTAACTACTGCATCAGAACTGAGAGAGACGTTATACACATTAACGTTTTTAATCATTAAATCAATGTTGAACTTTTGATATGTTCCTCTTGTGCTGTAGAGGAATCGTCTACTCCAGAGGACACAGGAGGTTCAGTGTTCAACGGGGAGAAGAAAGTCTTGTACTACGCTGATGCTCTGACAGAGATTGCCTTCGTTGTGCCATCTTTAACAGAACATTCTGGTGAGCATTCACTCCCTCCAATATGAATGTATAGATGCTGTACTGTACAAGATGAAAGGCCAGAGAGCGATTGAGGGTTGACCCACTTTGCTCTCTGTTGTATCCCAGAGGAGTCGTCGGTGCACAGTGACTCCACGGTGGAGGCAGACACCAACATAGAGCCGCTGCCAGGTTCACTCAAACAACACAATCTCACACTGGAGCTCTTCCCCAACCATACTGACAACCTGGAGTCTGCCAAAAAGGTACAATCTGGCTCACACGACTCTATGTATTGTATCTGAGCTGAATGCTGACAGATTTGTTCATGTACCCTTGGCTTAATCTCACTTGTATTGTATTGTGCTATCTCTGTAGCTGAGCCCACTGGTCAAGACAAAGAGGTCATCCACTGGAAAGTCTTTCCCCCCACTGGGTCCTGAGACCAAGGTGTTTGTGGTGTGGGTGGAGCGCTTTGATGATATTGGTATGTAACATAACTTTAAACTGCTCCTCTGTCCTGACATGAAAAGAATAATAGTAGTGAATTCAAATATACATTATATTCTATTTTATCAACTTTCTCATTTTCTCTTCAGTAAGTTACGCCACACATTCTCTTTTGGTATACAAACACTACGTAGCTTTAACAAGGAACTTTCAGTTTGTGTTCTAGCGCCCCCTTTGGACAGAAGTGGTAGTGTATTTACCACGCCAGCTGTTGTTCCTGGGTGAGCGTACCCGAACAAAGGCATTAAGAAAAACTATATAAAAACAGCATTGTTTGCACTGATGGTCTCTTTTGCTGTTACATGTCATTTATGATCATCAGAGGAAAACGTAACTGTTTCAAAACTATTTAACCTTCCTTCTAGCTACTTAAAGTATCTAAATGTATGTTACCAATGGATTGGGGAACATGAATGTCATTGTTTTTGTGTTTTCAGAGAACTTCCCGTTGTCTGATCTCTTGGCGGAAACCAGCACGGGCTTGGAAGCTAGCATGAGCAACAGCACTTCCTGCAGGTATTCATGAGTTTACACCCAAATACTTTGAGCCCATTTGAGGAACATATGATCCATGAATTAGTTTAGGTCAGGTGAACAAATGAAAAGATGAGAACTTTTTGTACTCCGACACGCAGGATAAAACAGCATCAACAACAGCAGTGCATAAACACATACAGTGCCAAACAAGAGTTACGTATGTAACTACAGTTCTATAAATTCTGGATGACCGCCAGAGGCGGTGCTTGAGCACTGGATGTTTCCATCTCGCACATGCTCAGGTCGAGTAATTATACCAACAAGTCACCTGTGACACTAGCCTGGCTCCGCCCGCCGACCTACTTCCACTCAATTTTCATTTCCCTTCAGTAGTCAGTCTGGGGCTGCAGTATATTCACGGGCAGATCCAATAGTTTTAAACTTCAACAGACACCCTTTAAGTGAGGTAACGTTTGTCAACTGAGCGATTCCAGACCTTCTGTACAAATGAAATTAAGTACGATGGTCTGGTAGGACCAGGCTAAATGAAGTACGATGGTCTGGTAGGACCAGGCTACTGTGACACCTGGGTGACCCTGGAATATCTATATTTTCCGGAAGTCACCAGAGGATCTGTTCCAACTGGATCTTCTCGCGGTATCTGAGAAGTCTGAGTGACAGAGAACTCTGGCGGTCATCCAGAACTCATAGAACCGTAGTTACATATGTAACTCTCGTTCATGTCATTCTTACTGTTCGCCTCTGCCCTAGCACTGGATGACTTATACCAGAGAGGTCAGAAAGAGTACTCACCAATTAAGGGCTCAGAGCCATCGACAAGACAGCCGTCACCACAGGAGGAGGGCCAAACGTACAACCCCAATTCCGAAAAAGTTGGGACGCTATGTAAAATGTGAATTAAGCAGAATGTGATCATTTCCTAATCCTTTTCCACATGTATTCAATAAATAACAGTACAGATACATTATCTGTTGTCTCCTCATAAAATCACAAAAACATTTTTAGCATGTGTTTCAATCAACACATTTATAATTTGTAGATGTGGTGCTTCTATGGTGTTTTGTATTGTGTTACTGCTTCCAACATAATTCTATATTGTATATCTTGTTTCCTGCTGGGTCTGCAGGTCAGGGTTACTAGAGAAGGATGTTCCTCTGATCTTCATCCAGCCTCTGAAGACAGGACTCTTCAGGATCCGCCTGCATGGAGCAGTGGGCAAGTTTGGTATGGTCATCCCCCTAGTGGACGGTATGGTGGTCAGCCGCAGAGCACTGGGTAAGGTCTCTCTCTCTCTCTCTCTCTCTCTCTCTCTCTCTCTCCTCTCTCTCTCTCTCTCTCTCTCTCTCTCTCTCTCTCTCTCTCTCTCTCTCTCTCTCTCTCTCTCTCTCTCTCTCTCTCTCTCTCTCTCTCTCTCTCTCTCTCTCTCTCTCTCTCTCTCTCTCTCTCTCTCTCTCTCTCTCTCTCTCTCTCTCTCTCACACTCACACACACACACACACACAACAGCCTGTGTGCGCGCAGTTTCGCTGTCTACGTTCCGAAAGCCGGCTATATTAGGCTACGGACCTGGTTCCGCTATATTCAAACTAGGGATGGGACGATCCACTTTTTTTTAGTTCCGATCCGATTCCGATACCTAGGGTTTGGATATCGGCCGATACCGATACTGACCGATACGATATCATAATTGTTATACATTTTTTTGTTGGTGGTGATTTTATGTATTAGGCTAGGAAGGCTTAAGCAATTCTAATTTAAAAGAGCAATAAATATACACAAATGCATATATATGCATATTCAATTCAATTCAAAATTGGCTTTATTGGCATGACAGTTTTTTAAAAAGCAATATTGCCAAAGCAAACATCAAATAATTCAAACAAATATTCAGACAATACACAATGTGTCAAAATAAAACAATATACAATATGAACGATATATACATCTGTATGAATATTATATTGTGTGTGTGTGTGCCTCAATCATTCACTGTCCCTCAAGTTGTGGCATGTAAATACATACTGGGCAGCAAGATGTGCTCCTTCTCCGAGGAGTATTTCTAATTTGGAGAGGTCGTTCAGCTCTTTGAAATCTGGTACTAAAGAGCTGAACTTGTTCAAATACAATTTTCTTGTGTCATTTAATTTTGTACATTGTAGGAGAAAGTGCATCTCTGTCTCAACCTCACCTGTCGAACAGTGACCTCTCTCTCTCTCTCTCTCTCTCTCTCTCTCAGAAAGAGAAATGTAGGGTTAGACAGTGAGACCATAAAACACTCTTTCTGCCTTTTCTCAGGCTAGGATGATCCGATTTAATTTTTTTTTGCACATTTATACTTCATAGGATCTCCGAGTTCAATACACCTTCATATTCCAACCGGTGAAGTACCGGTTTTAATCGTTTGACAGCACTAATATATATATATAGAGAGAGCTCCATTTTGAAATAACATTAATTTGTACACCATCTCAAACTGGTCCCATTGCTTTGGTCTGATGAGCGCCTGTGTTTGCCTCCTTCTCCCAGGGTTCCTTGTTCGTCAAACCATCATCAATGTGTGCCGACGGAAGCGTCTGGAAAGTGACTTGTACAATCCTCCTCATGTGAGGCGGAAGCAGAAAATAACTGAGATTGTCCAGCGTTACCGCAACAAGCAACTGGAGCCTGAGTTTTACACCTCCCTATTCAACGAGGTGGGGGAGGGCAAGCCTCACCTCTAACCCCCCACATCTGTCCTACACTGGCTCACAAGCGCACACACCGTTATCCTATGCTCATACATAATCTACAACTGTGCGTGTACACACACACACACACACACACACACACAGAATCTATATATTTATACTGTACTGTTTTGTTATTTATATGAATACATATATCAACACTGTCTGCCTTTGACTCTGAGAGCAAAGTGTCAAAAACCATGCCAAGGTGGACAAAGCTCCATGTCTATGCTGAAGCCACTCATTGAAGATTTGAATGGCTGAAGTTCAACAGTGACTGTCTCCTAGTTTAGGTTCATGCTTTGAAGCAAAAAGACTTTCTGCTCGTCATTAACTGCAATACAATAGTCACACTGTTGGCCCTTCTGAAATTCTAAAAAGGTTTGTCCTTTCAAATCCTGTTCTATGATTGGGTTTCATGCTGTTTTGGTAATACAGAGATGTGTCCAGAATCAGATCAGAAACTGTCTTTGTTCTAATCAAACAGATTTTTTTTTTATTATCATACAAATTTTGGTCCACATGCAGACACCTTTTTAAAGTCTTCCTAGTTCAAACACACAGTCGGACATTGCAGCAACTGATCAGCACATAAATATTGTTGTTTATGTTTGTCCTCCCCCAGATAATTTAATACTGCACTATTTGTGTGTGTGTGTGTGCACATGGCCATATATATATGCTTGTAAAGCGAGTCAAGTCTTTTACACTACAAGGAGCCATAGTGACCCCTAGAAACCCCATGAAGGGCATTTAAAGGGAAATCCTGACACTTTAAAATGAGAATCTCAAGCTCATACAGTTTTGAAAATTTCAATTTCCTCAGTCAAGACGTGGCCCTAGAATACTTTCCTCCTAATGCTTGGTAACATTTGTGTTGACTGATAGTGAGGCTGCTTGCAGAGATCCCGGGGTTGGCTCTTGGTGTTAATATGAATTGACCACAAAGACATTGAAGCCTCTGCCCATACCAAAGGGAACTATAGCACAGCTCAAGTGTCTTGCTCCTCCAAACAAATCTATGGCCATGAATCCATAGCCCAACACACTCAATGAAGCTAACGGCATCATATACAACTTGCATTTTGGCTGATCGTTTGGCTGTATTTTTAAAGAAAAATTCTAAACTCCAGAAAGAGAACTTTAAATCTTGTAAGTTACATTGAGTTTGGACTGCAGAAATGCACAGGTTTGCCTTCACATGTTTTATTACCTTTTTATTTTGCTTCACAATTCGCTTCACTTTTGTTTACTCACTGTACGTTGGTTTTGATTCAAGCCCGTCTCACTGTCTGCCTGTAACAATGTGAATCTATTTATCACAGAGATGGAACAGGGCAAAACACGTCTAGTTTCTTTGTTATATTGGAAAGTCTTAATGCACTGAGCACATTTTGTTTTCTTTGGTTACCATTCATGTCTTTTTGTACTTTTGTGCATTTTGAAAGAGAACCCTGCTGAAGGAAGAGTTTTATCTTGTGAAATATGAATGAAGAAGACGTCGTGGACTTTTTAACCTATCATGTCTAATCGTGTGACTCACTTTTTATGACGGTGCTTTATGCACATGCCTTTTTTTGGAAGGAAAAATAGATTAAATATGCTTCAAAGAAAAATCCATACAATCAGTCATACATTGTATTCTATGTTGCTCCTCTGATGTTTGATCATATTTAAGGATTTGTCATGTACAGTAGCAGAGGGTGATATGTAAATATATGATAGTGTAAGGCATTTACCAGTCGTCTGTTGCATTCTTCATCTGAGATGGCAAGAAAAGTTCTGTGTATGCAATTATTATGTGGGAGGATCACAATGGGTTCTGAATGTATCATGCATCAATTAAAACTATTATTGACATTTTAATATCTTCCATTCCAAATATTTGCCTGGATGTCTCTAGGGAATACAGGTAAGTTCCACTTTTAATCTTTAACTGATACTTTTTTTCTTTCAAGGAGCAGCTTAGGTTCTTTTTTTATTTTTTCATTTTGTCTTTATTTCAAACAAACAACATAGCAAGTATGACATATCATGCAAATACATATAACACAAAAAACAATAATTATAAAGTGTCATAAACAATATTTATAAAATAAATGTGTCTGTTCGAAAAGGAGTGAGAGGAAGCCGAAGCTTATGTATTCCCACCCCTTATTCAACGGCTCTTAATTATCATAATGTATATTATTTATATTTATACAATACTCTGATATTTACAAAATGTACAAAGCCTTATAAAAACAAAAAAAACACAAAAATAAACCAAACGAAAACAAGGAAGAAAACTAAACAAAAAAAACTAAAACAAATCACTTATCCCAATAGAACCAGTGTAGCTAATATCACACTCAAAATCACCTACCCTCACCCCGATAACGTTCAAAAATAGTGTTTCTGTACCTCTTTTTAAACTGAATTATGTTTGTGCTAATCTTTACTTCCTGTTCTAAATGATTCCACAAATTCACCCCACAGATGGTAATGCACATACTTTTAAGAGTTGTTCTGAAATTGTGTTTTTTTAAATTAAGTTCCCCTCTCAAATTATACCCACCCTGTCTGCCCATGAAAAGATTTTGGATGTTTCCCAGAAGTAGTTGATTTTTTGCCTTGAACATGATTTGTGCAGTCTTAAATTGAACCAGATCGGTGAGCTTCAGTGCATGTGACTTAAGGAATAATGAGTTGGTATGTTCAAGATATCCAACGTTATGGTTTTGTATGTATTTCCCCATATCTCCACACAGTAAGTTAGATATGGCAATATGAGAGTATGTAATGATTTGTGGTCCAGAATGTATCTTGATTTTCCCAATATTGCTATGGTTTTTGCCAGTTTTGATTTAACGTGATTAATATGTGATTTCCAGCAGATTTTGTGGTTTAAGATCACACCCAGAAATGTTTTAAGTACGGGTCCTCTGTTTACAGAGGACCCGTACTTATTACTCTCCACCATACTTATTCTTCTGACTTCTTTTTATTCTTCCTCAAATTTCTAGCTGCTTCTCCTCCCACACCGTTACACTCAGACATGCAAAAATTTCACACAACGTGCGTCCCCACCCCACGGGGTGTGCTATTATACAGTTTTTTGAATTTCCGCTAGGCGGCGCTGTAATGAAGTCCTGACTGAAAGAATTTTGAGAGGCCACGCCCCGCACACCGTAACTCCGATTGACTTGAAATTTCTCACACAGGTGTATGTTAGGGTGCTCTACAAAAAAGCCTCTGGGACCATATAAGTCCGCCAGGGAATATTTCCCGCTGATTAGCATAAACTGAAAAACAGGGTGTTATCCACAACTTTCTGAAATTTTACTGTATCAACACTAAATTTCTCGTGAAGCACCGGGGGACTACAATAAACATACCCGTAAAAGATTATTAGGACAACTTGAAAAACATGGCCGCCATTGACCAAAAACATTACGCACGGGCGGGGCCTATCCACAAATTGGCCATAACTCCTTAACCATAGGTCCTATCATCATCAAACTTGCTGGGCATGTGCAGAAGTCATGTGGTAGCATGTCCCTGGAAGCTTATCGAGATTAACCCATAGGGGGCGCTACAAATGCCCCCTGACTCTGATTGAATTCAAATTTCTTACACTTGTACAGCTCATGGTGCTCTACAATACAGGTCCTTCTCATATAATTAGCATATTGTGATAAAGTTGATTATTTTCCATAATGTAATGATAATAATTAAACTTTCATATATTTTAGATTCATTGCACACCAACTGAAATATTTCAGGTCTTTTGTTGTTTTAATACTGATGATTTTGGCATACAGCTCATGAAAACCCCAAATTCCTATCTCCAAAAATTAGCATATCATGAAAAGGTACTCTAAAGGAGCTCTTAACCTAATCATCTGAATCAACTAATTAACTCTAAACACCTGCAAAAGATTCCTGAGGCTTTTAAAAACTCCCAGCCTGGTTCATTACTCAAAACCGCAATCATGGGTAAGACTGCCGACCTGACTGCTGTCCAGAAGGCCATCATTGACACCCTTAAAGCGGCAACGAGTAACTTTTAAATATCTTTTAAACAGCCTCATGTTTCCTCTCATAATCATAAATTACCTTTAACAGCAAACGAGACCATCAGTGCAAAGAAAGACGTTTTTATATAGTTTTTATTACTGCATTTGATCTGGTCGTACGCCCAGTCCGATTTTCGGTTCACGCGTGCATGCTCTATGGTCACATATCCGTATTGGTCACAGATTTCAGTGTGGTGCAGTTACGCGATTTGAGAAGCCTATCCCTCCAGGTGAGGGAAGAGGAGCGGGAGCCTTGTTTGAGACAGTTGTTTGTCGTCATAATGACTGATAACGGGGCTGAACCATAAAAGAAAAAAAAGAAAATGCAATGAAGAAAAGCGAAAAGGGAGAGTGATAGTCGGGCGGGAGGGCGTTGCCAAGCAACGTATACACAATTTCACGCAGCGAACGTAGACTGCAGTGTTTACTCCTAAATGAATGAGCGGTAGCCTACTAAAACAAAGTTTACTTTGCCTCACCAGCATCATCAGATGACCATTATTCATCTGAAATAGTCATTATTTACAACATAAACACATTACCTCATCGTGATCCATTCTAACTAACTGCCATCTCTCGTTCATTCGCTTTGTGTGGGGACACGGACTCGTTCAGCTCCGTGAGAGGTGACAATGCATCAACTCATTGCAATCAGGTGTGTTTAGCACTTACTGGCATTAGTTGATGCTGTGTCACCCATAGACTCACGGAGCCGAAAAGAGTCCGGTGCCCTCACACTTTGCTTTCAACACACGGACACGCACCATATTGCTTCCTGATTATTTGAATCTGAACGCCCTGCACGAGCTAGAAAACAGCTTCACGACAGCTGGCGTCGTAATAATACTACCGCTTTTGTTCAAAGGTGTCGCCAACGTGCCGACTTACTCGTAGTGGCTTTAAGCAAGAGGGTAAGACACAGAAATACATTTCTGAGCGAATAGGCTGTTCCCAGAGTGCTGTATCAAGGCACCTCAGTGGGAAGTCTGTGGGAAGGAAAAAGTGTGGCAGAAAACGCTGCACAACCAGAAGAGGTGACCGGACCCTGAGGAGGATTGTGGAGAAGGGCCGATTCCAGACCTTGGGGGACCTGCGGAAGCAGTGGACTGAGTCTGGAGTAGAAACATCCAGAGCCACCGTGCACAGGCGTGTGCAGGAAATGGGCTACAGGTGCCGCATTCCCCAGGTCAAGCCACTTTTGAACCAGAAACAGCGGCAGAAGCGCCTGACCTGGGCTACAGAGAAGCAGCACTGGACTGTTGCTCAGTGGTCCAAAGTACTTTTTTCGGATGAAAGCAAATTTTGCATGTCATTCGGAAATCAAGGTGCCAGAGTCTGGAGGAAGACTGGGGAGAAGGAAATGCCAAAATGCCTGAAGTCCAGTGTCAAGTACCCACAGTCAGTGATGGTCTGGGGTGCCATGTCAGCTGCTGGTGTTGGTCCACTGTGTTTTATCAAAGGCAGGGTCAATGCAGCTAGCTATCAGGAGATTTCAGCACTTCATGCTTCCATCTGCTGAAAAGCTTTATGGAGATGAAGATTTCATTTTTCAACAAGACCTGGCACCTGCTCACAGTGCCAAAACCACTGGTAAATGGTTTACTGACCATGGTATTACTGTGCTCAATTGGCCTGCCAACTCTCCTGACCTGAACCCCATAGAGAATCTGTGGGATATTGTGAAGAGGAAGTTGAGAGACACCAGACCCAACACTGTGGATGAGCTTAAGGCCGCTATCGAAGCATCCTGGGCCTCCATAACACCTCAGCAGTGCCACAGGCTGATTGCCTCCATGCCACGCCGCATTGAAGCAGTCATTTCTGCGAAAGGATTCCCGACCAAGTATTGAGTGCATAACTGAACATAATTATTTGAAGGTTGACTTTTTTGTATTAAAACACTTTTCTTTTATTGGTCGGATGAAATATGCAAATTTTTTGAGATAGGAATTTGGAGTTTTCATGAGCTGTATGCCAAAATCATCAATATTAAAACAATAAAAGGCTTGAACTACTTCAGTTGTGTGTAATGAATCTAAAATATATGAAAGTCTAATGTTTATCAGTACATTACAGAAAATATTGAACTTTATCACAATATGCTAATTATATGAGAAGGACCTGTATATCCTCTTTACAGCATTAAGCTCCTCCCCTTTACCACAGTAGGCTCCTCCCATTTCCCCACAGTAGGCTCCTCCCCTTTACCACATTAGACTCCTCCCCTTTCCCACAGTAGGCTCCTCCCCTTTACCATATTAGGCTCCCCCCCTTTACCACAGTAGGCTCCTCCCATTTCCCCACAATAGGCTCCTCCCCTTTACAAAATTAGACCCCTCCCCTTTACAAAATTAGACCCCTCCCCTTTACCATATTAGGCTCCTCCCCTTTACCACATTAGGCCCCTCCCCTTTACCACATTAGGCTCCTCCCCTTTACAGCATTAGGCTCCTCCCCTTTACAATGTTAGGCTCCTCCCCTTCACCACATTAGGCTCCTCCCCTTTACCATATCAGGCTCCTCCCTTTACCACATTAGGCTCCTCCCCTTTACACCATTAAGCTCCTCCCTTTTACCACGTTAGGCTCCTCCCCTTTACACCATTAGGCTCCTCCCCTTTACCACATTAGGCTCCTCCCCTTTACCATATTAGGCTCCTCCCTTTTATCATATTAGGCTCCTCCCCTTTACCATATTAGGCCCCTCCCCTTTACCGCTTTAGGCTCCGCCCCTTCACCACATTAGGATCCTCCCCTTTACCATATTAGGCTCCTCCCTTTTACCATATTAGGCTCCTCCCCTTTACCATATTAGGCCCATCCCCTTTACCATATTAGGCCCCTCCCCTTTACCACATTAGGCTCCTCCCCTTCACCACATTAGGCTCCTCCCCTTTACAATATTAGGCCCACCCCCTTTACCACATTAGGCCCCTCCCCTTTACCACATTAGGCTCCTCCTCTTTACCATATTATGCTCCTCCCCTTTACCACATTAGGCCCCTCCCCTTTACCACATTAGGCTCCTCCTCTTTACCATATTATGCCGCGTATGAGTGCGGAACAGGCCACGGACCTCGGTTTTCAGTCCCTCAAAGACTCGGACACCGGGCTGCGCCTGGAAAAAGTGGCGATCGGCGACTCAGGGGTCAGGTTATGGTGTGACCTCTCCACCGGCCAGCCCAGGCCACTGGTCCCTGCCGGCTGGCAGCGGGCTGTTTTCGAGGCAATACACGGCCTGTCCCATCCCGGTAGGAGGGCGTCCGTGAGGCTGGTCTCTCAGAAGTTTGTCTGGAAAGGACTGAAGAAGGACGTACGGGCCTGGGTCGACTCGTGTGTGTCCTGTCAGCGTGCAAAAGTGCACCGCCACACCAAGGCCCCGTTGGAGCCATTCGTCGTCCCTGGTAGGAGGTTCGACCATGTCAACATCGACCCCCTTCGCATGGTTTCACCCACCTCCTCACGATGGTGGACAGGACGACGCGTTGGCCTGAAGCTGTGCCACTCACCTCGACATCGTCTTCCGATGTGGCCCGTGCGTTTATCGGCACGTGGGTCGCGCGCTTTGGGACACCTTCGGACCTCTCCTCCGACCGGGGTGCACAGTTTACCTCGGAGATCTGGAATGTGGTTGCCAAGGATCTGGGGGTTAAACTGCATCGCACTACCGCATACCATCCTCAGGCTAATGGTTTGTGCGAGCGGTTCCATCGCTCCATGAAGGCGGCCTTGCGTGCCAGTTTGACGGACGGCAACTGGTTGGACAAACTTCCCTGGGTGATGCTGGGGCTCCGGACGGCGCCTAAGGAGGACCTGCAGTCCTCGTCTGCCGAGTTAGTCTACGGTCAGGTGCTGCGAGTTCCAGGGGATTTCATTCCGAACGCCACAACACCCTGGTCGGCGGCCAGGCAGCGGTCCTCTCTGCTGGAGGTCGCCAAGCAGTTCGCACCCGTCCCCACTTCGCATCACTGCACCCCCGTTTCCCTGGTGCCACCCAATCTGCACACGGCGGAGTTTGTGTTCATCCGCCACGACGCCCACCGTGGACCGTTGCGCCCCCCCTATGACGGGCCGTTTAGGGTCTTGCAACACGGGGATAAGAGCCTGGTCGTGGACGTCGGTGGTAGGCCCGAGACTGTCTCTGTCGACAGGATCAAGCCTGCCCACGTGGACATTTCCAGACCGTTGGAGTTGGCCCAGGCTCCGCGCCGTGGACGCCCCCCGTTGCCACGCCCCGCTGGGCTCCCTGCCGCCTTGTCGGTGCCGTTGCCGCCCAGTCCTGGGCTTGGTCCTGCCGCACCCACCACGCCCCTCCCCTCTTCGGCCCCTGCCACTCGTTCTAGTCGCGGCCGGGCCATCGTGCCTTTCCGGAACAGGGACTTTGACTATGGGTGAATTCTGGGGGGGCTTGTGTAGTGATCTTACATAATTCACCTATGGAACTGAAGTTCCGGGGTTCCGGGGGAACTGTTATGACTGGGGGAATTTCCTGTTTTGTCTTGTTGGCGTTTTGAGACTATCAAGAGTTTACTGTCTGCTCCGTTGTTGTTACTCGACAAGTGTATTAATGTCATTAAAGCAGTTAGCTCCGTCTTTTGACACTCCGCCTCCGACTCCCGTCTCTACACGCCACACTCTAAAGGAGCTCTTAACCTAATCATCTGAATCAACTAATTAACTCTAAACACCTGCAAAAGATTCCTGAGGCTTTTAAAAACTCCCAGCCTGGTTCATTACTCAAAACCGCAATCATGGGTAAGACTGCCGACCTGACTGCTGTCCAGAAGGCCATCATTGACACCCTTAAAGCGGCAACGAGTAACTTTTAAATATCTTTTAAACAGCCTCATGTTTCCTCTCATAATCATAAATTACCTTTAACAGCAAACGAGACCATCAGTGCAAAGAAAGACGTTTTTATATAGTTTTTATTACTGCATTTGATCTGGTCGTACGCCCAGTCCGATTTTCGGTTCACGCGTGCATGCTCTATGGTCACATATCCGTATTGGTCACAGATTTCAGTGTGGTGCAGTTACGCGATTTGAGAAGCCTATCCCTCCAGGTGAGGGAAGAGGAGCGGGAGCCTTGTTTGAGACAGTTGTTTGTCGTCATAATGACTGATAACGGGGCTGAACCATAAAAGAAAAAAAAGAAAATGCAATGAAGAAAAGCGAAAAGGGAGAGTGATAGTCGGGCGGGAGGGCGTTGCCAAGCAACGTATACACAATTTCACGCAGCGAACGTAGACTGCAGTGTTTACTCCTAAATGAATGAGCGGTAGCCTACTAAAACAAAGTTTACTTTGCCTCACCAGCATCATCAGATGACCATTATTCATCTGAAATAGTCATTATTTACAACATAAACACATTACCTCATCGTGATCCATTCTAACTAACTGCCATCTCTCGTTCATTCGCTTTGTGTGGGGACACGGACTCGTTCAGCTCCGTGAGAGGTGACAATGCATCAACTCATTGCAATCAGGTGTGTTTAGCACTTACTGGCATTAGTTGATGCTGTGTCACCCATAGACTCACGGAGCCGAAAAGAGTCCGGTGCCCTCACACTTTGCTTTCAACACACGGACACGCACCATATTGCTTCCTGATTATTTGAATCTGAACGCCCTGCACGAGCTAGAAAACAGCTTCACGACAGCTGGCGTCGTAATAATACTACCGCTTTTGTTCAAAGGTGTCGCCAACGTGCCGACTTACTCGTAGTGGCTTTAAGCAAGAGGGTAAGACACAGAAATACATTTCTGAGCGAATAGGCTGTTCCCAGAGTGCTGTATCAAGGCACCTCAGTGGGAAGTCTGTGGGAAGGAAAAAGTGTGGCAGAAAACGCTGCACAACCAGAAGAGGTGACCGGACCCTGAGGAGGATTGTGGAGAAGGGCCGATTCCAGACCTTGGGGGACCTGCGGAAGCAGTGGACTGAGTCTGGAGTAGAAACATCCAGAGCCACCGTGCACAGGCGTGTGCAGGAAATGGGCTACAGGTGCCGCATTCCCCAGGTCAAGCCACTTTTGAACCAGAAACAGCGGCAGAAGCGCCTGACCTGGGCTACAGAGAAGCAGCACTGGACTGTTGCTCAGTGGTCCAAAGTACTTTTTTCGGATGAAAGCAAATTTTGCATGTCATTCGGAAATCAAGGTGCCAGAGTCTGGAGGAAGACTGGGGAGAAGGAAATACCAAAATGCCTGAAGTCCAGTGTCAAGTACCCACAGTCAGTGATGGTCTGGGGTGCCATGTCAGCTGCTGGTGTTGGTCCACTGTGTTTTATCAAAGGCAGGGTCAATGCAGCTAGCTATCAGGAGATTTCAGCACTTCATGCTTCCATCTGCTGAAAAGCTTTATGGAGATGAAGATTTCATTTTTCAACAAGACCTGGCACCTGCTCACAGTGCCAAAACCACTGGTAAATGGTTTACTGACCATGGTATTACTGTGCTCAATTGGCCTGCCAACTCTCCTGACCTGAACCCCATAGAGAATCTGTGGGATATTGTGAAGAGGAAGTTGAGAGACACCAGACCCAACACTGTGGATGAGCTTAAGGCCGCTATCGAAGCATCCTGGGCCTCCATAACACCTCAGCAGTGCCACAGGCTGATTGCCTCCATGCCACGCCGCATTGAAGCAGTCATTTCTGCGAAAGGATTCCCGACCAAGTATTGAGTGCATAACTGAACATAATTATTTGAAGGTTGACTTTTTTGTATTAAAACACTTTTCTTTTATTGGTCGGATGAAATATGCAAATTTTTTGAGATAGGAATTTGGAGTTTTCATGAGCTGTATGCCAAAATCATCAATATTAAAACAATAAAAGGCTTGAACTACTTCAGTTGTGTGTAATGAATCTAAAATATATGAAAGTCTAATGTTTATCAGTACATTACAGAAAATATTGAACTTTATCACAATATGCTAATTATATGAGAAGGACCTGTATATCCTCTTTACAGCATTAAGCTCCTCCCCTTTACCACAGTAGGCTCCTCCCATTTCCCCACAGTAGGCTCCTCCCCTTTACCACATTAGACTCCTCCCCTTTCCCACAGTAGGCTCCTCCCCTTTACCATATTAGGCTCCCCCCCTTTACCACATTAGGCCCCTCCCCTTTACCACATTAGGCTCCTCCCCTTTACAGCATTAGGCTCCTCCCCTTTACAATGTTAGGCTCCTCCCCTTCACCACATTAGGCTCCTCCCCTTTACCATATCAGGCTCCTCCCTTTACCACATTAGGCTCCTCCCCTTTACACCATTAAGCTCCTCCCTTTTACCACGTTAGGCTCCTCCCCTTTACACCATTAGGCTCATCCCCTTTACCACATTAGGCTCCTCCCCTTTACCATATTATGCTCCTCCCTTTTACCATATTAGGCTCCTCCCCTTTACCATATTAGGCCCCTCCCCTTTACCGCTTTAGGCTCCGCCCCTTCACCACATTAGGCTCCTCCCCTTTACCATATTAGGCTCCTCCCTTTTACCATATTAGGCTCCTCCCCTTTACCATATTAGGCCCATCCCCTTTACCATATTAGGCCCCTCCCCTTTACCACATTAGGCTCCTCCCCTTCACCACATTAGGCTCCTCCCCTTTACAATATTAGGCCCACCCCCTTTACCACATTAGGCCCCTCCCCTTTACCACATTAGGCTCCTCCTCTTTACCATATTATGCTCCTCCCCTTTACCACATTAGGCCCCTCCCCTTTACCACATTAGGCTCCTCCTCTTTACCATATTATGCTCCTCCCCTTTACAGCATTAGGCTCCTCCCCTTCACCACATTAGGCTCCTCCCCTTTACAATATTAGGCCCATCCCCTTTACCACATTAGGCTCCTCCCCTTGCCACATTAAGCTCCTCCCCTTTACCGTGTTAGGCTCCTCCCCTTTACCTTTATAGCCTCTCGGACCATAGGGGTCAGCCATGATAATTTTTTTCGCCGCCATTGCCCAAAATGTTTACGCAGGGGCGGGGCTTATTAACAAATTGGCCATAACTCCTTAACCATAGGTCCTATCATCATCAAACTTGCTGGGTATGTGCAGAAGTCATGTGGTAGCATGTCCCTCAAAGCTTATCGAGATTAACCCATAGGGGGCGCCACAAATGCCCCCTGACTCTGATTGACCTGTATTACACTTGTACAGCTCATGGTGCTCTACAATATAGCCTCTCGGACAGTTTTTTGAATTTCCGCTAGGGGACGCTGTTATTAAGCCCCGACTGAAGAAAGTTTGAGAGGCCACGCCCCGCACACCGTAAGTCCGATTGACTTGAAATTTCTCACACAGGTGTATGTTAGGGTGCTCTACAAAAAAGCCTCTGGGACCATATAAATCCGCCAGGGAATATTTCCCGCTGATTAGCATAAACTGAAAAACAGGGTGTTATCCACAACTTTCTGAAATTTTACTGTATCAACACTAAATTTCTCGTGAAGCCCCGGGGGACTACAATAAACATACCCGTAAAAGATTATTAGGACAACTTGAAAAACATGGCCGCCATTGACCAAAAACATTACGCACGGGCGGGGCCTATCCACAAATTGGCCATAACTCCTTAACCATAGGTCCTATCATCATCAAACTTGCTGGGCATGTGCAGAAGTCATGTGGAAGCTTATCGAGATTAACCCATAGGGGGCGCTACAAATGCCCCCTGACTCTGATTGAATTCAAATTTCTTACACATGTACAGCTCATGGTGCTCTACAATATAGCCTCTCGGACAATAGGGGTCAGCCATGATTTTTTTTTTCGCCGCCATTGCCCAAAACGTTTACGCAGGGGTGGGGCTTATTAACTAATTGGCCATAACTCCTTAACCATAGGTCCTATCATCATCAAACTTGCTGGGTATGTGCAGAAGTCGTGTGGTAGCATGTCCCTGGAAGCTTATCGAGATTAACCCATAGGGGGCGCCACAAATGCCCCCTGACTCTGATTGACTTGAAATTTCTTTTTTCTTGTACAGCTCATGGTGCTCTACAATACAGGTCCTTCTCATATAATTAGCATATTGTGATAAAGTTGATTATTTTCCATAATGTAATGATAATAATTGAACTTTCATATATTTTAGATTCATTGCACACCAACTGAAATATTTCAGGTCTTTTGTTGTTTTAATACTGATGATTTTGGCATACAGCTCATGAAAACCCCAAATTCCTATCTCCAAAAATTAGCATATCATGAAAAGGTACTCTAAAGGAGCTCTTAACCTAATCATCTGAATCAACTAATTAACTCTAAACACCTGCAAAAGATTCCTGAGGCTTTTAAAAACTCCCAGCCTGGTTCATTACTCAAAACCGCAATCATGGGTAAGACTGCCGACCTGACTGCTGTCCAGAAGGCCATCATTGACACCCTTAAAGCGGCAACGAGTAACTTTTAAATATCTTTTAAACAGCCTCATGTTTCCTCTCATAATCATAAATTACCTTTAACAGCAAACGAGACCATCAGTGCAAAGAAAGACGTTTTTATATAGTTTTTATTACTGCATTTGATCTGGTCGTACGCCCAGTCCGATTTTCGGTTCACGCGTGCATGCTCTATGGTCACATATCCGTATTGGTCACAGATTTCAGTGTGGCGCAGTTACGCGATTTGAGAAGCCTATCCCTCCAGGTGAGGGAAGGGGAGCGGGAGCCTTGTTTGAGACAGTTGTTTGTCGTCATAATGACTGATAACGGGGCTGAACCATAAAAGAAAAAAAAGAAAATGCAATGAAGAAAAGCGAAAAGGGAGAGTGATAGTCGGGCGGGAGGGCGTTGCCAAGCAACGTATACACAATTTCACGCAGCGAACGTAGACTGCAGTGTTTACTCCTAAATGAATGAGCGGTAGCCTACTAAAACAAAGTTTACTTTGCCTCACCAGCATCATCAGATGACCATTATTCATCTGAAATAGTCATTATTTACAACATAAACACATTACCTCATCGTGATCCATTCTAACTAACTGCCATCTCTCGTTCATTCGCTTTGTGTGGGGACACGGACTCGTTCAGCTCCGTGAGAGGTGACAATGCATCAACTCATTGCAATCAGGTGTGTTTAGCACTTACTGGCATTAGTTGATGCTGTGTCACCCATAGACTCACGGAGCCGAAAAGAGTCCGGTGCCCTCACACTTTGCTTTCAACACACGGACACGCACCATATTGCTTCCTGATTATTTGAATCTGAACGCCCTGCACGAGCTACAAAACAGCTTCACGACAGCTGGCGTCGTAATAATACTACCGCTTTTGTTCAAAGGTGTCGCCAACGTGCCGACTTACTCGTAGTGGCTTTAAGCAAGAGGGTAAGACACAGAAATACATTTCTGAGCGAATAGGCTGTTCCCAGAGTGCTGTATCAAGGCACCTCAGTGGGAAGTCTGTGGGAAGGAAAAAGTGTGGCAGAAAACGCTGCACAACCAGAAGAGGTGACCGGACCCTGAGGAGGATTGTGGAGAAGGGCCGATTCCAGACCTTGGGGGACCTGCGGAAGCAGTGGACTGAGTCTGGAGTAGAAACATCCAGAGCCACCGTGCACAGGCGTGTGCAGGAAATGGGCTACAGGTGCCGCATTCCCCAGGTCAAGCCACTTTTGAACCAGAAACAGCGGCAGAAGCGCCTGACCTGGGCTACAGAGAAGCAGCACTGGACTGTTGCTCAGTGGTCCAAAGTACTTTTTTCGGATGAAAGCAAATTTTGCATGTCATTCGGAAATCAAGGTGCCAGAGTCTGGAGGAAGACTGGGGAGAAGGAAATGCCAAAATGCCTGAAGTCCAGTGTCAAGTACCCACAGTCAGTGATGGTCTGGGGTGCCATGTCAGCTGCTGGTGTTGGTCCACTGTGTTTTATCAAAGGCAGGGTCAATGCAGCTAGCTATCAGGAGATTTCAGCACTTCATGCTTCCATCTGCTGAAAAGCTTTATGGAGATGAAGATTTCATTTTTCAACAAGACCTGGCACCTGCTCACAGTGCCAAAACCACTGGTAAATGGTTTACTGACCATGGTATTACTGTGCTCAATTGGCCTGCCAACTCTCCTGACCTGAACCCCATAGAGAATCTGTGGGATATTGTGAAGAGGAAGTTGAGAGACACCAGACCCAACACTGTGGATGAGCTTAAGGCCGCTATCGAAGCATCCTGGGCCTCCATAACACCTCAGCAGTGCCACAGGCTGATTGCCTCCATGCCACGCCGCATTGAAGCAGTCATTTCTGCGAAAGGATTCCCGACCAAGTATTGAGTGCATAACTGAACATAATTATTTGAAGGTTGACTTTTTTGTATTAAAACACTTTTCTTTTATTGGTCGGATGAAATATGCAAATTTTTTGAGATAGGAATTTGGAGTTTTCATGAGCTGTATGCCAAAATCATCAATATTAAAACAATAAAAGGCTTGAACTACTTCAGTTGTGTGTAATGAATCTAAAATATATGAAAGTCTAATGTTTATCAGTACATTACAGAAAATATTGAACTTTATCACAATATGCTAATTATATGAGAAGGACCTGTATATCCTCTTTACAGCATTAAGCTCCTCCCCTTTACCACAGTAGGCTCCTCCCATTTCCCCACAGTAGGCTCCTCCCCTTTACCACATTAGACTCCTCCCCTTTCCCACAGTAGGCTCCTCCCCTTTACCATATTAGGCTCCCCCCCTTTACCACAGTAGGCTCCTCCCATTTCCCCACAATAGGCTCCTCCCCTTTACAAACTTAGACCCCTCCCCTTTACCATATTAGGCTCCTCCCCTTTACCACATTAGGCTCCTCCCCTTTACCACATTAGGCCCCTCCCCTTTACCACATTAGGCTCCTCCCCTTTACAGCATTAGGCTCCTCCCCTTTACAATGTTAGGCTCCTCCCCTTCACCACATTAGGCTCCTCCCCTTTACCATATCAGGCTCCTCCCTTTACCACATTAGGCTCCTCCCCTTTACACCATTAAGCTCCTCCCTTTTACCACGTTAGGCTCCTCCCCTTTACACCATTAGGCTCCTCCCCTTTACCACATTAGGCCCCTCCCCTTTACCATATTATGCTCCTCCCTTTTACCATATTAGGCTCCTCCCCTTTACCATATTAGGCCCCTCCCCTTTACCGCTTTAGGCTCCGCCCCTTCACCACATTAGGCTCCTCCCCTTTACCATATTAGGCTCCTCCCTTTTACCATATTAGGCTCCTCCCCTTTACCATATTAGGCCCATCCCCTTTACCATATTAGGCCCCTCCCCTTTACCACATTAGGCTCCTCCCCTTCACCACATTAGGCTCCTCCCCTTTACAATATTAGGCCCACCCCCTTTACCACATTAGGCCCCTCCCCTTTACCACATTAGGCTCCTCCTCTTTACCATATTATGCTCCTCCCCTTTACCACATTAGGCCCCTCCCCTTTACCACATTAGGCTCCTCCTCTTTACCATATTATGCTCCTCCCCTTTACAGCATTAGGCTCCTCCCCTTCACCACATTAGGCTCCTCCCCTTTACAATATTAGGCCCATCCCCTTTACCACATTAGGCTCCTCCCCTTGCCACATTAAGCTCCTCCCCTTTACCGTGTTAGGCTCCTCCCCTTTACCTTTATAGCCTCTCGGACCATAGGGGTCAGCCATGATAATTTTTTTCGCCGCCATTGCCCAAAATGTTTACGCAGGGGCGGGGCTTATTAACAAATTGGCCATAACTCCTTAACCATAGGTCCTATCATCATCAAACTTGCTGGGTATGTGCAGAAGTCATGTGGTAGCATGTCCCTCAAAGCTTATCGAGATTAACCCATAGGGGGCGCCACAAATGCCCCCTGACTCTGATTGACCTGTATTACACTTGTACAGCTCATGGTGCTCTACAATATAGCCTCTCGGACAGTTTTTTGAATTTCCGCTAGGGGACGCTGTTATTAAGCCCCGACTGAAGAAAGTTTGAGAGGCCACGCCCCGCACACCGTAAGTCCGATTGACTTGAAATTTCTCACACAGGTGTATGTTAGGGTGCTCTACAAAAAAGCCTCTGGGACCATATAAATCCGCCAGGGAATATTTCCCGCTGATTAGCATAAACTGAAAAACAGGGTGTTATCCACAACTTTCTGAAATTTTACTGTATCAACACTAAATTTCTCGTGAAGCCCCGGGGGACTACAATAAACATACCCGTAAAAGATTATTAGGACAACTTGAAAAACATGGCCGCCATTGACCAAAAACATTACGCACGGGCGGGGCCTATCCACAAATTGGCCATAACTCCTTAACCATAGGTCCTATCATCATCAAACTTGCTGGGCATGTGCAGAAGTCATGTGGTAACATGTCCCTGGAAGCTTATCGAGATTAACCCATAGGGGGCGCTACAAATGCCCCCTGACTCTGATTGAATTCAAATTTCTTACACATGTACAGCTCATGGTGCTCTACAATATAGCCTCTCGGACAATAGGGGTCAGCCATGATTTTTTTTTTCGCCGCCATTGCCCAAAACGTTTACGCAGGGGTGGGGCTTATTAACTAATTGGCCATAACTCCTTAACCATAGGTCCTATCATCATCAAACTTGCTGGGTATGTGCAGAAGTCGTGTGGTAGCATGTCCCTGGAAGCTTATCGAGATTAACCCATAGGGGGCGCCACAAATGCCCCCTGACTCTGATTGACTTGAAATTTCTTTTTTCTTGTACAGCTCATGGTGCTCTACAATACAGGTCCTTCTCATATAATTAGCATATTGTGATAAAGTTGATTATTTTCCATAATGTAATGATAATAATTGAACTTTCATATATTTTAGATTCATTGCACACCAACTGAAATATTTCAGGTCTTTTGTTGTTTTAATACTGATGATTTTGGCATACAGCTCATGAAAACCCCAAATTCCTATCTCCAAAAATTAGCATATCATGAAAAGGTACTCTAAAGGAGCTCTTAACCTAATCATCTGAATCAACTAATTAACTCTAAACACCTGCAAAAGATTCCTGAGGCTTTTAAAAACTCCCAGCCTGGTTCATTACTCAAAACCGCAATCATGGGTAAGACTGCCGACCTGACTGCTGTCCAGAAGGCCATCATTGACACCCTTAAAGCGGCAACGAGTAACTTTTAAATATCTTTTAAACAGCCTCATGTTTCCTCTCATAATCATAAATTACCTTTAACAGCAAACGAGACCATCAGTGCAAAGAAAGACGTTTTTATATAGTTTTTATTACTGCATTTGATCTGGTCGTACGCCCAGTCCGATTTTCGGTTCACGCGTGCATGCTCTATGGTCACATATCCGTATTGGTCACAGATTTCAGTGTGGCGCAGTTACGCGATTTGAGAAGCCTATCCCTCCAGGTGAGGGAAGGGGAGCGGGAGCCTTGTTTGAGACAGTTGTTTGTCGTCATAATGACTGATAACGGGGCTGAACCATAAAAGAAAAAAAAGAAAATGCAATGAAGAAAAGCGAAAAGGGAGAGTGATAGTCGGGCGGGAGGGCGTTGCCAAGCAACGTATACACAATTTCACGCAGCGAACGTAGACTGCAGTGTTTACTCCTAAATGAATGAGCGGTAGCCTACTAAAACAAAGTTTACTTTGCCTCACCAGCATCATCAGATGACCATTATTCATCTGAAATAGTCATTATTTACAACATAAACACATTACCTCATCGTGATCCATTCTAACTAACTGCCATCTCTCGTTCATTCGCTTTGTGTGGGGACACGGACTCGTTCAGCTCCGTGAGAGGTGACAATGCATCAACTCATTGCAATCAGGTGTGTTTAGCACTTACTGGCATTAGTTGATGCTGTGTCACCCATAGACTCACGGAGCCGAAAAGAGTCCGGTGCCCTCACACTTTGCTTTCAACACACGGACACGCACCATATTGCTTCCTGATTATTTGAATCTGAACGCCCTGCACGAGCTACAAAACAGCTTCACGACAGCTGGCGTCGTAATAATACTACCGCTTTTGTTCAAAGGTGTCGCCAACGTGCCGACTTACTCGTAGTGGCTTTAAGCAAGAGGGTAAGACACAGAAATACATTTCTGAGCGAATAGGCTGTTCCCAGAGTGCTGTATCAAGGCACCTCAGTGGGAAGTCTGTGGGAAGGAAAAAGTGTGGCAGAAAACGCTGCACAACCAGAAGAGGTGACCGGACCCTGAGGAGGATTGTGGAGAAGGGCCGATTCCAGACCTTGGGGGACCTGCGGAAGCAGTGGACTGAGTCTGGAGTAGAAACATCCAGAGCCACCGTGCACAGGCGTGTGCAGGAAATGGGCTACAGGTGCCGCATTCCCCAGGTCAAGCCACTTTTGAACCAGAAACAGCGGCAGAAGCGCCTGACCTGGGCTACAGAGAAGCAGCACTGGACTGTTGCTCAGTGGTCCAAAGTACTTTTTTCGGATGAAAGCAAATTTTGCATGTCATTCGGAAATCAAGGTGCCAGAGTCTGGAGGAAGACTGGGGAGAAGGAAATGCCAAAATGCCTGAAGTCCAGTGTCAAGTACCCACAGTCAGTGATGGTCTGGGGTGCCATGTCAGCTGCTGGTGTTGGTCCACTGTGTTTTATCAAAGGCAGGGTCAATGCAGCTAGCTATCAGGAGATTTCAGCACTTCATGCTTCCATCTGCTGAAAAGCTTTATGGAGATGAAGATTTCATTTTTCAACAAGACCTGGCACCTGCTCACAGTGCCAAAACCACTGGTAAATGGTTTACTGACCATGGTATTACTGTGCTCAATTGGCCTGCCAACTCTCCTGACCTGAACCCCATAGAGAATCTGTGGGATATTGTGAAGAGGAAGTTGAGAGACACCAGACCCAACACTGTGGATGAGCTTAAGGCCGCTATCGAAGCATCCTGGGCCTCCATAACACCTCAGCAGTGCCACAGGCTGATTGCCTCCATGCCACGCCGCATTGAAGCAGTCATTTCTGCGAAAGGATTCCCGACCAAGTATTGAGTGCATAACTGAACATAATTATTTGAAGGTTGACTTTTTTGTATTAAAACACTTTTCTTTTATTGGTCGGATGAAATATGCAAATTTTTTGAGATAGGAATTTGGAGTTTTCATGAGCTGTATGCCAAAATCATCAATATTAAAACAATAAAAGGCTTGAACTACTTCAGTTGTGTGTAATGAATCTAAAATATATGAAAGTCTAATGTTTATCAGTACATTACAGAAAATATTGAACTTTATCACAATATGCTAATTATATGAGAAGGACCTGTATATCCTCTTTACAGCATTAAGCTCCTCCCCTTTACCACAGTAGGCTCCTCCCATTTCCCCACAGTAGGCTCCTCCCCTTTACCACATTAGACTCCTCCCCTTTCCCACAGTAGGCTCCTCCCCTTTACCACAGTAGGCTCCTCCCATTTCCCCACAATAGGCTCCTCCCCTTTACAAAATTAGACCCCTCCCCTTTACCATATTAGGCTCCTCCCCTTTACCACATTAGGCTCCTCCCCTTTACCACATTAGGCCCCTCCCCTTTACCACATTAGGCTCCTCCCCTTTACAGCATTAGGCTCCTCCCCTTTACAATGTTAGGCTCCTCCCCTTCACCACATTAGGCTCCTCCCCTTTACCATATCAGGCTCCTCCCTTTACCACATTAGGCTCCTCCCCTTTACACCATTAAGCTCCTCCCTTTTACCACGTTAGGCTCCTCCCCTTTACACCATTAGGCTCCTCCCCTTTACCACATTAGGCTCCTCCCCTTTACCATATTAGGCTCCTCCCCTTTACCATATTAGGCTCCTCCCCTTCACCATATTAGGCCCCTCCCCTTTACCGCTTTAGGCTCCGCCCCTTCACCACATTAGGCTCCTCCCCTTTACCATATTAGGCTCCTCCCTTTTACCATATTAGGCTCCTCCCCTTTACCATATTAGGCCCATCCCCTTTACCACATTAGGCCCCTCCCCTTTACCACATTAGGCTCCTCCCCTTCACCACATTAGGCTCCTCCCCTTTACAATATTAGGCCCACCCCCTTTACCACATTAGGCCCCTCCCCTTTACCACATTAGGCTCCTCCTCTTTACCATATTATGCTCCTCCCCTTTACCACATTAGGCCCCTCCCCTTTACCACATTAGGCTCCTCCTCTTTACCATATTATGCTCCTCCCCTTTACAGCATTAGGCTCCTCCCCTTCACCACATTAGGCTCCTCCCCTTTACAATATTAGGCCCATCCCCTTTACCACATTAGGCTCCTCCCCTTGCCACATTAAGCTCCTCCCCTTTACCGTGTTAGGCTCCTCCCCTTTACCTTTATAGCCTCTCGGACCATAGGGGTCAGCCATGATAATTTTTTTCGCCGCCATTGCCCAAAATGTTTACGCAGGGGCGGGGCTTATTAACAAATTGGCCATAACTCCTTAACCATAGGTCCTATCATCATCAAACTTGCTGGGTATGTGCAGAAGTCATGTGGTAGCATGTCCCTCAAAGCTTATCGAGATTAACCCATAGGGGGCGCCACAAATGCCCCCTGACTCTGATTGACCTGTATTACACTTGTACAGCTCATGGTGCTCTACAATATAGCCTCTCGGACAGTTTTTTGAATTTCCGCTAGGGGACGCTGTTATTAAGCCCCGACTGAAGAAAGTTTGAGAGGCCACGCCCCGCACACCGTAAGTCCGATTGACTTGAAATTTCTCACACAGGTGTATGTTAGGGTGCTCTACAAAAAAGCCTCTGGGACCATATAAATCCGCCAGGGAATATTTCCCGCTGATTAGCATAAACTGAAAAACAGGGTGTTATCCACAACTTTCTGAAATTTTACTGTATCAACACTAAATTTCTCGTGAAGCCCCGGGGGACTACAATAAACATACCCGTAAAAGATTATTAGGACAACTTGAAAAACATGGCCGCCATTGACCAAAAACATTACGCACGGGCGGGGCCTATCCACAAATTGGCCATAACTCCTTAACCATAGGTCCTATCATCATCAAACTTGCTGGGCATGTGCAGAAGTCATGTGGTAACATGTCCCTGGAAGCTTATCGAGATTAACCCATAGGGGGCGCTACAAATGCCCCCTGACTCTGATTGAATTCAAATTTCTTACACATGTACAGCTCATGGTGCTCTACAATATAGCCTCTCGGACAATAGGGGTCAGCCATGATTTTTTTTTTCGCCGCCATTGCCCAAAACGTTTACGCAGGGGTGGGTCTTATTAACTAATTGGCCATAACTCCTTAACCATAGGTCCTATCATCATCAAACTTGCTGGGTATGTGCAGAAGTCATGTGGTAGCATGTCCCTGGAAGCTTATCGAGATTAACCCATAGGGGGCGCCACAAATGCCCCCTGACTCTGATTGACTTGAAATTTCTTTTTTCTTGTACAGCTCATGGTGCTCTACAATACAGGTCCTTCTCATATAATTAGCATATTGTGATAAAGTTGATTATTTTCCATAATGTAATGATAATAATTGAACTTTCATATATTTTAGATTCATTGCACACCAACTGAAATATTTCAGGTCTTTTGTTGTTTTAATACTGATGATTTTGGCATACAGCTCATGAAAACCCCAAATTCCTATCTCCAAAAATTAGCATATCATGAAAAGGTACTCTAAAGGAGCTCTTAACCTAATCATCTGAATCAACTAATTAACTCTAAACACCTGCAAAAGATTCCTGAGGCTTTTAAAAACTCCCAGCCTGGTTCATTACTCAAAACCGCAATCATGGGTAAGACTGCCGACCTGACTGCTGTCCAGAAGGCCATCATTGACACCCTTAAAGCGGCAACGAGTAACTTTTAAATATCTTTTAAACAGCCTCATGTTTCCTCTCATAATCATAAATTACCTTTAACAGCAAACGAGACCATCAGTGCAAAGAAAGACGTTTTTATATAGTTTTTATTACTGCATTTGATCTGGTCGTACGCCCAGTCCGATTTTCGGTTCACGCGTGCATGCTCTATGGTCACATATCCGTATTGGTCACAGATTTCAGTGTGGTGCAGTTACGCGATTTGAGAAGCCTATCCCTCCAGGTGAGGGAAGAGGAGCGGGAGCCTTGTTTGAGACAGTTGTTTGTCGTCATAATGACTGATAACGGGGCTGAACCATAAAAGAAAAAAAAGAAAATGCAATGAAGAAAAGCGAAAAGGGAGAGTGATAGTCGGGCGGGAGGGCGTTGCCAAGCAACGTATACACAATTTCACGCAGCGAACGTAGACTGCAGTGTTTACTCCTAAATGAATGAGCGGTAGCCTACTAAAACAAAGTTTACTTTGCCTCACCAGCATCATCAGATGACCATTATTCATCTGAAATAGTCATTATTTACAACATAAACACATTACCTCATCGTGATCCATTCTAACTAACTGCCATCTCTCGTTCATTCGCTTTGTGTGGGGACACGGACTCGTTCAGCTCCGTGAGAGGTGACAATGCATCAACTCATTGCAATCAGGTGTGTTTAGCACTTACTGGCATTAGTTGATGCTGTGTCACCCATAGACTCACGGAGCCGAAAAGAGTCCGGTGCCCTCACACTTTGCTTTCAACACACGGACACGCACCATATTGCTTCCTGATTATTTGAATCTGAACGCCCTGCACGAGCTAGAAAACAGCTTCACGACAGCTGGCGTCGTAATAATACTACCGCTTTTGTTCAAAGGTGTCGCCAACGTGCCGACTTACTCGTAGTGGCTTTAAGCAAGAGGGTAAGACACAGAAATACATTTCTGAGCGAATAGGCTGTTCCCAGAGTGCTGTATCAAGGCACCTCAGTGGGAAGTCTGTGGGAAGGAAAAAGTGTGGCAGAAAACGCTGCACAACCAGAAGAGGTGACCGGACCCTGAGGAGGATTGTGGAGAAGGGCCGATTCCAGACCTTGGGGGACCTGCGGAAGCAGTGGACTGAGTCTGGAGTAGAAACATCCAGAGCCACCGTGCACAGGCGTGTGCAGGAAATGGGCTACAGGTGCCGCATTCCCCAGGTCAAGCCACTTTTGAACCAGAAACAGCGGCAGAAGCGCCTGACCTGGGCTACAGAGAAGCAGCACTGGACTGTTGCTCAGTGGTCCAAAGTACTTTTTTCGGATGAAAGCAAATTTTGCATGTCATTCGGAAATCAAGGTGCCAGAGTCTGGAGGAAGACTGGGGAGAAGGAAATACCAAAATGCCTGAAGTCCAGTGTCAAGTACCCACAGTCAGTGATGGTCTGGGGTGCCATGTCAGCTGCTGGTGTTGGTCCACTGTGTTTTATCAAAGGCAGGGTCAATGCAGCTAGCTATCAGGAGATTTCAGCACTTCATGCTTCCATCTGCTGAAAAGCTTTATGGAGATGAAGATTTCATTTTTCAACAAGACCTGGCACCTGCTCACAGTGCCAAAACCACTGGTAAATGGTTTACTGACCATGGTATTACTGTGCTCAATTGGCCTGCCAACTCTCCTGACCTGAACCCCATAGAGAATCTGTGGGATATTGTGAAGAGGAAGTTGAGAGACACCAGACCCAACACTGTGGATGAGCTTAAGGCCGCTATCGAAGCATCCTGGGCCTCCATAACACCTCAGCAGTGCCACAGGCTGATTGCCTCCATGCCACGCCGCATTGAAGCAGTCATTTCTGCGAAAGGATTCCCGACCAAGTATTGAGTGCATAACTGAACATAATTATTTGAAGGTTGACTTTTTTGTATTAAAACACTTTTCTTTTATTGGTCGGATGAAATATGCAAATTTTTTGAGATAGGAATTTGGAGTTTTCATGAGCTGTATGCCAAAATCATCAATATTAAAACAATAAAAGGCTTGAACTACTTCAGTTGTGTGTAATGAATCTAAAATATATGAAAGTCTAATGTTTATCAGTACATTACAGAAAATATTGAACTTTATCACAATATGCTAATTATATGAGAAGGACCTGTATATCCTCTTTACAGCATTAAGCTCCTCCCCTTTACCACAGTAGGCTCCTCCCATTTCCCCACAGTAGGCTCCTCCCCTTTACCACATTAGACTCCTCCCCTTTCCCACAGTAGGCTCCTCCCCTTTACCATATTAGGCTCCCCCCTTTACCACAGTAGGCTCCTCCCATTTCCCCACAATAGGCTCCTCCCCTTTACAAAATTAGACCCCTCCCCTTTACCATATTAGGCTCCTCCCCTTTACCACATTAGGCTCCTCCCCTTTACCACATTAGGCCCCTCCCCTTTACCACATTAGGCTCCTCCCCTTTACAGCATTAGGCTCCTCCCCTTTACAATGTTAGGCTCCTCCCCTTCACCACATTAGGCTCCTCCCCTTTACCATATCAGGCTCCTCCCTTTACCACATTAGGCTCCTCCCCTTTACACCATTAAGCTCCTCCCTTTTACCACGTTAGGCTCCTCCCCTTTACACCATTAGGCTCCTCCCCTTTACCACATTAGGCTCCTCCCCTTTACCATATTAGGCTCCTCCCCTTTACCATATTAGGCTCCTCCCCTTTACCATATTAGGCTCCTCCCCTTCACCATATTAGGCCCCTCCCCTTTACCGCTTTAGGCTCCGCCCCTTCACCACATTAGGTTCCTCCCCTTTACCATATTAGGCTCCTCCCTTTTACCATATTAGGCTCCTCCCCTTTACCATATTAGGCCCATCCCCTTTACCACATTAGGCCCCTCCCCTTTACCACATTAGGCTCCTCCCCTTCACCACATTAGGCTCCTCCCCTTTACAATATTAGGCCCACCCCCTTTACCACATTAGGCCCCTCCCCTTTACCACATTAGGCTCCTCCTCTTTACCATATTATGCTCCTCCCCTTTACCACATTAGGCCCCTCCCCTTTACCACATTAGGCTCCTCCTCTTTACCATATTATGCTCCTCCCCTTTACAGCATTAGGCTCCTCCCCTTCACCACATTAGGCTCCTCCCCTTTACAATATTAGGCCCATCCCCTTTACCACATTAGGCTCCTCCCCTTGCCACATTAAGCTCCTCCCCTTTACCGTGTTAGGCTCCTCCCCTTTACCTTTATAGCCTCTCGGACCATAGGGGTCAGCCATGATAATTTTTTTCGCCGCCATTGCCCAAAATGTTTACGCAGGGGCGGGGCTTATTAACAAATTGGCCATAACTCCTTAACCATAGGTCCTATCATCATCAAACTTGCTGGGTATGTGCAGAAGTCATGTGGTAGCATGTCCCTCAAAGCTTATCGAGATTAACCCATAGGGGGCGCCACAAATGCCCCCTGACTCTGATTGACCTGTATTACACTTGTACAGCTCATGGTGCTCTACAATATAGCCTCTCGGACAGTTTTTTGAATTTCCGCTAGGGGACGCTGTTATTAAGCCCCGACTGAAGAAAGTTTGAGAGGCCACGCCCCGCACACCGTAAGTCCGATTGACTTGAAATTTCTCACACAGGTGTATGTTAGGGTGCTCTACAAAAAAGCCTCTGGGACCATATAAATCCGCCAGGGAATATTTCCCGCTGATTAGCATAAACTGAAAAACAGGGTGTTATCCACAACTTTCTGAAATTTTACTGTATCAACACTAAATTTCTCGTGAAGCCCCGGGGGACTACAATAAACATACCCGTAAAAGATTATTAGGACAACTTGAAAAACATGGCCGCCATTGACCAAAAACATTACGCACGGGCGGGGCCTATCCACAAATTGGCCATAACTCCTTAACCATAGGTCCTATCATCATCAAACTTGCTGGGCATGTGCAGAAGTCATGTGGTAACATGTCCCTGGAAGCTTATCGAGATTAACCCATAGGGGGCGCTACAAATGCCCCCTGACTCTGATTGAATTCAAATTTCTTACACATGTACAGCTCATGGTGCTCTACAATATAGCCTCTCGGACAATAGGGGTCAGCCATGATTTTTTTTTCGCCGCCATTGCCCAAAACGTTTACGCAGGGGTGGGGCTTATTAACTAATTGGCCATAACTCCTTAACCATAGGTCCTATCATCATCAAACTTGCTGGGTATGTGCAGAAGTCGTGTGGTAGCATGTCCCTGGAAGCTTATCGAGATTAACCCATAGGGGGCGCCACAAATGCCCCCTGACTCTGATTGACTTGAAATTTCTTTTTTCTTGTACAGCTCATGGTGCTCTACAATACAGGTCCTTCTCATATAATTAGCATATTGTGATAAAGTTGATTATTTTCCATAATGTAATGATAATAATTGAACTTTCATATATTTTAGATTCATTGCACACCAACTGAAATATTTCAGGTCTTTTGTTGTTTTAATACTGATGATTTTGGCATACAGCTCATGAAAACCCCAAATTCCTATCTCCAAAAATTAGCATATCATGAAAAGGTACTCTAAAGGAGCTCTTAACCTAATCATCTGAATCAACTAATTAACTCTAAACACCTGCAAAAGATTCCTGAGGCTTTTAAAAACTCCCAGCCTGGTTCATTACTCAAAACCGCAATCATGGGTAAGACTGCCGACCTGACTGCTGTCCAGAAGGCCATCATTGACACCCTTAAAGCGGCAACGAGTAACTTTTAAATATCTTTTAAACAGCCTCATGTTTCCTCTCATAATCATAAATTACCTTTAACAGCAAACGAGACCATCAGTGCAAAGAAAGACGTTTTTATATAGTTTTTATTACTGCATTTGATCTGGTCGTACGCCCAGTCCGATTTTCGGTTCACGCGTGCATGCTCTATGGTCACATATTGGTCACAGATTTCAGTGTGGTGCAGTTACGCGATTTGAGAAGCCTATCCCTCCAGGTGAGGGAAGAGGAGCGGGAGCCTTGTTTGAGACAGTTGTTTGTCGTCATAATGACTGATAACGGGGCTGAACCATAAAAGAAAAAAAAGAAAATGCAATGAAGAAAAGCGAAAAGGGAGAGTGATAGTCGGGCGGGAGGGCGTTGCCAAGCAACGTATACACAATTTCACGCAGCGAACGTAGACTGCAGTGTTTACTCCTAAATGAATGAGCGGTAGCCTACTAAAACAAAGTTTACTTTGCCTCACCAGCATCATCAGATGACCATTATTCATCTGAAATAGTCATTATTTACAACATAAACACATTACCTCATCGTGATCCATTCTAACTAACTGCCATCTCTCGTTCATTCGCTTTGTGTGGGGACACGGACTCGTTCAGCTCCGTGAGAGGTGACAATGCATCAACTCATTGCAATCAGGTGTGTTTAGCACTTACTGGCATTAGTTGATGCTGTGTCACCCATAGACTCACGGAGCCGAAAAGAGTCCGGTGCCCTCACACTTTGCTTTCAACACACGGACACGCACCATATTGCTTCCTGATTATTTGAATCTGAACGCCCTGCACGAGCTAGAAAACAGCTTCACGACAGCTGGCGTCGTAATAATACTACCGCTTTTGTTCAAAGGTGTCGCCAACGTGCCGACTTACTCGTAGTGGCTTTAAGCAAGAGGGTAAGACACAGAAATACATTTCTGAGCGAATAGGCTGTTCCCAGAGTGCTGTATCAAGGCACCTCAGTGGGAAGTCTGTGGGAAGGAAAAAGTGTGGCAGAAAACGCTGCACAACCAGAAGAGGTGACCGGACCCTGAGGAGGATTGTGGAGAAGGGCCGATTCCAGACCTTGGGGGACCTGCGGAAGCAGTGGACTGAGTCTGGAGTAGAAACATCCAGAGCCACCGTGCACAGGCGTGTGCAGGAAATGGGCTACAGGTGCCGCATTCCCCAGGTCAAGCCACTTTTGAACCAGAAACAGCGGCAGAAGCGCCTGACCTGGGCTACAGAGAAGCAGCACTGGACTGTTGCTCAGTGGTCCAAAGTACTTTTTTCGGATGAAAGCAAATTTTGCATGTCATTCGGAAATCAAGGTGCCAGAGTCTGGAGGAAGACTGGGGAGAAGGAAATGCCAAAATGCCTGAAGTCCAGTGTCAAGTACCCACAGTCAGTGATGGTCTGGGGTGCCATGTCAGCTGCTGGTGTTGGTCCACTGTGTTTTATCAAAGGCAGGGTCAATGCAGCTAGCTATCAGGAGATTTCAGCACTTCATGCTTCCATCTGCTGAAAAGCTTTATGGAGATGAAGATTTCATTTTTCAACAAGACCTGGCACCTGCTCACAGTGCCAAAACCACTGGTAAATGGTTTACTGACCATGGTATTACTGTGCTCAATTGGCCTGCCAACTCTCCTGACCTGAACCCCATAGAGAATCTGTGGGATATTGTGAAGAGGAAGTTGAGAGACACCAGACCCAACACTGTGGATGAGCTTAAGGCCGCTATCGAAGCATCCTGGGCCTCCATAACACCTCAGCAGTGCCACAGGCTGATTGCCTCCATGCCACGCCGCATTGAAGCAGTCCTTTCTGCGAAAGGATTCCCGACCAAGTATTGAGTGCATAACTGAACATAATTATTTGAAGGTTGACTTTTTTGTATTAAAACACTTTTCTTTTATTGGTCGGATGAAATATGCAAATTTTTTGAGATAGGAATTTGGAGTTTTCATGAGCTGTATGCCAAAATCATCAATATTAAAACAATAAAAGGCTTGAACTACTTCAGTTGTGTGTAATGAATCTAAAATATATGAAAGTCTAATGTTTATCAGTACATTACAGAAAATATTGAACTTTATCACAATATGCTAATTATATGAGAAGGACCTGTATATCCTCTTTACAGCATTAAGCTCCTCCCCTTTACCACAGTAGGCTCCTCCCATTTCCCCACAGTAGGCTCCTCCCCTTTACCACATTAGACTCCTCCCCTTTCCCACAGTAGGCTCCTCCCCTTTACCATATTAGGCTCCCCCCCTTTACCACAGTAGGCTCCTCCCATTTCCCCACAATAGGCTCCTCCCCTTTACAAAATTAGACCCCTCCCCTTTACCATATTAGGCTCCTCCCCTTTACCACATTAGGCTCCTCCCCTTTACCACATTAGACTCCTCCCCTTTACAGCATTAGGCTCCTCCCCTTCACCACGTTAGGCTCCTCCCCTTTACCACATTAGGCTCCTCCCCTTTACCACATTAGGCTCCTCCCCTTTACCATATCAGGCTCCTCCCTTTACCACATTAGGCTCCTCCCCTTTACACCATTAAGCTCCTCCCTTTTACCACGTTAGGCTCCTCCCCTTTACACCATTAGGCTCCTCCCCTTTACCACATTAGGCTCCTCCCCTTTACCATATTAGGCTCCTCCCTTTTACCATATTAGGCTCCTCCCCTTTACCATATTAGGCCCCTCCCCTTTACCGCTTTAGGCTCCGCCCCTTCACCACATTAGGCTCCTCCCCTTTACCATATTAGGCTCCTCCCTTTTACCATATTAGGCTCCTCCCCTTTACCATATTAGGCCCATCCCCTTTACCATATTAGGCCCCTCCCCTTTACCACATTAGGCTCCTCCCCTTCACCACATTAGGCTCCTCCCCTTTACAATATTAGGCCCACCCCCTTTACCACATTAGGCCCCTCCCCTTTACCACATTAGGCTCCTCCTCTTTACCATATTATGCTCCTCCCCTTTACCACATTAGGCCCCTCCCCTTTACCACATTAGGCTCCTCCTCTTTACCATATTATGCTCCTCCCCTTTACAGCATTAGGCTCCTCCCCTTCACCACATTAGGCTCCTCCCCTTTACAATATTAGGCCCATCCCCTTTACCACATTAGGCTCCTCCCCTTGCCACATTAAGCTCCTCCCCTTTACCGTGTTAGGCTCCTCCCCTTTCAAAGGTTTTTTTATTAAATCACAAAGTACTATCATGCAGCTGCAATACAATGGATTATTAATTTTTTTCCCCCTTTTTTCCCTCCCGCACATACCCCACCCATATCCCACCCAATCACAAACAGTCCTGCATCAGAAACACAAACACACACAAGAAACAAAAACAAACAACCAATATGAAAAAAAAAAAAAAAAAAAAAAAAAAATATATATATATATATATATATATATAGCCTATATATATATTATTAAAGAAAAAAAAAAAAAAAAATTATATCAAATAAAAAGGGGGAGGGGGTAGCTACTCCTCAACCATTGTGGTCGGCTTCTCATAGTAGTCCAGGAAGGGGCGCCACATTCTATAAAATTTAGTCTCAGATTCATGGGCAGTGCAACGAATTTTCTCCAGATTCATACATGACATAATGTCTCTAAGCCAATGAGAGTGGGAGGGAGGGGCAGGATCTTTCCATTTGAACAAGATAGCTCTACGAGCAAGCAAAGAGATAAAGGCCAGTACCTTTAGCTTCACCTTAGGCAAGCCTGAATTGGGAGCTATGCCAAAAATAGCAGTAAGGCTCCTCCCCTTTACCTTTATAGCCTCTCGGACCATAGGGGTCAGCCATGATAATTTTTTTCGCCGCCATTGCCCAAAATGTTTACGCAGGGGCGGGGCTTATTAACAAATTGGCCATAACTCCTTAACCATAGGTCCTATCATCATCAAACTTGCTGGGTATGTGCAGAAGTCATGTGGTAGCATGTCCCTCAAAGCTTATCGAGATTAACCCATAGGGGGCGCCACAAATGCCCCCTGACTCTGATTGACCTGTATTACACTTGTACAGCTCATGGTGCTCTACAATATAGCCTCTCGGACAGTTTTTTGAGTTTCCGCTAGGGGACGCTGTTATTAAGCCCCGACTGAAGAAAGTTTGAGAGGCCACGCCCCGCACACCGTAAGTCCGATTGACTTGAAATTTCTCACACAGGTGTATGTTAGGGTGCTCTACAAAAAAGCCTCTGGGACCATATAAATCCGCCAGGGAATATTTCCCGCTGATTAGCATAAACTGAAAAACAGGGTGTTATCCACAACTTTCTGAAATTTTACTGTATCAACACTAAATTTCTCGTGAAGCCCCGGGGGACTACAATAAACATACCCGTAAAAGATTATTAGGACAACTTGAAAAACATGGCCGCCATTGACCAAAAACATTACGCACGGGCGGGGCCTATCCACAAATTGGCCATAACTCCTTAACCATAGGTCCTATCATCATCAAACTTGCTGGGCATGTGCAGAAGTCATGTGGTAACATGTCCCTGGAAGCTTATCGAGATTAACCCATAGGGGGCGCTACAAATGCCCCCTGACTCTGATTGAATTCAAATTTCTTACACATGTACAGCTCATGGTGCTCTACAATATAGCCTCTCGGACAATAGGGGTCAGCCATGATTTTTTTTTTCGCCGCCATTGCCCAAAACGTTTACGCAGGGGTGGGGCTTATTAACTAATTGGCCATAACTCCTTAACCATAGGTCCTATCATCATCAAACTTGCTGGGTATGTGCAGAAGTCGTGTGGTAGCATGTCCCTGGAAGCTTATCGAGATTAACCCATAGGGGGCGCCACAAATGCCCCCTGACTCTGATTGACTTGAAATTTCTTTTTTCTTGTACAGCTCATGGTGCTCTACAATACAGGTCCTTCTCATATAATTAGCATATTGTGATAAAGTTGATTATTTTCCATAATGTAATGATAATAATTGAACTTTCATATATTTTAGATTCATTGCACACCAACTGAAATATTTCAGGTCTTTTGTTGTTTTAATACTGATGATTTTGGCATACAGCTCATGAAAACCCCAAATTCCTATCTCCAAAAATTAGCATATCATGAAAAGGTACTCTAAAGGAGCTCTTAACCTAATCATCTGAATCAACTAATTAACTCTAAACACCTGCAAAAGATTCCTGAGGCTTTTAAAAACTCCCAGCCTGGTTCATTACTCAAAACCGCAATCATGGGTAAGACTGCCGACCTGACTGCTGTCCAGAAGGCCATCATTGACACCCTTAAAGCGGCAACGAGTAACTTTTAAATATCTTTTAAACAGCCTCATGTTTCCTCTCATAATCATAAATTACCTTTAACAGCAAACGAGACCATCAGTGCAAAGAAAGACGTTTTTATATAGTTTTTATTACTGCATTTGATCTGGTCGTACGCCCAGTCCGATTTTCGGTTCACGCGTGCATGCTCTATGGTCACATATCCGTATTGGTCACAGATTTCAGTGTGGCGCAGTTACGCGATTTGAGAAGCCTATCCCTCCAGGTGAGGGAAGGGGAGCGGGAGCCTTGTTTGAGACAGTTGTTTGTCGTCATAATGACTGATAACGGGGCTGAACCATAAAAGAAAAAAAAGAAAATGCAATGAAGAAAAGCGAAAAGGGAGAGTGATAGTCGGGCGGGAGGGCGTTGCCAAGCAACGTATACACAATTTCACGCAGCGAACGTAGACTGCAGTGTTTACTCCTAAATGAATGAGCGGTAGCCTACTAAAACAAAGTTTACTTTGCCTCACCAGCATCATCAGATGACCATTATTCATCTGAAATAGTCATTATTTACAACATAAACACATTACCTCATCGTGATCCATTCTAACTAACTGCCATCTCTCGTTCATTCGCTTTGTGTGGGGACACGGACTCGTTCAGCTCCGTGAGAGGTGACAATGCATCAACTCATTGCAATCAGGTGTGTTTAGCACTTACTGGCATTAGTTGATGCTGTGTCACCCATAGACTCACGGAGCCGAAAAGAGTCCGGTGCCCTCACACTTTGCTTTCAACACACGGACACGCACCATATTGCTTCCTGATTATTTGAATCTGAACGCCCTGCACGAGCTACAAAACAGCTTCACGACAGCTGGCGTCGTAATAATACTACCGCTTTTGTTCAAAGGTGTCGCCAACGTGCCGACTTACTCGTAGTGGCTTTAAGCAAGAGGGTAAGACACAGAAATACATTTCTGAGCGAATAGGCTGTTCCCAGAGTGCTGTATCAAGGCACCTCAGTGGGAAGTCTGTGGGAAGGAAAAAGTGTGGCAGAAAACGCTGCACAACCAGAAGAGGTGACCGGACCCTGAGGAGGATTGTGGAGAAGGGCCGATTCCAGACCTTGGGGGACCTGCGGAAGCAGTGGACTGAGTCTGGAGTAGAAACATCCAGAGCCACCGTGCACAGGCGTGTGCAGGAAATGGGCTACAGGTGCCGCATTCCCCAGGTCAAGCCACTTTTGAACCAGAAACAGCGGCAGAAGCGCCTGACCTGGGCTACAGAGAAGCAGCACTGGACTGTTGCTCAGTGGTCCAAAGTACTTTTTTCGGATGAAAGCAAATTTTGCATGTCATTCGGAAATCAAGGTGCCAGAGTCTGGAGGAAGACTGGGGAGAAGGAAATGCCAAAATGCCTGAAGTCCAGTGTCAAGTACCCACAGTCAGTGATGGTCTGGGGTGCCATGTCAGCTGCTGGTGTTGGTCCACTGTGTTTTATCAAAGGCAGGGTCAATGCAGCTAGCTATCAGGAGATTTCAGCACTTCATGCTTCCATCTGCTGAAAAGCTTTATGGAGATGAAGATTTCATTTTTCAACAAGACCTGGCACCTGCTCACAGTGCCAAAACCACTGGTAAATGGTTTACTGACCATGGTATTACTGTGCTCAATTGGCCTGCCAACTCTCCTGACCTGAACCCCATAGAGAATCTGTGGGATATTGTGAAGAGGAAGTTGAGAGACACCAGACCCAACACTGTGGATGAGCTTAAGGCCGCTATCGAAGCATCCTGGGCCTCCATAACACCTCAGCAGTGCCACAGGCTGATTGCCTCCATGCCACGCCGCATTGAAGCAGTCATTTCTGCGAAAGGATTCCCGACCAAGTATTGAGTGCATAACTGAACATAATTATTTGAAGGTTGACTTTTTTGTATTAAAACACTTTTCTTTTATTGGTCGGATGAAATATGCAAATTTTTTGAGATAGGAATTTGGAGTTTTCATGAGCTGTATGCCAAAATCATCAATATTAAAACAATAAAAGGCTTGAACTACTTCAGTTGTGTGTAATGAATCTAAAATATATGAAAGTCTAATGTTTATCAGTACATTACAGAAAATATTGAACTTTATCACAATATGCTAATTATATGAGAAGGACCTGTATATCCTCTTTACAGCATTAAGCTCCTCCCCTTTACCACAGTAGGCTCCTCCCCTTTACCACATTAGACTCCTCCCCTTTCCCACAGTAGGCTCCTCCCCTTTACCATATTAGGCTCCCCCCCTTTACCACAGTAGGCTCCTCCCATTTCCCCACAATAGGCTCCTCCCCTTTACAAAATTAGACCCCTCCCCTTTACCATATTAGGCTCCTCCCCTTTACCACATTAGGCTCCTCCCCTTTACCACATTAGGCCCCTCCCCTTTACCACATTAGGCTCCTCCCCTTTACAGCATTAGGCTCCTCCCCTTTACAATGTTAGGCTCCTCCCCTTCACCACATTAGGCTCCTCCCCTTTACCATATCAGGCTCCTCCCTTTACCACATTAGGCTCCTCCCCTTTACACCATTAAGCTCCTCCCTTTTACCACGTTAGGCTCCTCCCCTTTACACCATTAGGCTCCTCCCCTTTACCATATTAGGCTCCTCCCCTTTACCATATTAGGCTCCTCCCCTTCACCATATTAGGCCCCTCCCCTTTACCGCTTTAGGCTCCGTCCCTTCACCACATTAGGCTCCTCCCCTTTACCATATTAGGCTCCTCCCTTTTACCATATTAGGCTCCTCCCCTTTACCATATTAGGCCCATCCCCTTTACCACATTAGGCCCCTCCCCTTTACCACATTAGGCTCCTCCCCTTCACCACATTAGGCTCCTCCCCTTTACAATATTAGGCCCACCCCCTTTACCACATTAGGCCCCTCCCCTTTACCACATTAGGCTCCTCCTCTTTACCATATTATGCTCCTCCCCTTTACCACATTAGGCCCCTCCCCTTTACCACATTAGGCTCCTCCTCTTTACCATATTATGCTCCTCCCCTTTACAGCATTAGGCTCCTCCCCTTCACCACATTAGGCTCCTCCCCTTTACAATATTAGGCCCATCCCCTTTACCACATTAGGCTCCTCCCCTTGCCACATTAAGCTCCTCCCCTTTACCGTGTTAGGCTCCTCCCCTTTACCTTTATAGCCTCTCGGACCATAGGGGTCAGCCATGATAATTTTTTTCGCCGCCATTGCCCAAAATGTTTACGCAGGGGCGGGGCTTATTAACAAATTGGCCATAACTCCTTAACCATAGGTCCTATCATCATCAAACTTGCTGGGTATGTGCAGAAGTCATGTGGTAGCATGTCCCTCAAAGCTTATCGAGATTAACCCATAGGGGGCGCCACAAATGCCCCCTGACTCTGATTGACCTGTATTACACTTGTACAGCTCATGGTGCTCTACAATATAGCCTCTCGGACAGTTTTTTGAATTTCCGCTAGGGGACGCTGTTATTAAGCCCCGACTGAAGAAAGTTTGAGAGGCCACGCCCCGCACACCGTAAGTCCGATTGACTTGAAATTTCTCACACAGGTGTATGTTAGGGTGCTCTACAAAAAAGCCTCTGGGACCATATAAATCCGCCAGGGAATATTTCCCGCTGATTAGCATAAACTGAAAAACAGGGTGTTATCCACAACTTTCTGAAATTTTACTGTATCAACACTAAATTTCTCGTGAAGCCCCGGGGGACTACAATAAACATACCCGTAAAAGATTATTAGGACAACTTGAAAAACATGGCCGCCATTGACCAAAAACATTACGCACGGGCGGGGCCTATCCACAAATTGGCCATAACTCCTTAACCATAGGTCCTATCATCATCAAACTTGCTGGGCATGTGCAGAAGTCATGTGGTAACATGTCCCTGGAAGCTTATCGAGATTAACCCATAGGGGGTGCTACAAATGCCCCCTGACTCTGATTGAATTCAAATTTCTTACACATGTACAGCTCATGGTGCTCTACAATATAGCCTCTCGGACAATAGGGGTCAGCCATGATTTTTTTTTTCGCCGCCATTGCCCAAAACGTTTACGCAGGGGTGGGGCTTATTAACTAATTGGCCATAACTCCTTAACCATAGGTCCTATCATCATCAAACTTGCTGGGTATGTGCAGAAGTCATGTGGTAGCATGTCCCTGGAAGCTTATCGAGATTAACCCATAGGGGGCGCCACAAATGCCCCCTGACTCTGATTGACTTGAAATTTCTTTTTTCTTGTACAGCTCATGGTGCTCTACAATACAGGTCCTTCTCATATAATTAGCATATTGTGATAAAGTTGATTATTTTCCATAATGTAATGATAATAATTGAACTTTCATATATTTTAGATTCATTGCACACCAACTGAAATATTTCAGGTCTTTTGTTGTTTTAATACTGATGATTTTGGCATACAGCTCATGAAAACCCCAAATTCCTATCTCCAAAAATTAGCATATCATGAAAAGGTACTCTAAAGGAGCTCTTAACCTAATCATCTGAATCAACTAATTAACTCTAAACACCTGCAAAAGATTCCTGAGGCTTTTAAAAACTCCCAGCCTGGTTCATTACTCAAAACCGCAATCATGGGTAAGACTGCCGACCTGACTGCTGTCCAGAAGGCCATCATTGACACCCTTAAAGCGGCAACGAGTAACTTTTAAATATCTTTTAAACAGCCTCATGTTTCCTCTCATAATCATAAATTACCTTTAACAGCAAACGAGACCATCAGTGCAAAGAAAGACGTTTTTATATAGTTTTTATTACTGCATTTGATCTGGTCGTACGCCCAGTCCGATTTTCGGTTCACGCGTGCATGCTCTATGGTCACATATCCGTATTGGTCACAGATTTCAGTGTGGCGCAGTTACGCGATTTGAGAAGCCTATCCCTCCAGGTGAGGGAAGGGGAGCGGGAGCCTTGTTTGAGACAGTTGTTTGTCGTCATAATGACTGATAACGGGGCTGAACCATAAAAGAAAAAAAAGAAAATGCAATGAAGAAAAGCGAAAAGGGAGAGTGATAGTCGGGCGGGAGGGCGTTGCCAAGCAACGTATACACAATTTCACGCAGCGAACGTAGACTGCAGTGTTTACTCCTAAATGAATGAGCGGTAGCCTACTAAAACAAAGTTTACTTTGCCTCACCAGCATCATCAGATGACCATTATTCATCTGAAATAGTCATTATTTACAACATAAACACATTACCTCATCGTGATCCATTCTAACTAACTGCCATCTCTCGTTCATTCGCTTTGTGTGGGGACACGGACTCGTTCAGCTCCGTGAGAGGTGACAATGCATCAACTCATTGCAATCAGGTGTGTTTAGCACTTACTGGCATTAGTTGATGCTGTGTCACCCATAGACTCACGGAGCCGAAAAGAGTCCGGTGCCCTCACACTTTGCTTTCAACACACGGACACGCACCATATTGCTTCCTGATTATTTGAATCTGAACGCCCTGCACGAGCTAGAAAACAGCTTCACGACAGCTGGCGTCGTAATAATACTACCGCTTTTGTTCAAAGGTGTCGCCAACGTGCCGACTTACTCGTAGTGGCTTTAAGCAAGAGGGTAAGACACAGAAATACATTTCTGAGCGAATAGGCTGTTCCCAGAGTGCTGTATCAAGGCACCTCAGTGGGAAGTCTGTGGGAAGGAAAAAGTGTGGCAGAAAACGCTGCACAACCAGAAGAGGTGACCGGACCCTGAGGAGGATTGTGGAGAAGGGCCGATTCCAGACCTTGGGGGACCTGCGGAAGCAGTGGACTGAGTCTGGAGTAGAAACATCCAGAGCCACCGTGCACAGGCGTGTGCAGGAAATGGGCTACAGGTGCCGCATTCCCCAGGTCAAGCCACTTTTGAACCAGAAACAGCGGCAGAAGCGCCTGACCTGGGCTACAGAGAAGCAGCACTGGACTGTTGCTCAGTGGTCCAAAGTACTTTTTTCGGATGAAAGCAAATTTTGCATGTCATTCGGAAATCAAGGTGCCAGAGTCTGGAGGAAGACTGGGGAGAAGGAAATGCCAAAATGCCTGAAGTCCAGTGTCAAGTACCCACAGTCAGTGATGGTCTGGGGTGCCATGTCAGCTGCTGGTGTTGGTCCACTGTGTTTTATCAAAGGCAGGGTCAATGCAGCTAGCTATCAGGAGATTTCAGCACTTCATGCTTCCATCTGCTGAAAAGCTTTATGGAGATGAAGATTTCATTTTTCAACAAGACCTGGCACCTGCTCACAGTGCCAAAACCACTGGTAAATGGTTTACTGACCATGGTATTACTGTGCTCAATTGGCCTGCCAACTCTCCTGACCTGAACCCCATAGAGAATCTGTGGGATATTGTGAAGAGGAAGTTGAGAGACACCAGACCCAACACTGTGGATGAGCTTAAGGCCGCTATCGAAGCATCCTGGGCCTCCATAACACCTCAGCAGTGCCACAGGCTGATTGCCTCCATGCCACGCCGCATTGAAGCAGTCATTTCTGCGAAAGGATTCCCGACCAAGTATTGAGTGCATAACTGAACATAATTATTTGAAGGTTGACTTTTTTGTATTAAAACACTTTTCTTTTATTGGTCGGATGAAATATGCAAATTTTTTGAGATAGGAATTTGGAGTTTTCATGAGCTGTATGCCAAAATCATCAATATTAAAACAATAAAAGGCTTGAACTACTTCAGTTGTGTGTAATGAATCTAAAATATATGAAAGTCTAATGTTTATCAGTACATTACAGAAAATATTGAACTTTATCACAATATGCTAATTATATGAGAAGGACCTGTATATCCTCTTTACAGCATTAAGCTCCTCCCCTTTACCACAGTAGGCTCCTCCCATTTCCCCACAGTAGGCTCCTCCCCTTTACCACATTAGACTCCTCCCCTTTCCCACAGTAGGCTCCTCCCCTTTACCATATTAGGCTCCCCCCCTTTACCACAGTAGGCTCCTCCCATTTCCCCACAATAGGCTCCTCCCCTTTACAAAATTAGACCCCTCCCCTTTACCATATTAGGCTCCTCCCCTTTACCACATTAGGCTCCTCCCCTTTACCACATTAGGCCCCTCCCCTTTACCACATTAGGCTCCTCCCCTTTACAGCATTAGGCTCCTCCCCTTTACAATGTTAGGCTCCTCCCCTTCACCACATTAGGCTCCTCCCCTTTACCATATCAGGCTCCTCCCTTTACCACATTAGGCTCCTCCCCTTTACACCATTAAGCTCCTCCCTTTTACCACGTTAGGCTCCTCCCCTTTACACCATTAGGCTCCTCCCCTTTACCACATTAGGCTCCTCCCCTTTACCATATTAGGCTCCTCCCCTTTACCATATTAGGCTCCTCCCCTTTACCATATTAGGCCCCTCCCCTTTACCGCTTTAGGCTCTGTCCCTTCACCACATTAGGCTCCTCCCCTTTACCATATTAGGCTCCTCCCTTTTACCATATTAGGCTCCTCCCCTTTACCATATTAGGCCCATCCCCTTTACCACATTAGGCCCCTCTCCTTTACCACATTAGGCTCCTCCCCTTCACCACATTAGGCTCCTCCCCTTTACAATATTAGGCCCCTCCCCTTTACCACATTAGGCTCCTCCTCTTTACCATATTATGCTCCTCCCCTTTACCACATTAGGCCCCTCCCCTTTACCACATTAGGCTCCTCCTCTTTACCATATTATGCTCCTCCCCTTTACAGCATTAGGCTCCTCCCCTTCACCACATTAGGCTCCTCCCCTTTACAATATTAGGCCCATCCCCTTTACCACATTAGGCTCCTCCCCTTGCCACATTAAGCTCCTCCCCTTTACCGTGTTAGGCTCCTCCCCTTTACCTTTATAGCCTCTCGGACCATAGGGGTCAGCCATGATAATTTTTTTCGCCGCCATTGCCCAAAATGTTTACGCAGGGGCGGGGCTTATTAACAAATTGGCCATAACTCCTTAACCATAGGTCCTATCATCATCAAACTTGCTGGGTATGTGCAGAAGTCATGTGGTAGCATGTCCCTCAAAGCTTATCGAGATTAACCCATAGGGGGCGCCACAAATGCCCCCTGACTCTGATTGACCTGTATTACACTTGTACAGCTCATGGTGCTCTACAATATAGCCTCTCGGACAGTTTTTTGAATTTCCGCTAGGGGACGCTGTTATTAAGCCCCGACTGAAGAAAGTTTGAGAGGCCACGCCCCGCACACCGTAAGTCCGATTGACTTGAAATTTCTCACACAGGTGTATGTTAGGGTGCTCTACAAAAAAGCCTCTGGGACCATATAAATCCGCCAGGGAATATTTCCCGCTGATTAGCATAAACTGAAAAACAGGGTGTTATCCACAACTTTCTGAAATTTTACTGTATCAACACTAAATTTCTCGTGAAGCCCCGGGGGACTACAATAAACATACCCGTAAAAGATTATTAGGACAACTTGAAAAACATGGCCGCCATTGACCAAAAACATTACGCACGGGCGGGGCCTATCCACAAATTGGCCATAACTCCTTAACCATAGGTCCTATCATCATCAAACTTGCTGGGCATGTGCAGAAGTCATGTGGTAACATGTCCCTGGAAGCTTATCGAGATTAACCCATAGGGGGCGCTACAAATGCCCCCTGACTCTGATTGAATTCAAATTTCTTACACATGTACAGCTCATGGTGCTCTACAATATAGCCTCTCGGACAATAGGGGTCAGCCATGATTTTTTTTTTCGCCGCCATTGCCCAAAACGTTTACGCAGGGGTGGGGCTTATTAACTAATTGGCCATAACTCCTTAACCATAGGTCCTATCATCATCAAACTTGCTGGGTATGTGCAGAAGTCATGTGGTAGCATGTCCCTGGAAGCTTATCGAGATTAACCCATAGGGGGCGCCACAAATGCCCCCTGACTCTGATTGACTTGAAATTTCTTTTTTCTTGTACAGCTCATGGTGCTCTACAATACAGGTCCTTCTCATATAATTAGCATATTGTGATAAAGTTGATTATTTTCCATAATGTAATGATAATAATTGAACTTTCATATATTTTAGATTCATTGCACACCAACTGAAATATTTCAGGTCTTTTGTTGTTTTAATACTGATGATTTTGGCATACAGCTCATGAAAACCCCAAATTCCTATCTCCAAAAATTAGCATATCATGAAAAGGTACTCTAAAGGAGCTCTTAACCTAATCATCTGAATCAACTAATTAACTCTAAACACCTGCAAAAGATTCCTGAGGCTTTTAAAAACTCCCAGCCTGGTTCATTACTCAAAACCGCAATCATGGGTAAGACTGCCGACCTGACTGCTGTCCAGAAGGCCATCATTGACACCCTTAAAGCGGCAACGAGTAACTTTTAAATATCTTTTAAACAGCCTCATGTTTCCTCTCATAATCATAAATTACCTTTAACAGCAAACGAGACCATCAGTGCAAAGAAAGACGTTTTTATATAGTTTTTATTACTGCATTTGATCTGGTCGTACGCCCAGTCCGATTTTCGGTTCACGCGTGCATGCCCTATGGTCACATATCCGTATTGGTCACAGATTTCAGTGTGGCGCAGTTACGCGATTTGAGAAGCCTATCCCTCCAGGTGAGGGAAGGGGAGCGGGAGCCTTGTTTGAGACAGTTGTTTGTCGTCATAATGACTGATAACGGGGCTGAACCATAAAAGAAAAAAAAGAAAATGCAATGAAGAAAAGCGAAAAGGGAGAGTGATAGTCGGGCGGGAGGGCGTTGCCAAGCAACGTATACACAATTTCACGCAGCGAACGTAGACTGCAGTGTTTACTCCTAAATGAATGAGCGGTAGCCTACTAAAACAAAGTTTACTTTGCCTCACCAGCATCATCAGATGACCATTATTCATCTGAAATAGTCATTATTTACAACATAAACACATTACCTCATCGTGATCCATTCTAACTAACTGCCATCTCTCGTTCATTCGCTTTGTGTGGGGACACGGACTCGTTCAGCTCCGTGAGAGGTGACAATGCATCAACTCATTGCAATCAGGTGTGTTTAGCACTTACTGGCATTAGTTGATGCTGTGTCACCCATAGACTCACGGAGCCGAAAAGAGTCCGGTGCCCTCACACTTTGCTTTCAACACACGGACACGCACCATATTGCTTCCTGATTATTTGAATCTGAACGCCCTGCACGAGCTAGAAAACAGCTTCACGACAGCTGGCGTCGTAATAATACTACCGCTTTTGTTCAAAGGTGTCGCCAACGTGCCGACTTACTCGTAGTGGCTTTAAGCAAGAGGGTAAGACACAGAAATACATTTCTGAGCGAATAGGCTGTTCCCAGAGTGCTGTATCAAGGCACCTCAGTGGGAAGTCTGTGGGAAGGAAAAAGTGTGGCAGAAAACGCTGCACAACCAGAAGAGGTGACCGGACCCTGAGGAGGATTGTGGAGAAGGGCCGATTCCAGACCTTGGGGGACCTGCGGAAGCAGTGGACTGAGTCTGGAGTAGAAACATCCAGAGCCACCGTGCACAGGCGTGTGCAGGAAATGGGCTACAGGTGCCGCATTCCCCAGGTCAAGCCACTTTTGAACCAGAAACAGCGGCAGAAGCGCCTGACCTGGGCTACAGAGAAGCAGCACTGGACTGTTGCTCAGTGGTCCAAAGTACTTTTTTCGGATGAAAGCAAATTTTGCATGTCATTCGGAAATCAAGGTGCCAGAGTCTGGAGGAAGACTGGGGAGAAGGAAATGCCAAAATGCCTGAAGTCCAGTGTCAAGTACCCACAGTCAGTGATGGTCTGGGGTGCCATGTCAGCTGCTGGTGTTGGTCCACTGTGTTTTATCAAAGGCAGGGTCAATGCAGCTAGCTATCAGGAGATTTCAGCACTTCATGCTTCCATCTGCTGAAAAGCTTTATGGAGATGAAGATTTCATTTTTCAACAAGACCTGGCACCTGCTCACAGTGCCAAAACCACTGGTAAATGGTTTACTGACCATGGTATTACTGTGCTCAATTGGCCTGCCAACTCTCCTGACCTGAACCCCATAGAGAATCTGTGGGATATTGTGAAGAGGAAGTTGAGAGACACCAGACCCAACACTGTGGATGAGCTTAAGGCCGCTATCGAAGCATCCTGGGCCTCCATAACACCTCAGCAGTGCCACAGGCTGATTGCCTCCATGCCACGCCGCATTGAAGCAGTCATTTCTGCGAAAGGATTCCCGACCAAGTATTGAGTGCATAACTGAACATAATTATTTGAAGGTTGACTTTTTTGTATTAAAACACTTTTCTTTTATTGGTCGGATGAAATATGCAAATTTTTTGAGATAGGAATTTGGAGTTTTCATGAGCTGTATGCCAAAATCATCAATATTAAAACAATAAAAGGCTTGAACTACTTCAGTTGTGTGTAATGAATCTAAAATATATGAAAGTCTAATGTTTATCAGTACATTACAGAAAATATTGAACTTTATCACAATATGCTAATTATATGAGAAGGACCTGTATATCCTCTTTACAGCATTAAGCTCCTCCCCTTTACCACAGTAGGCTCCTCCCATTTCCCCACAGTAGGCTCCTCCCCTTTACCACATTAGACTCCTCCCCTTTCCCACAGTAGGCTCCTCCCCTTTACCATATTAGGCTCCCCCCCTTTACCACAGTAGGCTCCTCCCATTTCCCCACAATAGGCTCCTCCCCTTTACAAACTTAGACCCCTCCCCTTTACCATATTAGGCTCCTCCCCTTTACCACATTAGGCTCCTCCCCTTTACCACATTAGGCCCCTCCCCTTTACCACATTAGGCTCCTCCCCTTTACAGCATTAGGCTCCTCCCCTTTACAATGTTAGGCTCCTCCCTTCACCACATTAGGCTCCTCCCCTTTACCATATCAGGCTCCTCCCTTTACCACATTAGGCTCCTCCCCTTTACACCATTAAGCTCCTCCCTTTTACCACGTTAGGCTCCTCCCCTTTATACCATTAGGCTCCTCCCCTTTACCACATTAGGCTCCTCCCCTTTACCATATTAGGCCCCTCCCCTTTACCATATTAGGCCCCTCCCCTTTACCGCTTTAGGCTCCGCCCCTTCACCACATTAGGCTCCTCCCCTTTACCATATTAGGCTCCTCCCTTTTACCATATTAGGCTCCTCCCCTTTTCCATATTAGGCCCCTCCCCTTTACCGCTTTAGGCTCCGCCCCTTCACCACATTAGGCTCCTCCCCTTTACCATATTAGGCTCCTCCCTTTTACCATATTAGGCTCCTCCCCTTTACCATATTAGGCCCATCCCCTTTACCACATTAGGCCCCTCCCCTTTACCACATTAGGCTCCTCCCCTTCACCACATTAGGCTCCTCCCCTTTACAATATTAGGCCCACCCCCTTTACCACATTAGGCCCCTCCCCTTTACCACATTAGGCTCCTCCTCTTTACCATATTATGCTCCTCCCCTTTACCACATTAGGCCCCTCCCCTTTACCACATTAGGCTCCTCCTCTTTACCATATTATGCTCCTCCCCTTTACAGCATTAGGCTCCTCCCCTTCACCACATTAGGCTCCTCCCCTTTACAATATTAGGCCCATCCCCTTTACCACATTAGGCTCCTCCCCTTGCCACATTAAGCTCCTCCCCTTTACCGTGTTAGGCTCCTCCCCTTTACCTTTATAGCCTCTCGGACCATAGGGGTCAGCCATGATAATTTTTTTCGCCGCCATTGCCCAAAATGTTTACGCAGGGGCGGGGCTTATTAACAAATTGGCCATAACTCCTTAACCATAGGTCCTATCATCATCAAACTTGCTGGGTATGTGCAGAAGTCATGTGGTAGCATGTCCCTCAAAGCTTATCGAGATTAACCCATAGGGGGCGCCACAAATGCCCCCTGACTCTGATTGACCTGTATTACACTTGTACAGCTCATGGTGCTCTACAATATAGCCTCTCGGACAGTTTTTTGAATTTCCGCTAGGGGACGCTGTTATTAAGCCCCGACTGAAGAAAGTTTGAGAGGCCACGCCCCGCACACCGTAAGTCCGATTGACTTGAAATTTCTCACACAGGTGTATGTTAGGGTGCTCTACAAAAAAGCCTCTGGGACCATATAAATCCGCCAGGGAATATTTCCCGCTGATTAGCATAAACTGAAAAACAGGGTGTTATCCACAACTTTCTGAAATTTTACTGTATCAACACTAAATTTCTCGTGAAGCCCCGGGGGACTACAATAAACATACCCGTAAAAGATTATTAGGACAACTTGAAAAACATGGCCGCCATTGACCAAAAACATTACGCACGGGCGGGGCCTATCCACAAATTGGCCATAACTCCTTAACCATAGGTCCTATCATCATCAAACTTGCTGGGCATGTGCAGAAGTCATGTGGTAACATGTCCCTGGAAGCTTATCGAGATTAACCCATAGGGGGCGCTACAAATGCCCCCTGACTCTGATTGAATTCAAATTTCTTACACATGTACAGCTCATGGTGCTCTACAATATAGCCTCTCGGACAATAGGGGTCAGCCATGATTTTTTTTTTCGCCGCCATTGCCCAAAACGTTTACGCAGGGGTGGGGCTTATTAACTAATTGGCCATAACTCCTTAACCATAGGTCCTATCATCATCAAACTTGCTGGGTATGTGCAGAAGTCATGTGGTAGCATGTCCCTGGAAGCTTATCGAGATTAACCCATAGGGGGCGCCACAAATGCCCCCTGACTCTGATTGACTTGAAATTTCTTTTTTCTTGTACAGCTCATGGTGCTCTACAATACAGGTCCTTCTCATATAATTAGCATATTGTGATAAAGTTGATTATTTTCCATAATGTAATGATAATAATTGAACTTTCATATATTTTAGATTCATTGCACACCAACTGAAATATTTCAGGTCTTTTGTTGTTTTAATACTGATGATTTTGGCATACAGCTCATGAAAACCCCAAATTCCTATCTCCAAAAATTAGCATATCATGAAAAGGTACTCTAAAGGAGCTCTTAACCTAATCATCTGAATCAACTAATTAACTCTAAACACCTGCAAAAGATTCCTGAGGCTTTTAAAAACTCCCAGCCTGGTTCATTACTCAAAACCGCAATCATGGGTAAGACTGCCGACCTGACTGCTGTCCAGAAGGCCATCATTGACACCCTTAAAGCGGCAACGAGTAACTTTTAAATATCTTTTAAACAGCCTCATGTTTCCTCTCATAATCATAAATTACCTTTAACAGCAAACGAGACCATCAGTGCAAAGAAAGACGTTTTTATATAGTTTTTATTACTGCATTTGATCTGGTCGTACGCCCAGTCCGATTTTCGGTTCACGCGTGCATGCTCTATGGTCACATATCCGTATTGGTCACAGATTTCAGTGTGGCGCAGTTACGCGATTTGAGAAGCCTATCCCTCCAGGTGAGGGAAGGGGAGCGGGAGCCTTGTTTGAGACAGTTGTTTGTCGTCATAATGACTGATAACGGGGCTGAACCATAAAAGAAAAAAAAGAAAATGCAATGAAGAAAAGCGAAAAGGGAGAGTGATAGTCGGGCGGGAGGGCGTTGCCAAGCAACGTATACACAATTTCACGCAGCGAACGTAGACTGCAGTGTTTACTCCTAAATGAATGAGCGGTAGCCTACTAAAACAAAGTTTACTTTGCCTCACCAGCATCATCAGATGACCATTATTCATCTGAAATAGTCATTATTTACAACATAAACACATTACCTCATCGTGATCCATTCTAACTAACTGCCATCTCTCGTTCATTCGCTTTGTGTGGGGACACGGACTCGTTCAGCTCCGTGAGAGGTGACAATGCATCAACTCATTGCAATCAGGTGTGTTTAGCACTTACTGGCATTAGTTGATGCTGTGTCACCCATAGACTCACGGAGCCGAAAAGAGTCCGGTGCCCTCACACTTTGCTTTCAACACACGGACACGCACCATATTGCTTCCTGATTATTTGAATCTGAACGCCCTGCACGAGCTAGAAAACAGCTTCACGACAGCTGGCGTCGTAATAATACTACCGCTTTTGTTCAAAGGTGTCGCCAACGTGCCGACTTACTCGTAGTGGCTTTAAGCAAGAGGGTAAGACACAGAAATACATTTCTGAGCGAATAGGCTGTTCCCAGAGTGCTGTATCAAGGCACCTCAGTGGGAAGTCTGTGGGAAGGAAAAAGTGTGGCAGAAAACGCTGCACAACCAGAAGAGGTGACCGGACCCTGAGGAGGATTGTGGAGAAGGGCCGATTCCAGACCTTGGGGGACCTGCGGAAGCAGTGGACTGAGTCTGGAGTAGAAACATCCAGAGCCACCGTGCACAGGCGTGTGCAGGAAATGGGCTACAGGTGCCGCATTCCCCAGGTCAAGCCACTTTTGAACCAGAAACAGCGGCAGAAGCGCCTGACCTGGGCTACAGAGAAGCAGCACTGGACTGTTGCTCATTGGTCCAAAGTACTTTTTTCGGATGAAAGCAAATTTTGCATGTCATTCGGAAATCAAGGTGCCAGAGTCTGGAGGAAGACTGGGGAGAAGGAAATGCCAAAATGCCTGAAGTCCAGTGTCAAGTACCCACAGTCAGTGATGGTCTGGGGTGCCATGTCAGCTGCTGGTGTTGGTCCACTGTGTTTTATCAAAGGCAGGGTCAATGCAGCTAGCTATCAGGAGATTTCAGCACTTCATGCTTCCATCTGCTGAAAAGCTTTATGGAGATGAAGATTTCATTTTTCAACAAGACCTGGCACCTGCTCACAGTGCCAAAACCACTGGTAAATGGTTTACTGACCATGGTATTACTGTGCTCAATTGGCCTGCCAACTCTCCTGACCTGAACCCCATAGAGAATCTGTGGGATATTGTGAAGAGGAAGTTGAGAGACACCAGACCCAACACTGTGGATGAGCTTAAGGCCGCTATCGAAGCATCCTGGGCCTCCATAACACCTCAGCAGTGCCACAGGCTGATTGCCTCCATGCCACGCCGCATTGAAGCAGTCATTTCTGCGAAAGGATTCCCGACCAAGTATTGAGTGCATAACTGAACATAATTATTTGAAGGTTGACTTTTTTGTATTAAAACACTTTTCTTTTATTGGTCGGATGAAATATGCAAATTTTTTGAGATAGGAATTTGGAGTTTTCATGAGCTGTATGCCAAAATCATCAATATTAAAACAATAAAAGGCTTGAACTACTTCAGTTGTGTGTAATGAATCTAAAATATATGAAAGTCTAATGTTTATCAGTACATTACAGAAAATATTGAACTTTATCACAATATGCTAATTATATGAGAAGGACCTGTATATCCTCTTTACAGCATTAAGCTCCTCCCCTTTACCACAGTAGGCTCCTCCCATTTCCCCACAGTAGGCTCCTCCCCTTTACCACATTAGACTCCTCCCCTTTCCCACAGTAGGCTCCTCCCCTTTACCATATTAGGCTCCCCCCCTTTACCACAGTAGGCTCCTCCCATTTCCCCACAATAGGCTCCTCCCCTTTACAAAATTAGACCCCTCCCCTTTACCATATTAGGCTCCTCCCCTTTACCACATTAGGCTCCTCCTCTTTACCACATTAGGCCCCTCCCCTTTACCACATTAGGCTCCTCCCCTTTACAGCATTAGGCTCCTCCCCTTTACAATGTTAGGCTCCTCCCCTTCACCACATTAGGCTCCTCCCCTTTACCATATCAGGCTCCTCCCTTTACCACATTAGGCTCCTCCCCTTTACACCATTAAGCTCCTCCCTTTTACCACGTTAGGCTCCTCCCCTTTACACCATTAGGCTCCTCCCCTTTACCACATTAGGCTCCTCCCCTTTACCATATTAGGCTCCTCCCTTTTACCATATTAGGCTCCTCCCCTTTACCATATTAGGCCCCTCCCCTTTACCGCTTTAGGCTCCGCCCCTTCACCACATTAGGCTCCTCCCCTTTACCATATTAGGCTCCTCCCTTTTACCATATTAGGCTCCTCCCCTTTACCATATTAGGCCCATCCCCTTTACCACATTAGGCCCCTCCCCTTTACCACATTAGGCTCCTCCCCTTCACCACATTACGCTCCTCCCCTTTACAATATTAGGCCCACCCCCTTTACCACATTAGGCCCCTCCCCTTTACCACATTAGGCTCCTCCTCTTTACCATATTATGCTCCTCCCCTTTACCACATTAGGCCCCTCCCCTTTACCACATTAGGCTCCTCCTCTTTACCATATTATGCTCCTCCCCTTTACAGCATTAGGCTCCTCCCCTTCACCACATTAGGCTCCTCCCCTTTACAATATTAGGCCCATCCCCTTTACCACATTAGGCTCCTCCCCTTGCCACATTAAGCTCCTCCCCTTTACCGTGTTAGGCTCCTCCCCTTTACCTTTATAGCCTCTCGGACCATAGGGGTCAGCCATGATAATTTTTTTCGCCGCCATTGCCCAAAATGTTTACGCAGGGGCGGGGCTTATTAACAAATTGGCCATAACTCCTTAACCATAGGTCCTATCATCATCAAACTTGCTGGGTATGTGCAGAAGTCATGTGGTAGCATGTCCCTCAAAGCTTATCGAGATTAACCCATAGGGGGCGCCACAAATGCCCCCTGACTCTGATTGACCTGTATTACACTTGTACAGCTCATGGTGCTCTACAATATAGCCTCTCGGACAGTTTTTTGAATTTCCGCTAGGGGACGCTGTTATTAAGCCCCGACTGAAGAAAGTTTGAGAGGCCACGCCCCGCACACCGTAAGTCCGATTGACTTGAAATTTCTCACACAGGTGTATGTTAGGGTGCTCTACAAAAAAGCCTCTGGGACCATATAAATCCGCCAGGGAATATTTCCCGCTGATTAGCATAAACTGAAAAACAGGGTGTTATCCACAACTTTCTGAAATTTTACTGTATCAACACTAAATTTCTCGTGAAGCCCCGGGGGACTACAATAAACATACCCGTAAAAGATTATTAGGACAACTTGAAAAACATGGCCGCCATTGACCAAAAACATTACGCACGGGCGGGGCCTATCCACAAATTGGCCATAACTCCTTAACCATAGGTCCTATCATCATCAAACTTGCTGGGCATGTGCAGAAGTCATGTGGTAACATGTCCCTGGAAGCTTATCGAGATTAACCCATAGGGGGCGCTACAAATGCCCCCTGACTCTGATTGAATTCAAATTTCTTACACATGTACAGCTCATGGTGCTCTACAATATAGCCTCTCGGACAATAGGGGTCAGCCATGATTTTTTTTTTCGCCGCCATTGCCCAAAACGTTTACGCAGGGGTGGGGCTTATTAACTAATTGGCCATAACTCCTTAACCATAGGTCCTATCATCATCAAACTTGCTGGGTATGTGCAGAAGTCATGTGGTAGCATGTCCCTGGAAGCTTATCGAGATTAACCCATAGGGGGCGCCACAAATGCCCCCTGACTCTGATTGACTTGAAATTTCTTTTTTCTTGTACAGCTCATGGTGCTCTACAATACAGGTCCTTCTCATATAATTAGCATATTGTGATAAAGTTGATTATTTTCCATAATGTAATGATAATAATTGAACTTTCATATATTTTAGATTCATTGCACACCAACTGAAATATTTCAGGTCTTTTGTTGTTTTAATACTGATGATTTTGGCATACAGCTCATGAAAACCCCAAATTCCTATCTCCAAAAATTAGCATATCATGAAAAGGTACTCTAAAGGAGCTCTTAACCTAATCATCTGAATCAACTAATTAACTCTAAACACCTGCAAAAGATTCCTGAGGCTTTTAAAAACTCCCAGCCTGGTTCATTACTCAAAACCGCAATCATGGGTAAGACTGCCGACCTGACTGCTGTCCAGAAGGCCATCATTGACACCCTTAAAGCGGCAACGAGTAACTTTTAAATATCTTTTAAACAGCCTCATGTTTCCTCTCATAATCATAAATTACCTTTAACAGCAAACGAGACCATCAGTGCAAAGAAAGACGTTTTTATATAGTTTTTATTACTGCATTTGATCTGGTCGTACGCCCAGTCCGATTTTCGGTTCACGCGTGCATGCTCTATGGTCACATATCCGTATTGGTCACGGATTTCAGTGTGGCGCAGTTACGCGATTTGAGAAGCCTATCCCTCCAGGTGAGGGAAGGGGAGCGGGAGCCTTGTTTGAGACAGTTGTTTGTCGTCATAATGACTGATAACGGGGCTGAACCATAAAAGAAAAAAAAGAAAATGCAATGAAGAAAAGCGAAAAGGGAGAGTGATAGTCGGGCGGGAGGGCGTTGCCAAGCAACGTATACACAATTTCACGCAGCGAACGTAGACTGCAGTGTTTACTCCTAAATGAATGAGCGGTAGCCTACTAAAACAAAGTTTACTTTGCCTCACCAGCATCATCAGATGACCATTATTCATCTGAAATAGTCATTATTTACAACATAAACACATTACCTCATCGTGATCCATTCTAACTAACTGCCATCTCTCGTTCATTCGCTTTGTGTGGGGACACGGACTCGTTCAGCTCCGTGAGAGGTGACAATGCATCAACTCATTGCAATCAGGTGTGTTTAGCACTTACTGGCATTAGTTGATGCTGTGTCACCCATAGACTCACGGAGCCGAAAAGAGTCCGGTGCCCTCACACTTTGCTTTCAACACACGGACACGCACCATATTGCTTCCTGATTATTTGAATCTGAACGCCCTGCACGAGCTAGAAAACAGCTTCACGACAGCTGGCGTCGTAATAATACTACCGCTTTTGTTCAAAGGTGTCGCCAACGTGCCGACTTACTCGTAGTGGCTTTAAGCAAGAGGGTAAGACACAGAAATACATTTCTGAGCGAATAGGCTGTTCCCAGAGTGCTGTATCAAGGCACCTCAGTGGGAAGTCTGTGGGAAGGAAAAAGTGTGGCAGAAAACGCTGCACAACCAGAAGAGGTGACCGGACCCTGAGGAGGATTGTGGAGAAGGGCCGATTCCAGACCTTGGGGGACCTGCGGAAGCAGTGGACTGAGTCTGGAGTAGAAACATCCAGAGCCACCGTGCACAGGCGTGTGCAGGAAATGGGCTACAGGTGCCGCATTCCCCAGGTCAAGCCACTTTTGAACCAGAAACAGCGGCAGAAGCGCCTGACCTGGGCTACAGAGAAGCAGCACTGGACTGTTGCTCAGTGGTCCAAAGTACTTTTTTCGGATGAAAGCAAATTTTGCATGTCATTCGGAAATCAAGGTGCCAGAGTCTGGAGGAAGACTGGGGAGAAGGAAATGCCAAAATGCCTGAAGTCCAGTGTCAAGTACCCACAGTCAGTGATGGTCTGGGGTGCCATGTCAGCTGCTGGTGTTGGTCCACTGTGTTTTATCAAAGGCAGGGTCAATGCAGCTAGCTATCAGGAGATTTCAGCACTTCATGCTTCCATCTGCTGAAAAGCTTTATGGAGATGAAGATTTCATTTTTCAACAAGACCTGGCACCTGCTCACAGTGCCAAAACCACTGGTAAATGGTTTACTGACCATGGTATTACTGTGCTCAATTGGCCTGCCAACTCTCCTGACCTGAACCCCATAGAGAATCTGTGGGATATTGTGAAGAGGAAGTTGAGAGACACCAGACCCAACACTGGGGATGAGCTTAAGGCCGCTATCGAAGCATCCTGGGCCTCCATAACACCTCAGCAGTGCCACAGGCTGATTGCCTCCATGCCACGCCGCATTGAAGCAGTCATTTCTGCGAAAGGATTCCCGACCAAGTATTGAGTGCATAACTGAACATAATTATTTGAAGGTTGACTTTTTTGTATTAAAACACTTTTCTTTTATTGGTCGGATGAGATATGCAAATTTTTTGAGATAGGAATTTGGAGTTTTCATGAGCTGTATGCCAAAATCATCAATATTAAAACAATAAAAGGCTTGAACTACTTCAGTTGTGTGTAATGAATCTAAAATATATGAAAGTCTAATGTTTATCAGTACATTACAGAAAATATTGAACTTTATCACAATATGCTAATTATATGAGAAGGACCTGTATATCCTCTTTACAGCATTAAGCTCCTCCCCTTTACCACAGTAGGCCCCTCCCATTTCCCCACATTAGGCTCCTCCCCTTTACCACATTAGACTCCTCCCCTTTCCCACAGTAGGCTCCCCCCTTTACCATATTAGGCTCCTCCCCTTTACCACATTAGACTCCTCCCCTTTACCATATTAGGCTCCTCCCCTTTACCACATTAGGCTCCTCCCCTTTACCACAGTAGGCCCCTCCCCTTTACCACATTAGGCTCCTCCCCGTTACAGCATTAGGCTCCTCCCCTTTACAGCATTAGGCTCTTCCCCTTTACCATATCAGGCTCCTCCCCTTTACAATGGTAGGCTCCTCCCCTTCACCACATTAGGCTCCTCCCCTTTACCATATCAGGCTCCTCCCTTTACCACATTAGGCTCCTCCCCTTTACAATGTTAGGCTCCTCCCCTTTACACCATTAAGCTCCTCCCTTTTACCACGTTAGGCTCCTCCCCTTTACCATATTAGGCCCCTCCCCTTTACAATATTAGGCACATCCCCTTTACCACATTAGGCCCCTCCCCTTTACCGCTTTAGGCTCCGCCCCTTCACCACATTAGGCTCCTCCCCTTTACCATATTAGGCTCCTCCCTTTTACAATATTAGGCTCCTCCCCTTTACCATATTAGGCCCATCCCCTTTACCACATTAGGCCCCCCCCCTTTACCACATTAGGCTCCTCCCCTTCACCACATTAGGCTCCTCCCCTTTACAATATTAGGCCCACCCCCTTTACCACATTAGGCCCCTCCCCTTTACCACATTAGGCTCCTCCTCTTTACCATATTATGCTCCTCCCCTTTACCACATTAGGCCCCTCCCCTTTACCACATTAGGCTCCTCCTCTTTACCATATTATGCTCCTCCCCTTTACAGCATTAGGCTCCTCCCCTTCACCACATTAGGCTCCTCCCCTTTACAATATTAGGCCCATCCCCTTTACCACATTAGGCTCCTCCCCTTGCCACATTAAGCTCCTCCCCTTTACCGTGTTAGGCTCCTCCCCTTTACCTTTATAGCCTCTCGGACCATAGGGGTCAGCCATGATAATTTTTTTCGCCGCCATTGCCCAAAATGTTTACGCAGGGGCGGGGCTTATTAACAAATTGGCCATAACTCCTTAACCATAGGTCCTATCATCATCAAACTTGCTGGGTATGTGCAGAAGTCATGTGGTAGCATGTCCCTCAAAGCTTATCGAGATTAACCCATAGGGGGCGCCACAAATGCCCCCTGACTCTGATTGACCTGTATTACACTTGTACAGCTCATGGTACTCTACAATATAGCCTCTCGGACAGTTTTTTGAATTTCCGCTAGGGGACGCTGTTATTAAGCCCCGACTGAAGAAAGTTTGAGAGGCCACGCCCCGCACACCGTAAGTCCGATTGACTTGAAATTTCTCACACAGGTGTATGTTAGGGTGCTCTACAAAAAAGCCTCTGGGACCATATAAATCCGCCAGGGAATATTTCCCGCTGATTAGCATAAACTGAAAAACAGGGTGTTATCCACAACTTTCTGAAATTTTACTGTATCAACACTAAATTTCTCGTGAAGCCCCGGGGGACTACAATAAACATACCCGTAAAAGATTATTAGGACAACTTGAAAAACATGGCCGCCATTGACCAAAAACATTACGCACGGGCGGGGCCTATCCACAAATTGGCCATAACTCCTTAACCATAGGTCCTATCATCATCAAACTTGCTGGGCATGTGCAGAAGTCATGTGGTAACATGTCCCTGGAAGCTTATCGAGATTAACCCATAGGGGGCGCTACAAATGCCCCCTGACTCTGATTGAATTCAAATTTCTTACACATGTACAGCTCATGGTGCTCTACAATATAGCCTCTCGGACAATAGGGGTCAGCCATGATTTTTTTTTTCGCCGCCATTGCCCAAAACGTTTACGCAGGGGTGGGGCTTATTAACTAATTGGCCATAACTCCTTAACCATAGGTCCTATCATCATCAAACTTGCTGGGTATGTGCAGAAGTCATGTGGTAGCATGTCCCTGGAAGCTTATCGAGATTAACCCATAGGGGGCGCCACAAATGCCCCCTGACTCTGATTGACTTGAAATTTCTTTTTTCTTGTACAGCTCATGGTGCTCTACAATACAGGTCCTTCTCATATAATTAGCATATTGTGATAAAGTTGATTATTTTCCATAATGTAATGATAATAATTGAACTTTCATATATTTTAGATTCATTGCACACCAACTGAAATATTTCAGGTCTTTTGTTGTTTTAATACTGATGATTTTGGCATACAGCTCATGAAAACCCCAAATTCCTATCTCCAAAAATTAGCATATCATGAAAAGGTACTCTAAAGGAGCTCTTAACCTAATCATCTGAATCAACTAATTAACTCTAAACACCTGCAAAAGATTCCTGAGGCTTTTAAAAACTCCCAGCCTGGTTCATTACTCAAAACCGCAATCATGGGTAAGACTGCCGACCTGACTGCTGTCCAGAAGGCCATCATTGACACCCTTAAAGCGGCAACGAGTAACTTTTAAATATCTTTTAAACAGCCTCATGTTTCCTCTCATAATCATAAATTACCTTTAACAGCAAACGAGACCATCAGTGCAAAGAAAGACGTTTTTATATAGTTTTTATTACTGCATTTGATCTGGTCGTACGCCCAGTCCGATTTTCGGTTCACGCGTGCATGCTCTATGGTCACATATCCGTATTGGTCACGGATTTCAGTGTGGCGCAGTTACGCGATTTGAGAAGCCTATCCCTCCAGGTGAGGGAAGGGGAGCGGGAGCCTTGTTTGAGACAGTTGTTTGTCGTCATAATGACTGATAACGGGGCTGAACCATAAAAGAAAAAAAAGAAAATGCAATGAAGAAAAGCGAAAAGGGAGAGTGATAGTCGGGCGGGAGGGCGTTGCCAAGCAACGTATACACAATTTCACGCAGCGAACGTAGACTGCAGTGTTTACTCCTAAATGAATGAGCGGTAGCCTACTAAAACAAAGTTTACTTTGCCTCACCAGCATCATCAGATGACCATTATTCATCTGAAATAGTCATTATTTACAACATAAACACATTACCTCATCGTGATCCATTCTAACTAACTGCCATCTCTCGTTCATTCGCTTTGTGTGGGGACACGGACTCGTTCAGCTCCGTGAGAGGTGACAATGCATCAACTCATTGCAATCAGGTGTGTTTAGCACTTACTGGCATTAGTTGATGCTGTGTCACCCATAGACTCACGGAGCCGAAAAGAGTCCGGTGCCCTCACACTTTGCTTTCAACACACGGACACGCACCATATTGCTTCCTGATTATTTGAATCTGAACGCCCTGCACGAGCTAGAAAACAGCTTCACGACAGCTGGCGTCGTAATAATACTACCGCTTTTGTTCAAAGGTGTCGCCAACGTGCCGACTTACTCGTAGTGGCTTTAAGCAAGAGGGTAAGACACAGAAATACATTTCTGAGCGAATAGGCTGTTCCCAGAGTGCTGTATCAAGGCACCTCAGTGGGAAGTCTGTGGGAAGGAAAAAGTGTGGCAGAAAACGCTGCACAACCAGAAGAGGTGACCGGACCCTGAGGAGGATTGTGGAGAAGGGCCGATTCCAGACCTTGGGGGACCTGCGGAAGCAGTGGACTGAGTCTGGAGTAGAAACATCCAGAGCCACCGTGCACAGGCGTGTGCAGGAAATGGGCTACAGGTGCCGCATTCCCCAGGTCAAGCCACTTTTGAACCAGAAACAGCGGCAGAAGCGCCTGACCTGGGCTACAGAGAAGCAGCACTGGACTGTTGCTCAGTGGTCCAAAGTACTTTTTTCGGATGAAAGCAAATTTTGCATGTCATTCGGAAATCAAGGTGCCAGAGTCTGGAGGAAGACTGGGGAGAAGGAAATGCCAAAATGCCTGAAGTCCAGTGTCAAGTACCCACAGTCAGTGATGGTCTGGGGTGCCATGTCAGCTGCTGGTGTTGGTCCACTGTGTTTTATCAAAGGCAGGGTCAATGCAGCTAGCTATCAGGAGATTTCAGCACTTCATGCTTCCATCTGCTGAAAAGCTTTATGGAGATGAAGATTTCATTTTTCAACAAGACCTGGCACCTGCTCACAGTGCCAAAACCACTGGTAAATGGTTTACTGACCATGGTATTACTGTGCTCAATTGGCCTGCCAACTCTCCTGACCTGAACCCCATAGAGAATCTGTGGGATATTGTGAAGAGGAAGTTGAGAGACACCAGACCCAACACTGTGGATGAGCTTAAGGCCGCTATCGAAGCATCCTGGGCCTCCATAACACCTCAGCAGTGCCACAGGCTGATTGCCTCCATGCCACGCCGCATTGAAGCAGTCATTTCTGCGAAAGGATTCCCGACCAAGTATTGAGTGCATAACTGAACATAATTATTTGAAGGTTGACTTTTTTGTATTAAAACACTTTTCTTTTATTGGTCGGATGAAATATGCAAATTTTTTGAGATAGGAATTTGGAGTTTTCATGAGCTGTATGCCAAAATCATCAATATTAAAACAATAAAAGGCTTGAACTACTTCAGTTGTGTGTAATGAATCTAAAATATATGAAAGTCTAATGTTTATCAGTACATTACAGAAAATATTGAACTTTATCACAATATGCTAATTATATGAGAAGGACCTGTATATCCTCTTTACAGCATTAAGCTCCTCCCCTTTACCACAGTAGGCTCCTCCCATTTCCCCACAGTAGGCTCCTCCCCTTTACCACATTAGACTCCTCCCCTTTCCCACAGTAGGCTCCTCCCCTTTACCATATTAGGCTCCCCCCCTTTACCACAGTAGGCTCCTCCCATTTCCCCACAATAGGCTCCTCCCCTTTACAAAATTAGACCCCTCCCCTTTACCATATTAGGCTCCTCCCCTTTACCACATTAGGCTCCTCCCCTTTACCACAGTAGGCCCCTCCCCTTTACCACATTAGGCTCCTCCCCTTTACAGCATTAGGCTCCTCCCCTTTACAATGTTAGGCTCCTCCCCTTCACCACATTAGGCTCCTCCCCTTTACCATATCAGGCTCCTCCCTTTACCACATTAGGCTCCTCCCCTTTACACCATTAAGCTCCTCCCTTTTACCACGTTAGGCTCCTCCCCTTTACACCATTAGGCTCCTCCCCTTTACCACATTAGGCTCCTCCCCTTTTCCATATTAGGCCCCTCCCCTTTACCGCTTTAGGCTCCTCCCCTTTTCCATATTAGGCCCCTCCCCTTTACCGCTTTAGGCTCCGCCCCTTCACCACATTAGGCTCCTCCCCTTTACCATATTAGGCTCCTCCCTTTTACCATATTAGGCTCCTCCCCTTTACCATATTAGGCCCATCCCCTTTACCACATTAGGCCCCTCCCCTTTACCACATTAGGCTCCTCCCCTTTACAATATTAGGCCCACCCCCTTTACCACATTAGGCCCCTCCCCTTTACCACATTAGGCTCCTCCTCTTTACCATATTATGCTCCTCCCCTTTACCACATTAGGCCCCTCCCCTTTACCACATTAGGCTCCTCCTCTTTACCATATTATGCTCCTCCCCTTTACAGCATTAGGCTCCTCCCCTTCACCACATTAGGCTCCTCCCCTTTACAATATTAGGCCCATCCCCTTTAACACATTAGGCTCCTCCCCTTGCCACATTAAGCTCCTCCCCTTTACCGTGTTAGGCCCATCCCCTTTACCACATTAGGCTCCTCCCCTTGCCACATTAAGCTCCTCCCCTTTACCGTGTTAGGCTCCTCCCCTTTACCTTTATAGCCTCTCGGACCATAGGGGTCAGCCATGATAATTTTTTTCGCCGCCATTGCCCAAAATGTTTACGCAGGGGCGGGGCTTATTAACAAATTGGCCATAACTCCTTAACCATAGGTCCTATCATCATCAAACTTGCTGGGTATGTGCAGAAGTCATGTGGTAGCATGTCCCTCAAAGCTTATCGAGATTAACCCATAGGGGGCGCCACAAATGCCCCCTGACTCTGATTGACCTGTATTACACTTGTACAGCTCATGGTGCTCTACAATATAGCCTCTCGGACAGTTTTTTGAATTTCCGCTAGGGGACGCTGTTATTAAGCCCCGACTGAAGAAAGTTTGAGAGGCCACGCCCCGCACACCGTAAGTCCGATTGACTTGAAATTTCTCACACAGGTGTATGTTAGGGTGCTCTACAAAAAAGCCTCTGGGACCATATAAATCCGCCAGGGAATATTTCCCGCTGATTAGCATAAACTGAAAAACAGGGTGTTATCCACAACTTTCTGAAATTTTACTGTATCAACACTAAATTTCTCGTGAAGCCCCGGGGGACTACAATAAACATACCCGTAAAAGATTATTAGGACAACTTGAAAAACATGGCCGCCATTGACCAAAAACATTACGCACGGGCGGGGCCTATCCACAAATTGGCCATAACTCCTTAACCATAGGTCCTATCATCATCAAACTTGCTGGGCATGTGCAGAAGTCATGTGGTAACATGTCCCTGGAAGCTTATCGAGATTAACCCATAGGGGGCGCTACAAATGCCCCCTGACTCTGATTGAATTCAAATTTCTTACACATGTACAGCTCATGGTGCTCTACAATATAGCCTCTCGGACAATAGGGGTCAGCCATGATTTTTTTTTTCGCCGCCATTGCCCAAAACGTTTACGCAGGGGTGGGGCTTATTAACTAATTGGCCATAACTCCTTAACCATAGGTCCTATCATCATCAAACTTGCTGGGTATGTGCAGAAGTCATGTGGTAGCATGTCCCTGGAAGCTTATCGAGATTAACCCATAGGGGGCGCCACAAATGCCCCCTGACTCTGATTGACTTGAAATTTCTTTTTTCTTGTACAGCTCATGGTGCTCTACAATACAGGTCCTTCTCATATAATTAGCATATTGTGATAAAGTTGATTATTTTCCATAATGTAATGATAATAATTGAACTTTCATATATTTTAGATTCATTGCACACCAACTGAAATATTTCAGGTCTTTTGTTGTTTTAATACTGATGATTTTGGCATACAGCTCATGAAAACCCCAAATTCCTATCTCCAAAAATTAGCATATCATGAAAAGGTACTCTAAAGGAGCTCTTAACCTAATCATCTGAATCAACTAATTAACTCTAAACACCTGCAAAAGATTCCTGAGGCTTTTAAAAACTCCCAGCCTGGTTCATTACTCAAAACCGCAATCATGGGTAAGACTGCCGACCTGACTGCTGTCCAGAAGGCCATCATTGACACCCTTAAAGCGGCAACGAGTAACTTTTAAATATCTTTTAAACAGCCTCATGTTTCCTCTCATAATCATAAATTACCTTTAACAGCAAACGAGACCATCAGTGCAAAGAAAGACGTTTTTATATAGTTTTTATTACTGCATTTGATCTGGTCGTACGCCCAGTCCGATTTTCGGTTCACGCGTGCATGCTCTATGGTCACATATCCGTATTGGTCACAGATTTCAGTGTGGCGCAGTTACGCGATTTGAGAAGCCTATCCCTCCAGGTGAGGGAAGGGGAGCGGGAGCCTTGTTTGAGACAGTTGTTTGTCGTCATAATGACTGATAACGGGGCTGAACCATAAAAGAAAAAAAAGAAAATGCAATGAAGAAAAGCGAAAAGGGAGAGTGATAGTCGGGCGGGAGGGCGTTGCCAAGCAACGTATACACAATTTCACGCAGCGAACGTAGACTGCAGTGTTTACTCCTAAATGAATGAGCGGTAGCCTACTAAAACAAAGTTTACTTTGCCTCACCAGCATCATCAGATGACCATTATTCATCTGAAATAGTCATTATTTACAACATAAACACATTACCTCATCGTGATCCATTCTAACTAACTGCCATCTCTCGTTCATTCGCTTTGTGTGGGGACACGGACTCGTTCAGCTCCGTGAGAGGTGACAATGCATCAACTCATTGCAATCAGGTGTGTTTAGCACTTACTGGCATTAGTTGATGCTGTGTCACCCATAGACTCACGGAGCCGAAAAGAGTCCGGTGCCCTCACACTTTGCTTTCAACACACGGACACGCACCATATTGCTTCCTGATTATTTGAATCTGAACGCCCTGCACGAGCTAGAAAACAGCTTCACGACAGCTGGCGTCGTAATAATACTACCGCTTTTGTTCAAAGGTGTCGCCAACGTGCCGACTTACTCGTAGTGGCTTTAAGCAAGAGGGTAAGACACAGAAATACATTTCTGAGCGAATAGGCTGTTCCCAGAGTGCTGTATCAAGGCACCTCAGTGGGAAGTCTGTGGGAAGGAAAAAGTGTGGCAGAAAACGCTGCACAACCAGAAGAGGTGACCGGACCCTGAGGAGGATTGTGGAGAAGGGCCGATTCCAGACCTTGGGGGACCTGCGGAAGCAGTGGACTGAGTCTGGAGTAGAAACATCCAGAGCCACCGTGCACAGGCGTGTGCAGGAAATGGGCTACAGGTGCCGCATTCCCCAGGTCAAGCCACTTTTGAACCAGAAACAGCGGCAGAAGCGCCTGACCTGGGCTACAGAGAAGCAGCACTGGACTGTTGCTCAGTGGTCCAAAGTACTTTTTTCGGATGAAAGCAAATTTTGCATGTCATTCGGAAATAAAGGTGCCAGAGTCTGGAGGAAGACTGGGGAGAAGGAAATGCCAAAATGCCTGAAGTCCAGTGTCAAGTACCCACAGTCAGTGATGGTCTGGGGTGCCATGTCAGCTGCTGGTGTTGGTCCACTGTGTTTTATCAAAGGCAGGGTCAATGCAGCTAGCTATCAGGGGCCTCATTTATAACGGTGTGCGTAGAAACCATCCTAAAACATTGCGTCCGCAGAAAGTCAAAAATGTGCTGCGCAAAAAAAAATTCAGATTTATAAAACTGTGCGGCGCACAGTTGCACGCAATCTTCCCTTTATAAATACCCACCTGCGGTGAATTGTGCGCAGACGATCTCCACCCCGTGTCCTCCCACTTCACCTCCCAGTTTCATCTCACAATCTACCATACATGGCGAATGCTAAATAGCTCCTGAATATGATGACGCACTTAATAAGCACGGAATTTTGACTGACATGAGGAAAAAAGGGAGGCAACGCGGCCGCAAAGAAAGCGACTGTGAAGGAAGAAAGCCTGTGACGTCGTGCATGTGCTGAAGAAACTGGCACACACACATACACACCCGCGCGCTTATCACATATCATGATTGGCACAGTCGTTGTAGCCTAGTCTTTGTAAAGCAGTTTCGCCCAACTTTGTACTGTATGAAATATCACGTATTAGCGTAGGCCTACCTGTAGTCCTATATGTAGGCCTATATAAAATATGGTGTGACAAGTGAAATAATGCCTATAGTCAATTCGAGAGAATTGTTTATCTCCCGTGAGGTCCACACATTTCCAACAACGTCAGATTATAGTTATATCTTCCAGGGTGAATTGTTATGGGAAAGAGATGTGTGTAATGATTTGCTAAATTCATAACATGATTTTATCTAACGAAATTACAGTTTTAATTAATATCTGTTGGGCTTAACTTTGTACAAAACTACTTTTTACACACCTTAAAATTTGCTCTCCCGCTGGCCACTCACGGAAACACCTCCCGACGTATAGGATATTATTATAAAGTAGCGCTATAAGATTCAACTTATAAAATATAACCAAAGCATGTAGACCTAGGCTACTTGATAAGTAATTCAACCTACATCACAACTGCATGCCATAGACTACAGTAGCCATATATTCACAACTATAGGTAAGCTTATATATTTTATTGACTAAATATATTGGGTGCCAAGCATAATTTGTCTGTGTTTTTCTGATGACTGAGCTTTATTTCGTGGTGTTACCATTGAGTGTCGCTGATTCCCCGAGTCAGGAAAACCTTGCGGTAGCTCTACGCATGGTCGAAGGTTGGCGTAGGAATACGCACACTTCTCCGCAAATAATGTCTTTATAAATACCAATGTTTGCCACCGCACATTTTCCCGCAAATTTCTTCCCGTCTACGCAAGGTTTTTGTGCGCCGCAAGCTTTATAAATGAGGCCCCAGGAGATTTCAGCACTTCATGCTTCCATCTGCTGAAAAGCTTTATGGAGATGAAGATTTCATTTTTCAACAAGACTTGGCACCTGCTCACAGTGCCAAAACCACTGGTAAATGGTTTACTGTGCTCAATTGGCCTGCCAACTCTCCTGACCTGAACCCCATAGAGAATCTGTGGGATATTGTGAAGAGGAAGTTGAGAGACACCAGACCCAACACTGTGGATGAGCTTAAGGCCGCTATCGAAGCATCCTGGGCCTCCATAACACCTCAGCAGTGCCACAGGCTGATTGCCTCCATGCCACGCCGCATTGAAGCAGTCATTTCTGCGAAAGGATTCCCGACCAAGTATTGAGTGCATAACTGAACATAATTATTTGAAGGTTGACTTTTTTGTATTAAAACACTTTTCTTTTATTGGTCGGATGAAATATGCAAATTTTTTGAGATAGGAATTTGGAGTTTTCATGAGCTGTATGCCAAAATCATCAATATTAAAACAATAAAAGGCTTGAACTACTTCAGTTGTGTGTAATGAATCTAAAATATATGAAAGTCTAATGTTTATCAGTACATTACAGAAAATATTAAACTTTATCACAATATGCTAATTATATGAGAAGGACCTGTATATCCTCTTTACAGCATTAAGCTCCTCCCCTTTACCACAGTAGGCTCCTCCCATTTCCCCACAGTAGGCTCCTCCCCTTTACCACATTAGACTCCTCCCCTTTCCCACATTAGGCTCCTCCCCTTTACCATATCAGGCTCCTCCCCTTTACCACAGTAGGCTCCTCCCATTTCCCCACAATAGGCTCCTCCCCCTTACCACATTAGGCTCCTCCCCTTTACCACATTAGACTCCTCCTCTTTACCATATTAGGCTCCTCCCCTTTACCATATCAGGCCCCTCCCCTTTACCACATTAGACTCCTCCTCTTTACCATATTAGGCTCCTCCCCTTTACCACATTAGGCCCCTCCTTTACAACATTAGGCTCCTCCCCTTTACAACATTAGGTTCCTCCCCTTTACCACGTTAGACTCCTCCCCTTTACCAAATCAGGCTCCTCCCCTTTACAACATTAGGTTCCTCCCATTTACCACATTAGGCTCCTCCCCTTTACCACATTAGGCTCCTCCCCTTCACCACATTAGGCCCCTCCCCTTTACCACATTAGGCTCCTCCCCTGTACAACATTAGGCTCCTCCCCTTTACCACATTAGGCCCCTCCTTTACCACATTAGGCTCCTCCCCTTCACCACATTAGGCCCCTCCCCTTTACCACATTAGGCTCCTCCCCTGTACAACATTAGGCTCCTCCCCTTTACCACATTAGGCCCCTCTTTTACAATATTAGGCTCCTCCCCTTTACAACATTATGCTGCCCCTTTACTGCATTAGGCTCCTCCCCTTTACAGCGTTAGGCTCCTCCCCTTTACAGTGTTAGGCTCCTCCCCTTTACACCATTAGACTCCTCCCCTTTACCACATTAGGCCCATCCCCTTTACAACATTAGGCTCCTCCCCTTACCACATTAAGCCCCTCCCCTTTACCGCGTTAGGCTCCTCCCCTTTACCTTTATAGCCTCTCGGACCATAGGGGTCAGCCATGATTATTTTTTTCGCCGCTATTGCCCAAAATGTTTACGCAGGGGCGGGGCTTATTAACAAATTGGCCATAACTCCTTAACCATAGGTCCTATCATCATCAAACTTGCTGGGTATGTGCAGAAGTCATGTGGTAGCATGTCCCTCAAAGCTTATCGAGATTAACCCATAGGGGGCGCGTGAAAGGCAACTCATTCAGCTGCAGAGAAAAGTCAACAATAAACAGACAAAGTTTTAAATAAGCCACTGAAAAGCTACTCCCAACACATTCACAACAACCTATTTAATTTATCCTAAATTGTACCAATATGTATACTTATTTATTTAATGGGCTATGTTTAATGTTTTAAAGTTTGGTTTTAATTAACAGAAGGACATTTTCTAAAAATGTTTATTATTATAAATATAATAATTATATGTATATACAAAAAATATATAGATATAGATATTATTTTTATATTTTTACGGGGAGAAATAATTCTGAATCAGCAAAAAATTGCAATTGGCAGGTTAGATTCTTTTGTCTAAATTGCAATCAGTGCACCCCTCTTAATTTTTCTATAATTATTACTGCACACACTAGGATATAATATTAATTGAGAATCTCAAATGAGACCAAGATGACATGCTCAAAGGTAATTAGAGCGAAATGCAAGGGTTAAGGTTATGCAAGTTTTCGATCATAGCCTACTTTGTGTGCTACCAAATTTATTTTTGTGCTACTGAATTTTTTTGCTTGCTAGCACCAGTGCTACAACCTAAAAAAAATAAGCGTAAAATGAAAATAGCAAAAGTATACTTTTGCTATTTTCATTTTATTTGGAAATGTACCGGATTGAATAGACAAGTTACATATGTGGGTTAATAATGGTTCTGCAATTTCTTCAATACATTTTTTTATTATATTCATATCAATATCATTGCAATCAGAAGATTTGCTCTTACATTTTCTTACAGTGTCTATGATTTCTTTTTCTTCAACTGCTCTAAGAAAAATAGAGCTGGTATTTCTATCCCAAAGCTCAGTATCCACCACTTCATTTGTTCCTGGGTCATTCATTTTTTCTGCCAAATTTGGTCCCACATTTACGAAGAATTTGTTAAAACCATCAACCACATCATCCATATTATCTGTTGTCTTTTCTTTCTCCATAAAATACTCAGGGTAACCTGTATTTTTTTATCCATTTCTAATAATACTATTTAGCACATTCCATAAATCTTTATGTTGTTTTTGTTATTCTCTAGTATTGTATTATAGTATTCTTTCTTACATATCCTCATTATATTGGTTAATTTATTTTTATACTTTTTTTTTAAGATATTTTTTTTGGCATTTTTATGTTTTATTGATAGTGTAGAGACAGAGTTGAAATGGGGCAGAGAGGGGAGTGACATGCCGAGAACGACCGCGGGCTGGAATCGAACCCGGGTCCGCTGCTGGCCGAGGCCCATGGAGGGGACGCCTTACCGACTGAGCTAAAGGCGCCCCCATTTTTATACTTTTTTATGCTTATTTTCTGCTTCTGCAGTTGGATTTTTCATACATTTTCTATACAGTGTATTTTTATTTTTGCAGGCATTTTTCAAACCCTTATTGATCCACGGACTAGTTCTGGATTTGGAGGTCACATATTATGCTAAATGCACTTTTTAAATGTGTTCCAACATATCCATGGGTCCACGGTGTGCCTAGAGACTGCCAAAATATAAAAAAAAAAAATAACAATCTCTCCTTTTCTCACTCTCCCCCTTTCTGAAACCCCCCCCCTCCCCCCCCCCCATATACTCCGTTCAGAATTCTCGCGGTTTATGACGTCATAAACTGCACAGCCACATCCCCATATTTTCTTTATATGTCCATGCTTACCCCCCACATTAGCAGTAGTCTATGATAACCCCACCCCCCCATTTCTTATTGGTCCATGGCCCCGAGATCCGATGGAACATTTTACGAGTGACAGCCATGTTGTTTTCCCCGCTAAGCGACAAGATGCCCATAGTAGCCTACTACAGCCTGAATGTTACATACACCAACACAGAATGCTTTTGCTCATACTCCCCTAATTTATCTTAACCACAGCAGTCTATGCCTCGTTTTTAATAACACAACGGATAGGAAGCTACTTGTGGGTTTTTTCAAACAGTGAAACTGAAAGAAATGTTTTTATTGGTATTTTTGCCTGACTGGTGTATAGCTATTTAGCTTTGGGACAAGCATTCAGCTTTTGCTCATAAAAACATAATTCTATTACCCACACCAGTCTGGAAATGCCTCATTTTTAACAGGACAAAGGATTGGAACTTAATAGTGTGGAAGTCAACTTTGAAGATATTTTTTTCACTGATTTTTGTGGTATTTTTAGCCGGTAGCTTCCGAGCTAGCTTCGAGACAAGCATTCAGCTTTTGCTCATAAAAACATAATTCTATTACCCACACCAGTCTGGAAATGCCTCGTTTTTAACAGGACAAAGGATTGGAACTTAATAGTGTGGAAGTCAACTTTGAAGATATTTTTTTTTCACTGATTTTAGTGGTATTTTTAGTTTATTTTATCGTCTGAGTCTTATTTTTAGCGTTAGCGCCCATGTAGCTTCGGTTGTAGCACCAAGTTTTGCTCATAACACGCTGTTTATATTCCCCACAGCAGTCTGAAAATGACTTGTTTTTAACATGACAAAGGATGGGAAGATATTCCTGTAGAAATCAAACTTTGAAGCTACTGTTTTCACTGGTTTTAATCATGTCAGGTCATGTCAAACTGTTCTCAAAGTATGGCTTAGCTCCGGCCGGGTAAACACTGTGTTCGCAGTCACGCAGTGTCTCTCTAGTATCGCGAGAGCACGGCAGAGACGGTGGGAGAGCCCCATGGACATATAAAGAAAGCCCAGCAGAGAGATACGGGCCGGCCAGATCGCACAAATATAGGTCATCCTGAGACCAGAGGACAATCAGGGTATAGAGGCTTGCTACAATAAATGATCTGAACGGGTTTTTCAGCAAACATCTAAAAAAATAAGTATTAGGGACTACTTAGAGTCTTAGACCATATAAAATTGACAGCAAAGTGCATAATATGTGAGTTTTAAAGCCAAAATAACACTGCAATAAATGCAGCCATTTCAGTTATTCTGTAGTTCATATTTACACCTCAAACGAACTGAATGCGGTCTGAAGCGTGCATTCATACAGCCAGCCACCTGCTGTATGAATGCACTGAAACAAGCCGCCTGCAGCTCCGGGGCGACACCTGTCAGTGGGTGTGCCTACATGCTCTGAAGCTGTTGTTACCATCAATTACTCTACTGTAAGCTGAAATGTATTTTGTCTGCCGTGAGGCCGGTGAATACACCCATGTCTACACCACCAAGGCCAGGTGAGCATGGGCTCAGTATCCTGGCTAGCCTAGGCCTGCATATCAGAGTCAAACGGGTACGAAACATTGCTACTTCAACACATTACAAGGTAAATGGGGTTATTGTGAGAGCTTACTGTTAAAAAAGGAGTAAACGGGTGCTTGTTTTGCACCTGAAAGTTGCATTTGCGACTGTATCCACCAGAGGGCGCCTGCCTCTAACATTTCCCATCTGACTACAGTTGGGCCAGTGATGTGGTGGTGACAGACAGGTAGGGGGTCTAAATATTGAGCTAACTTACTCAGTACAAATCATTGTAATTATGTTGGCGAGAAACAGGTCATTGTCGTGAAATTAAGAGTTTGAAATGTTGGTAAATTGTTCATTTTCTTTCTGACCTTAATTTCTGCCTGAAATAGCTATAGCTATAATGCTTTTGAGTAACGAGACACAAAGCTTACATTTTCCTTAGGCAACACTAGTCCCCGAAATGGACGTCAATTAGGCTAAATGAAGGGTAGGCCTATGATGCTAGCCCAGTGGTTTTCAAACTGTGGGGCGCCCCCCCCCTGGGGTGCGCGGGTTTATGGCAGGGGGGGGTGGGGTGGGGGGCGCGGATGAATATGTAATTTGTAATATATGTAATATGTATTTTTTTTTTGAGTTTGTATTTTTTATATTAAAGGCCTACTTCACCGGTTTGAATATGAAGGTGTATTGAATTCTGAGATCCTATGTAGTATAAATGTGCGAAAAAAATTGAAATCGGTTCATCCTAGTCTGAGAAAAGGCAGAAAGAGTGTTTTTTTTAACCCTATATTTCTCTTTCTCGTGACATCACAGAAAGAGAAATATAGGGTTAAAAAAGAACTTACTTTGTAAATATTACTGTGATGTCCTTTACTGTGACATCACAGTAATATTTACAAAGTACGTTTTATTTTAACCCTATATTTCTCTTTCTGTGATGTCACGAGAAAGAGAAATATAGGGTTAAAAAAACACTCTTTCTGCCTTTTCTAAGGCTAGGATGAACCAATTTTAATTTTTTTTGCACATTTATACCATAGGATCTCAGAATTCAATACACCTTCATATTCAAACCGGTGAAGTAGGCCTTTAAGATCACGGCATAGCTGGACAATAGTTCTTCTGCTTCGTTCCTCTCACTGCATTTAAATGCATTCATTATATTACAGAGAAATAGGTCTCGTTAAAGAAAAAGAGCATCAAGCCCAACCCAGAGGACCCTGCATACATTTTTTTATTTTAAATTAATATTTTTATGGAAAATCCATGTGTCTTTCTTCAATAGCTTCTAATTCATCAGACCCAGTGTCTCCAAATTATTTGTTCACCCAAAATTCCTCATATTTAGCCTCTTAATTTTCCTCTTAAAGTGCACCAGATTCATGCATTTCACTTTAAAAAGGTGAAAAATTTGTCTATTAGGATCAATGTAAAAAAAAAAGTTTTTAATATTTTTGTTTTTTAATATTCTACACTAGGCCTAGGTTTGTTTGTTCTCACTTCTCGGAGCAAAAGCGTGTGTGTGTGTGTGTGTGTGTGTGTGTGTGTGTGTGTGTGTGTGTAGGGTGGAGGGGGGTGCACTGGTGCACTGGGTCCTCCTCCTCTCCTCTCATTCGTCTCTCTGCTCTGAACCATAGAGGTCTGAACGGATCTACTGTTGCCCTGGCCGCTCTCAGCTGGCGTGTCGACCCCTCAGCCAGCCTGGCTCTCCGCGTGTTGTTTGGTACTTCTAGTGAACTTTATTCCCAGTGTGTGGCGCGTAGGCTACGTAGCTCGCATCACTGCCGCTCGTCAGAGGTTTTGTAAATCTTGCTCTAGCAATATGGACTGAACACAGGGACTGAAGCAACAGCTACTCAGGAAGAGAAGAAGAAGAAGAGTGTTTGTGTGGAGGGCAAGCTTTCTTCTTCTGGTTGAACGAACCATCATGGAAGAGGACGACGGGCATCTGGAGAACGGGATCCACGCCGTCAAGGAGTCGGACCGCCAGCAGCGGCTCCGGCTGTGTGTGTTAAAGGAGATAGTGAAGACTGAGAGGGATTATGTCAACACGTTGCTTTTCCTTCAGTCGGTAAGTTTGACATTACCTTCCACGTTCCGCTCTCTCAACGGGCTGCAGTTCACGCCAAACCCAAGTCAAACATCTTTCTATTCAATGTTGTGTTTGGTTTAGTCCAACACGCACCTCTCGTAGTAGCCTACGCTGTTTTAGACAACTGCTCTTATTTGATGAATTGACAGGCTTCAATTCGGCGTCCTATGACACTTGAGATGGCCCACGCAGCAGGTCAAAATTAACTTTGATATTTCCCCTGTTGTAGCCTAAATGAAGGGCTGTATGTTAAGGTAAACAGCCAGGCATTCGTATTGGGTTACGCGTTAGGCTACGTCCTGCAGACAAGGGTAACTTTACGGTTAGATGTTTACATTTTAAATCCCATGTTGTGATTCATATAAACAGGCATCGGGAGTTTAGCTACGCACACCACGCAGCTGTGGTAGCAGCGCGCATTCATGTGTCTCTCTATTTCTCCTGACTGAGAGGACAGACTAGATTTGTAGTCTAATGTAGCTATTGAATAGGCTATATTCCTGTAATGTGAGAGTAGCATCCTGCTTGGTATATTTGTTACAGTTGAATTGGGCATGGGGTTTTCAGTGTGGACATGACTGCTGGGGGGGATCATCATTGACACCTCTCTGCATTGTCTGTTAAAGCCCAGGTTCACAACAATCAAAGGAGAGCTCAGTTCACATGGCCTTTGCAAATAAATAGATATTCATGAGCATTCAACACCACATCGCCTCCCCCCCCCCCCACACCCCCACACCAGACAGATATAAGTAACAATTAGAGCACAGAATCATTGAATTGGTCAGTTGCCTTTAATGAATGAACGTCCTGCTAATTTTACATGTCCCTTCCTTTGAGCCACAGTGAGCAGTGTCAGTGCAGATGGCTCCCACCTGCAGGAAACCATTCAATTAGTCACCTTTCCTTTTCATTTTTAATATGCCTCTCATCCTCTCCTTGTCATCTGGAAGTAGCACAGTGCAGGTGGTGTCTGCTCTGAGACAAGGACAGTATTTAGTAAACTCTAAATGTGCTGCATTGAATGTGACAGGCTGACAGCAGTAGCGTGGCTTTATTATTATACTTCATGTTAGCCCATTCCACACAGGGTCAGAGGTGGACTACTGCAGCTGTTTGTTAGCATGCTAATGCTTCTGTACTTTTTCTTATTCCGACATCGGACAAGCATTTGTCAAACATGGTCACGGTTCCCTTTTTATCTTGTGATGTCATGTGTTGAGGAACTTCCTCAAAGTTCTCAAATGAATGCTGTACAAACTTAGCCTGGCACCGCCCGCCTACATACTTCTGCTCTATTTTTCATTTCCCTTCAGTAGTCAGTCTGGGTGTGCAATATATTAGTGGGTTCTCTCCAGCCAGATTTCTGTCGGTCCAATCAGCGAACAGAAGGGGTGTCTCAGAAGCCGGCGCATGACATATGTCACGGCCAAACGTTATGCGATTGTTTGGCTGATCCAATAGTTTTAAACTTCAACAGACACCCGTCTTCAAGTGAGGGATCGTTGAGCGATTCCAGACCTTCTGTACTTGAAATGAAGTATGATGGTCTGGTAGCACCAGGCTAGATCAAACAAGCCTATAGTGTCACAAAGATACTAAATGATGTTGCGGTTTTCAAGTGAGAGATTAATTTAATTCATTTTCTGTAGTTTCAAGATAATGAAAGCCTGAACCAAATGGCTGAAGGGATATAAAGTATACTCTTCTGCTTTCTAAAAACATCCTTTAACATGTGCAGGGCCATCTCTATGATACTGGTCCCTTATACAGTTGAGCCAAGAGACAGCCAAGGCTTATCGTCTGTTACAAGACAGAGCAGGCAGCAGAGGGGACATGCATGGACCTCCTCCCCCTTCTATAAAGCCCAGCTCCTACATAATGCTAAAGACAAAAGGCCAAGTGATTTATCAGAGAAGTCTGGGAGCCTGTTCCTGTGAACATGTGAAATGTGTTGGTGCTAGCCCCCTCCTACATGCTCCTCCCCATCATCAAATCTATTGGCATGTCTAAGCCATACAGTGCATACCTGTGTGTGTCCTTGCATATAATTCCTCTCATAGAGCCATAGCTGCAGTCAAACACAGTGTCAAGATTCAGAGCACATTTTTCCCTGTTCTAGGTCTATGGGATTGTTGTTGGGATTCATTGTAAGCTGTAGGTGGTTTACTTATTCAGTTCTAGCACATGTGCAGTTTAATAATAAATGCCGTAAGATTGACAGATTGTTGTTTTTTGTCTTTCTATAATATGCTGGAACAGATATCATTGTCTTGTCCTCGTTACTAGTCATCTCAACAGACGGCCGAACAAGCCATGATGATAGAGCATGCTGCTACCCCTAAGAGGGGTCATATATAATGCTATATATTATGAACAGCACATTTCAAAGTCCAGTGAATCTCCATATGGAAGAGCCTGTGGCATCAGATGGCTAAAGGAGTACTTGGACATTCAGAGATAAAGGGAAACATCCGTCCCCACCACCAAAAGCCAATCCTCTGCAAATCCCTCCCAAGCTCTGTGTCCACGGTCCATCCTGCTCCGTCAGTGGGAGTGGAGGCTTTGTCACAGTTCAGCTCACTGTGGTGGTGATAAGGGAAGTCTGGCTGAGGGAGCTCACAACATATGGTTTCAGTAAAGATATAGAGTGGTTCAGGAAGAAGGTTTGTGGGGTAGATGGTTCAAGGATGAGTTGTCAATTAGTGTGAAGAGGCTTAAGCAGTAATGGGGATTGAAAAGTGAGTGAGAGCTTATAGAATACAATCATACTCTTTTCTAAGATTTTGTATTTATTTAGGTATGTATGAAACATGATGTTCTTTGTGTGTCTGCATTTCCCCTGCCTGTCTATCTATACTAGTTTAATTTGATAGCTCCGATATATTTCCCAGAGTGCCCTTTGAGGGCACTACCACTCTAGGCCCAGAAGCCCCGTACGCAGGCGTGCTAAGCAGGCTTGCCTCCGCCCTCCTCCCCGCTGTTCTGTACTCACATTGCTAGTAAAAATCAGAACCAATACGTCAGCACGTCTTAATACGTGCAGGTTTGCGATTTGGAGTGTATCTGTATCCGATTGTTTTTGAATGTTTTCATCCGAACAAATTTGCAGCACAAACATTTGACTTCCACATGAGACCAATACAAACCCTTTGGCAAATGGAAAAAAAAAAAAGATTTCGTATGGATGTATTGGGTCGCGGGGAACAGTCTCATATAAAATGAATTCAGGATCGCCGTCTATGCGCGTGCTTGTGCGTGCGTGCTTGTGCTGAGGAAGTGAACCGTGCTTCAGTACGGAACAGAGCACTCACACTGGTTATACAAACTAGACTTTTGGGTGCAAACGTACTTGGGCAGGGTACAGATGGTCTAGTGTGAGTACGCCCTTACAGCTCCCAGATAATGTTTGATATTTATGCATCTTCTCTGAGATATACAGTACAGTACATGGACATACTGCTAGTGTAGGGGCTATTGTATTGTAGGAGGACAGTGAGAGTTGTTTTCCCTAGCAAAGAAAAGTGATGTGCACCATTGACTTTGACACAATGCTTTCTAGTCTCCTGATGCCACTGTCCTTTCCTGTATGACAAACATGAATCTGATATGAAACAGAGACCGTGGGTATCTAAGTCCCTTAGACCTCTTCTTCATATGAAGAACAAAGCCTTTAAAGAAGGTAATACAGTAGAATTGAGACGTCTGCAAAAATAAATTGAAAGAGAGGTCTGGGTTGGCAAAAAGACCTACAAGGAAAAAATTGAGAGCCAACTTAAAACTAACAATCTGGGCTCTGCCTGGGACGGCATGAAAACCATCACTGGGCTGAAAGATAAAAGAAAAAAGGTTTCTTTAGCCAACTATACCTGTGACCTGCACCTTGCTCAGAGCCTCAATGATTTTTATGTCAGATTTGAAATGCATGATTTTAGTGAGGAACACTCTGTGATCAAAAACAGACTTCTGTCTGCCCCCCCCCCTCTAGGCCTTTTTTTAAGGAACAGGATGTGACCAATTGTTTTAAAAATTGCAACCCCCGTAAAGGTCCAAGCCCCGATCACATCGGCGGCCGCTTATTAAACACCTGCGCAGATAAGTTAGGTCCCATTTTTAATTTGATTTTTAACAGATCTCTCAGTCAGCAGATAGTACCCTCCCTCTGGAAACAGTCCACTATAGTACCCGTTGCTAAGTGTAATAATCCAAAATCACTCAACGATTTCAGACCCGTATCCAGGGGTTGACACTAACGGTTGCCCGCTTGCCCGGGGCAAGTGAAAATAATGTTTGGGCAAGTTGAGATTGCTTTTTAGTTGCCCGAACGGGAAAGTGGATTTTAGAGGGGTTGTCAGTAGTCTAGGCTATTTATTCATGTCTTTTAGAGTCTGCAAAACAATTGTTTTCCCGCTAACTCGCACAAAATAGATCGGCTATATTTGCAATTGAGCAGCTGCGCGCAGCAGCCAGCACGTTCTCTCTCTCGCACTCTATCTCTCTCTCTCTCTCTCTCACACACACACACACACACACACACACACACACACACACACACACACACACACACAACAGCCTGTGTGCGTGCAGTTTCGCTGTCTACATTCCGAAAGCCGGCTCTATAGGCTACAGACCTGGTTCCGCTATTTTCAAAACACAGAAATCAATAACGTTTGAGCTTATCGATACCGCTATGGAGTCCAGTAGGTCACATGATGTCAATTTAAATATCGAGTAGAGTCGGGTCATCTTCAACTAATTAGGCCTACTTTGGCGTATTATTCCATCACTGGTCTGCATCATGGACTGTAAAGGTGCGAACACACTAGGCATTTTACACGGGTAAGATTTACGTGCGTAACGCAGCTAAAATGTTGCTTGATCATTTTGTGTCAAAAATGGTTATACGCGCGTAACGTGCCTAGTCTCCCTCCCGATATTGTATTTCACTTATCAACCATGGCTGATCAGACCCGACACAACAGCGTGCATGTCCGCACAAAAACAACAACAACACGGCCAACAACTGTGCCAAAAGACAAACTGAACAGCACAAATAGCCTAGCATTAAAACAGCATTACATATTCACGGCAGCTACATAACAAACACAGTTACAGCAGCATCGGTGCACGGCGGCACAACATAAAGGCAAGTAGCCAAAATTACCCTACCTGGCTGTGACAGGGGACCGTGGCTGGCGTAGATCAACACCGGTGCTTCGCTCTACTTGTCGTGAAAGTCCCGCGGACAGTCTTCATGTTTGGGTTCATAATATGAGGCGCTAGCCGCCCGCACACAACAGGGTGAGTTAACTAATGCTATACGGCGCTAACTTTGTTTATCGGCTAAAGCACAGCCGCACATATTCACTGAATTAACCAGGAAGTCCATTCTCCTGGTTTACTTTCCCCACGTCTTGTAACCCCGAGCGGCTTCATACAGCACCGGCCGCCCGCAATACATTTTTCTCCTCGGTGTCTCTCATCAGCCTCTGTGTACAGTACACTGTTCTCCGACCCTGCCAATGTATGTGACGTCGGGTCAAGCAGAACGCTGATTGGCCAACGCGGCTAAACGTCCTCGCGTAGCTGCGTAATATATACGCGCGTAAACATGTTGCTTTAGCGCGAGTGAAAATGTTGCTTTAGCGCGAGGGACGCATTTACGCGCGTAAACCAATGGTTCCCTATGGAAAAATGGCCGATTTCATACGCGTCTGTACGCGTGTAAAGTGCCTAGTGTGTTCAACACCTAGTTAAGTGTTGTACCTTCTGTCTTGAAGAAACTCCTTCAACCCGCTTCATCTCTGTCTCCCCCCCCCCCCCCCCAAAAAAAAAAAAAACTCCAGCCGCTGCAGGCGGGCTCGGCACCGTCTCATCATTTATTCAAAGCATATATTCAAAGCAGCGGTGATCAACAAACGAGAGACTGTGTAGCAAGTCCCGCAGTTAAACAATTTGATAGTTTTTAAATCCATATTAAAATCTGCAGGATAATAACTTGCTAGCTTAAAAAAATCGCAAACGGTTCAAATGTGATGTGTTCAGGTCGGCTCAGTAAAATGATTATTAGGCAAAGGTCAATAAAATGACATCATGATGTGTTCAAATGTAACATCAAGAAAAAAAGAAATTTCTGTTTTTCGTGAGAAGCTTGAATAATACAGTTTGGGTGAAAAACTTGTTTCCCCAGCAATATAACATTATTAGTAGGCCTAAATATGGAATTATGACCTGTTTAAAGTCCTATCCTTAGCTCTGCTCATCTTATAAGCAATTAAAGCAATAATACCAGTTCTCTTTTAACAAAATAATAGAAAAGTATCGATAAAGATTTAGATTGTGGAGTCTTTATAATGGTATCAATATGAAAAGAAATTAATGATCCCCCTCCCTACTTACAGTATAACTGGGCAATAGCTTTAACATGGTGGACTTTAATCACTTTTTGGCACAATGTGACCGTTTTAAATAAGTAAAATAAGTTACATTTTTCTGAACACATATGTGTGGAAGCTAACATTCAGTTTGACCCTGAGCTAGACTGAGTTTTCTGAGACCCCCAAAACCAGGCCAGGTGCATGGCAAAAAGAGGCCCTTTCACGATGCTGCAGCAGAAGCAAGCTCTTGGCTGTATGTGATGTCATGATATCTAGGCTTATATGAATTGTTGTTGGTTGTATGTGGTCAGGATGAGACAAGTAAGCAGTGTTTGCATTTAAGAGATAAGGTTCGCTAAAATGTATAATTTAATTAGCCTATATCATTGTTTAACATTTTTTTTGTTTTTTTGGGAAAGTGAACACGACATTCGGGCAAGTAAAACATACCTGTCCTGTACTTGCCCTATGGGCAAGTGCCTTTGAAACCTTTATGTCAACCCCTGCGTATCCCTTACTTCCCTGGTCATGAAGCAGTTCGAGAAGCTTGTTAAATCAGAGCTTGTTGCAAAAACCAAGAGCCTTCTAGACCCTTTTCAATTTGCTTACAGGGAGGGAAGAGGCGTCCAGGACGCTACTGCTACTCTTTTAAATCTACTTTTTAAACACCTTGAAGGCAGTAAGAAGCACGCCAGGCTACTTTTTGTCGATTTCTCCTCGGCTTTTAATACGATCCAGCCCTATGTTCTCGTTGACAAGCTAGTTAACATCTTTAGCCTAGATCCTTGTTTAGTGGGTTGGGTACTGGATTTTTTAACTAAAAGATCCCAAAGTGTTAAGGTGAATACAACAGTGTCTAGCCTTCTGTCTACCTCCACTGGTTCGCCACAGGGCTGTGTTCTCTCTGCTCTTCTGTTTATTTGATGACTGTCGCAGTAACCACGACAACCGTTTCATCATCAAATACGCGGATGACTCGGTCATTGTCAGCCTACTCAATAATGATGAGACTGGGCATGGCCAGGTTACAGAGGACTTCCTGACCTGCTGCAATGATGCGTTCCTCGAGCTTAACATCTCTAAAACTAAAGAGCTCTGTATAGATTTCAGACGTGGCCCCCATCCCACCGAGAACACTGTCATCTGTGGCCAGCCTGTGGAAATCGTGTCCAGTTATAAATATCTGAGCACTATCATTGATAATAACTTGAAATTTAATGCAAACACTGAAATGCTGTGCAAGAAAGGCCAGCAACGCCTCTACTGTCATAGAAAATTGGATAGATTCAATGTTGACAAACGCCTGTTGAAATTGTTTTACAGCGCTTACATTAATTCTGTCATCTCCTTCTCTATCATATGCTGGTACGGCAACCTCACTACCAAGGACAAAAATTCTCTTGGGAGAATAGTAAAAACTGCTGCGAAAATACTGGTATCCAGTTAGAAGGCCTTGATCCTTTCTATTGCAAACAGTTGCTCAAAAAATCTAGGTCCATACGACAAGACAGTGCCCACCCTCTTAATTCTGAATATAGGGTGTTGCCATCTGGCCGTCGCCTGTGTGTCCCTATGACCACAAAAAACAGATACAAGTTTTCCTTTGTCCCTGCCTCGATTCGAGCGACCAATGCTGCCAGCAGCAGATAACTGCTAATAAGGGGCCACTCACACTAGGGCCGCGGCCCCGTGCCAAAGCTCATTTGCATACTAAAGTCTAGAACGTTTGGCTAGTGTGACCCGCCAACTTGTATTCCAGCACGGAACAGCCCCTTGGCCACGGCACATCTCTCCCAGGTGTGCCGTGGCCAAAGTACAGATGCTAATGAGATGACACGCGCACAAGCAAGCGCACAGGCGGCGTTCCTGACGTGAATTTATTAAGGATGCATAGTCCGTTAACGTCCGCTGCCTTACTAGTCCACCAGAGTTGCCCACCACTTGGACTTGTAGTTACATAAAATGTGTGAGAATTAACGTGTGTGTAGGCCTAGGTGTTTGCTAATAAAAGAGGGAGAGAGCTAAATAGGTGAGCGCAGAAAGCAAAGCAAAAATGTTTTCGTGTTTACTCACGTTCGTCAGATGATTTTTTTCTTTTTCCTCCCGTCAGCTGTCATAACTGCCTTTACGCATGGCGGTGGAGACGCACCCAAAACAACACACCGCGGCCCGGTGATAAGGAAACAGTAGCCTACACTAAGGTTTAACAATAAACTTTATAAAGACACTTAAAAAAACGATCTCTGCCCATACAAAAAGGTCTGACTTGGATTACTTGATGGAGCGATCGATGTGTATAAAACCATCCGGTACGTATGGTCTGATGACGGGCTGTTATATTAATAATAAACAGCGTGCTGCACAAATATGAGACTGTTCACCGCGACCTATTACGTCAAGGCTACATTTAAAAAAAAAACAATAGCTTAAGGATTCTCGTTGCTCTAATGTGGAAGTGGAATATATGATGCAAATTTGGCCGGATGAAAATATTCACCAACAGTCGTATAGCCTACAAGTAGACTACGCTCCAAATCCTAAACGCGCACGGTGACGTAGGCAAGGTGCAATCGTGCCCAGGCCACGAGCAGTGTGACCACGGGCAAGCGGGGGGAGTGAGGAGGGGGGGGGGGGGGGGGGGAATCGTGCTGAATCTTCCTGCAGCACGGAACAGGCAAACGGCCCTAGTGTGAGTGGGCCCTAAGAGCCCGAATCCTCTGGTCATATCTCAGGCGAGTTTTGCCGTACAGCAAGACTCTATCTATCTAAAGGAACTGACTTTGTTGTGTTGGTTTTTCCCTGATTCTTGCACTTTGCACTTTAGTGCCCAGGCCTGCGTAAATGTTGTGATGTTTGCGTCCGTCACTGTTTTGTACTGTTATGTGTTGTCGCCTCTCCTCGCTGTAAACCAATTTGCCCTCTTGGGACACTAATAAAAATCTTGAATCTTGAATCACTAGGCGTGGGATGATAACTGTTTTGAAGGTATACAGCGAAATGAAAAAGTCAAGGTTTCAATACCACCATTATCTCTGTCCTACCGTTCTTAGGCACCAGAACACACAGGACACACACCGGACATACACGTTTATTAATGTTCAGAATATTCCTGCACCATAACCATTTTGACTAGAAGAGAACTGTGTAGAAAGTGAGTGTCTCTAAAAACCTTGTTGAGCTGCTCAATGGACTGCTTTGTTTAGAATAATTCAATCATTTGGTTTATTTTCTCACCATACAAGTGTATTAATGTTCAGAATATTCTATGTTCTATAACAAATAAAAAGATTATGTTTGGGCAAGGAATTATTTTTTGCTTTTTACTGAGACATTTCAAAATAACATATTTGAGAGCTGTTATCACAATACCGTAAAAGCGGGATATTTTTGCTTTAGGTTATCATAGTGTCAGAATAACATACCAGCCCATGCCTAGCCACCACTATGGGACATATTGTGGATGTTAACACTGAGCCATTTTCGGTTGTCAAACTCTATTGTAGCCACACCGCTGACTGGACATAATATCAAGTCTATATTTAACTATATAAGTCCAAAAAAACATCACCATTGCTAAATGTGTCAGTATATCGATAATTCAGTATTTGTTGGCAACTAGTGGTTTTGTTCTACTCGGTCTCATCAGGGTTTTCCTCTGCATCCATGGTAGGAATTGAGCAGTACTAGTTTGATTAGCAGCTTGCCATCTACCGCCCACTTTCACTCTACATGGCCTTATCACTGATATATTTCCCACCTTCCTTAGTGCTCTTGTAGGACCTCCTGGATCTCTAGCCCCCTTCTAACATCTTGTAACATCGCTTTTTCAGTAGCGACTATGGCAATGACACACAAAAAAAGATGGTTATCCGGCTTTGGCATGGCAGCCATTCTGCATGTCACTCATCCCCTGGCAATTACCAGCGCCAACCAGCTCATCCCATGTGCTGGAGGGTAAGCATATAGGGCTGGGTGGAGGAGGAGAGGTGAGAAGGGGGTTGGGGTTGTGAAAAGAGGGATTAGAGGATTCATTTGGCTGAGCGTTATCATTGCACATCTCCAAACCTATTGCCTCCTGAAGGTAACGTGGTATCAGTCTCATTTAAACAAGCTGCTTCCTTTTCAATTCCAAGTCTATGGTGATAATAACCATTCTCTTTGAGCTTTTGTCCCAACGGGGATCTTCTTCAGGGCAATGCTTTGTTGATTTAATCCATTCAACTGGATTTTCCCTGTCATGATCCATCAAACTGTCTGACAGAAACAGCCATACCCAGAAGACATGAGGGATTTTCCCACAAAACCAGCTACTTTTTTGACAACAATGACCCATGTTTTAGGTAGATGTTGTCATGTAAAGAGAGAGGTTGAATGGTGTGGTCTATAAATGAGTCAGCTTCTGAGCGGCCTTCTGGAGGCTGAGCAGTGAGAGACAGAGGGTAGGGTGACCAGGAAGGTCTCCTCAGTGCTGTGGGGTAATAGGAAACATCTGGAAATCCTGCCCTCTTTGACCCTTTGCTTTGGGCCACACACAAGTGAGGTCCAATACTGATGTGTTTGTGTGGAGAAATGATATTGTGTTGGCAACTTGTGACTGCATGTATTGCTGTAGTTTTCACACCTCTTCCTTTGCCGTTGTTAACTTGTCTTTACCTATAGTTACGGTTGACAACAGTTTCTTAGTAAACAGGATGGCACGTGTACATGCATACAAACACATTATCCGACTGTTGCCCAGGAAGACAGACGGGCAGGAAGCCGGGTTTTAAGCTTCCTCCTCAAACTTGAGCCTGTGTCTACCTCTTTCCTTTCTTTTCTTCCATCTCTCCCGCCCTCCCCACGCGGTGGGAAAGACCAGCATGAGGGTTCTCTGGGCTAGGGGAGTATAAATAGCTTCAGATTCTAACTCTCATCTTGGCCACAATGCTAGTGGCTTCAGTTGACTGTAACCTCAGCCCAGCTGAAGTCATACTAACACAGGCACACATCATATATAGCTAGAGCAAAGGGGAAAACAGCCCATGGAGTCCTAACAGCAGGTAGAAGAGTTACTATGGCAGACTGCTGGGCTTTTATTATTATATGGATGATACTCTATCCCATCATGTAGCTTGTAACTCCCAGATTAAGCAAACCTTCAGATAAGTGAAATTTAGTTTGGGCAGATATGCTGGTGTTTGAATTAAGGAAAAGTGTACTTGGACTGTTTTGTGTGCCCTATAACAGTGTCATTTTGCAGACCCGTAGCATGTCCTTAACCTAAGGTTACTGCAAACCACTGAAACATACATAAACATACATGTGACTCTACCGCTTTAACTTGCCACTGTGCACCCTTTCATCTGACTCTGGACAATTGGTACCTTGCAGTGCAGCTTTTGCCACAGCGACAGTGCCAGACTGACTCATTACAATGCAGCTTGTTGCATAAATGGGGGTAAGTGCCAGTTTCAACTTAATCAACTTAAGCTCAGTGCTTTTTTAAGTCATGTGTGTTGCCATAAGCCATTTCTTTGAGGCATACGACTGCAGCAGGAATTCTAAGAATTCAAGTTAACAAGTCTAAACCACTGTAAGACCCAGAGGCATGATATCAACACCCCCCTCCAAAAATGATGTTTTCACATTCTCACACAGCTGTGAATTAGCATAGGAGAAAGTCTGTTTACATGATCAGTAGGAGGTTGTCTTTGTGCATTTTGATCTTGCCACACTTGTGGTTGCAGTAGATTTTTTATGGATGAAATGGTTCCCTTTTTTTAATGGTCCTCTGTTCATGGTCAACGAGGCACATCTATTCATGAGAGGATGCTGTGGAATCTGGGGTGTGGTGTTGAGAAAATCATTCATTATTTCAGGTCACTGCTTTTAGTGTGTCAAATATCAGACTGTACAAAATCAAGCATGTTAACCAGAGAGAGACTTCCCAAATGGCCTGTTTGGTTAAAAATAATGTTTTTATGACTGGAGCAAACACCAATTATGTGTATGTTCTACGATACAATGGGTGACCTGGCCTGAAATGTAAAGCGCAGCAACATGCGATCTCTAATGTCCCCTTGGAGATCATGACCCAGAAGTTGGGACAAGTTTCTCAGGGTGGATGGTGCTCGGTGCAGTGGCCTCATGTGCCTCATGGTTCTGAGAACACACTTGAAGGATGAATGAATGAGATGTATACCTGCAGAAGGACTCTCCCCTGGGGGCTTTCTATTTGGTTAACAGACTGTGGCAGCAGGTTTACAATGTTTGTTTGCTTTCTTAAATACAACCAGATGTGCAGTTTCTTGTAAGGTCAGAGGTCTCATTGGCCTTATAGTAAAATGCTACATAACCACAGAAAGCTTCTCACAAAGCCTCTTAGGGGCACTTTACACGACAACACGAAACGGTGCAAACGCGGAAAAATTCCCGCGGTTGCACTATATCATTTACAGGAAAACAGCAAACGCAGGCATGAAACCGCAGGTTTTTGAGATCACCTCCCAGGGAGGCTTTTTTGGAAAACTTAACGGTTTTGGTTTCCTGTAAACACCGAAACCATTTCCCCTGATAACGCTGACGTCACGGCTCCACCCTCACACATGCGTAGTCTATAATATTTGCTGTCAAAATACCCACAACACAAGCGAGTTATAAAGTTAGAAGACAACATGAATGGTGTCTCCACGGCACCATCACTGTGATCAGCGGAGAGTGACGTGCAGGGCTAAAATATAGCCTAACACTCGCCAATTTAGTCTAAGCGATTAGTAAGTTATTGAGACCACCGGCCACTTTGTCTGGGGAAAGATTTGTCCTCTGCCGGTTTTGCTAGCCAAATAAACATGTGTAGCTTCTATGCCAGGGCAGGGACACGGCTCTCTCTACATTAAAAAACACTATCCATAGTTCAGCGCGCAGCGGTTAAGTTACTGTTCAACAAAAGGAGCATTAAGGCTACGGCTTCACAGTAAAAGCATTTCACTGGCTAAACATTAATAGCATTTCACTGGACACACGTGAGTTGACTTTTATTTTGAAGTACGCCTAACAGGAAGGTATCCGCTCACGAAGCCCCTTCACTATCAGCATGTCTTCTGTTTTTACGAGTTCAATGCGGTGAAATAAGAGGACAGAAAGCTTGTCTTTTACAATATTTGTAACCCCAAGCTTACACCAACCGCTTTATGAACGTTAGTGGCATTAATTTTCGGTTACAGTAAGGTTTTATGCATCAAATTGTACCGGAAGAGCTATCTACTAGGCTGTGTCACCGCTGACTATTGGCTTGGCATGGCTGCTACACTGCTACTACAGCGATTTCGGCCCGTTTCCTCTGAAAACATGTGTACGAGTGAAGATGTCAGATAAATTGTGTCTGAACGGGGGTTTTTTTTTAAACCAAAAACGGGAAAACTGTCACGTTTTCACCGTGTAAAGTGCCCCTTAAATGTAGATAAGATGGCAAAGATGTGTGATGAAGCCAGAGTGAGATTACAAGATGGTCTGAAGTGTTGCCCCGTTCAAGGCATATCAGAGTAAATGTCTAGCCTGTATGCAGCGCAGCCAGGAAGCTGTTAAGAATGGAACAAAGGAGTGTCACACACACATATATCACACACTCCTAAGTAGGTCTCTTGTTTTCTCCCATTGTCCATGGAAGCAGCTTTACAAGTGTATCTGGAGGTAACGCTAAGTTGACTCTTCCAAACCATCTCCTTTTGAAAAGTATTCCTCCTAAATAAAATTGTCTATTTAGCCGGAATGAAGTGAGTGGACCTGAGAATCGTACTCATGTTAGATATGTGTATGGGTGGGAGATGTTCATTCTTGTCTCTTTTGTTCATTACTGTGGTCTGCAGGCTCAGGTCAGCCAACTGGTCGCCCATCCTCTGAAAGACTGTTGAGTATGTTGTTTAAAAAATGCAAGTAGAGTGGGATGATGCCTTGTTCAGCAGAGTGTACTGTGTAGGGCAGCCTGAGTGAGTGGTGGAACATTTTGGTGGTGGCAAGATGCATGGAAGAGAGAAAATTGCTCCATTCACTTTTCCAATTGCCACAACTTGGAGCAGAGAAAATTGGCTGAGTGAGTACACAACAGGAAAGGCTTATGCTGTCATTTTCTTGTCGTGCTTTCTAAGATAAACAATTTGATTTCCCCAATTAGTGTGGATCTTTGGGTATTTATTTTAGTTAACTCAACAAGTTAAAGAGGCTGCTGACTAAGTTGTTAAAACTGTTCACAGCAGCTGCTGACAAATTCCTGGGCCTAGTTGCTGGAGGGCTTTATGCCTCGTTTTCACCAAGCAGTGCAGTTCGGTTTGGTACGGATAGGAACCTTTTAAGGAAATGGTGCCTATTTCTGATGAATTACCATTGATATTTTTTGGGTATTTTTGCCTAAAGCTGTGATTAACAAGGGCCTTTAAAAATCATAGATGTACAAAAGGGGAAACAAAACTTGAATGAGTGAATGTAGGTCTTGTTGTTATGGGGGTATCACCAGGACTGTTTTCACTTTTCATCTTATGATCAATCATATGTGATTCAGTTTAACAATTAAAGTGTCACAATCGCTGCTGCACTGGCATGGCATATTGTGAATACAGATGATCATTGAAGAAGCATTACTTTCAGAAGTGGAAACTAACACAAGAGTTAATTGCATTAGTGGCTGCCAAAATGAGAAGTTGTGATAGAATGTAGGTCAGTTGCATCAGTGTTGTCAAAGCCACAATAAGACCTTTTCAGGCAGAAAGCGCTTCAGCTAGCTTCTGTCTGTCAGTCTCTATGTGCTTGGTACATACTTTTTTTTTCAGACGCAGTGGGGTGTTTTCTCTATGATCTTCCCCTCTTGCTTTGCCAAATTCAAATGATTGTTAAGTGTGGGTCACTTATTAAGGTTGTTGTGAACCTACGTTGTCTCTGTCTGTCTGTGCCCATAGATGTCTGTCCAGCTGAAAGTCAGATGTGGAATTCCTAGTTTGTGCTTTGTAAAGTCACATGAAAGCAAGAAACTAGCTTAAATGATCATCTGTGCTACATCTATTTCTGTAGCTGGTTTCTGCTCTGCCTGAAGCTTCACAGCTCTCTCTGATGGCTCACTCAACACCACACTCAGTGTGATTCCTTACGTCGCTCTGCACCATACAAACTCACGTCCAAACGTCCAGATGGCTTCTGCAATCTGCTCCATGATGTTATCTCCTGATCACCACATGTCACCCCTCAACCAGAAAGCCAGTTTGGAGAAAGGACTCGTAGACAGACCTGTGCTGACTGTCAGCAGTGGTGGAGATAAAACTAGGTGATTATTTAGTCCAGATGAAAGCTGAATGTTCCTGTGACGAACATTTATTGTTTCGGAGGCAGAAACTTGAGTCAAATACAGATAAGATTCAGAGCATTTTAACACATTACTAGGTTGAACCAGATTGCAAGTTGTATTGTATTGCTGGCTGTTAACATTCAGTGGAGAAATGAGGAATCAAATATAAACACGTCTTGCAGCACATTAACATGCATCACAAAGTAATGCGTGTGTTTTGTTCCTAGATGTATAACGGATGACAGATTGAGAGTGAGTCTATAAACGCAGGACAGTAAGTGACTAACTAGCTGAAGAAGAGGAGATATCTTAAGGGATATTTATAACTAATTAAATAATAATTTTTTATGGACACTCACTAAAATCCAGGTGATTTATTTTTATCGTAAGTGTTGTAACATTTGTATTTTCACAGTATTTCAAAAAGTATGCTCACAATTTATTTTCTCATATTTGTAATCATCAGGCTTGTGGAGAAAGCATTCTTAAATAGGAAGTCTGGGGTCCAGTCTGTCTGTCCTCTGTGTTGGAGACACTGTCTCATCCCCCTGTAGTGTTTTGCGCCCATGTTAGCTACTCAAAGAAGTTTAAAGTCCTTCAAAGCGGAAGTGAGTGAAAGTGGGAGGGAAAGAACTGGACAAGACTCAAAGTAGACTTTGTGTTTCAGTGATTGGCTCTGCCAAAAAGGGTTTATTCTGGCAGAGAGAGGGGGACTGGTTGGAGTGTGAAGGGGAGCTGAGGGACTCTTGGGAGGGTTGGGGAGAGATGTGAATTACGGCCTGAGAGAGAAAGGAGTCTGCTAAGGTTTGCTGGGGTCCCTCATTGTGACAACGCCACAGGCCATTCTCTGGCTCTGTGGCACTCAGGCCACAAAGAGGGGATTTCATCATTTATTTATTCAATTTCATGCCATGTCCACCCCAAAATGGCCCCCCTTCCCTATCCAAAACTGCCCTGTCCCCATTTGTAAATAGCCACCCCATTCCTCTCTCCAGAAAGAGAGACGCTTAATGGCCACATTGTTTTTAGCGTGCTGTTTTTTTCTCTTGGATAAGGAGGGGTAAAAGAGTTTGAGACTGGTGACCTTAGAACCCGCTTACAAAAGTCCTGAATCTGTGGATCTGTGCTTCTAGTTAAGGGTTGTTTCAGTAGGTGTGGGAACTGCAGCACATCTAAAAGGGGCTCTCAGTGCTTGCTAGAAAAAACCTAGCGTTAGAGCTTGTCCTTGATATTCAGGTCCTGACTTTTCCTTTATTAACGCCATCTTAACTCTCATTATGGAGAAGCTGCTAGAATGAAAGAGGACTTCTACCAAAGCAGAGAACCAGGTTTGATATTTAAAAATGAATGCACTGCTGTGCCTATGAGGGTGCAATCAGAAAGTTTCCAACTTTGAAAATTCCCGGAATGTTGCAACCCTGCACAAGAGTGTGCTCACCAAATTACAGAACAAAGAACAATTTGTCCTCGTATTGAAATTTATAAAAAGATCAGTAAAGCAATTGAAAGTTAATTTGCTTGATTTTACACAGTCAATCTTGTAATGTCATCTGAACTAGAGATGAGGCCGATCCAATATCTGTATCGGGTCCAATATGGCTGCAATCTACGTATTGACTGACAACTCGGATACTTTTTTTTTTATCTAAATTATTTTAACTATGAAAGAAATACAAATTTTAAGACCATAGCTATTTGATATATCACACATTATTATTATAATTTAGCAATTCAAAGTTGAGTTCTGATGTTCTTCTGCATTCAAACAGTTCAAAGCAGTTAAAGGTCCCATATTATGCTAAATGCACTTTTTAAATGTGTTCTAACACATCCATGGGTCCACGGTGTGCCTAGAGACTGCCAAAATATCTAAAAAAATAACAATCTCTCCTTTTCTCACTCTCCCCCTTTCTGAAACCCCCACCCCTCCCCCTCAATATACTCCAGTCAGAATTCTCCCCGTTTCTGACGTCAAACTGGAAAGCCAGAAGCTTCCACTGTGCAGCCCACACCCCTATTTCTTATTGGTCCACGGCCCCGAGATCCTCTCGAAAAATATTCCTTCATCCCCGTGTTGTTTGCTTGTTGCTAAGCGACAAGATGCCTGTAGTACAGAAAAGCATGGTGAATGTTGCATAATCCACTCATTTATCTTAACCCCAGCAGTCTATGCCTCGTTTTTAATAACACAACGGATAGGAAGCTACTTGTGGGTTTTTTACAACAGTGAAACTGAAATAAATGTTTTTATTGGTATTTTTGCCTGACTGGTACATCTATTAGCTTTGGGACAAGCATTCAGCTTTTGCTCATAAAAACATATTTCTATTCCCCACACCAGTCTGGAAATGCCTCGTTTTTAACAGGACAAATGATTGGAAGTTAATAGTGTGGAAGTCAACGTTGAAGATAATTTTTTCACTGATTTTAGTGGTATTTTTAGCCGGTAGCTCCCGAGCTAGCTTCGCAGTAGCCACCATCTTTTGCAGCATTTTTATTGTGAACATGCCGTTTCCATTAGCTTGGAAACGGCAAGTCAGTGCATCTGTATGAACATAGTCTTTCATGTAGACAAGGATAGGTCATGTCAAACTGTTCAAAGTGCGTTACTAGCACTAGACTTGGTTCTTCTCATGGGTAGGCTAACTGCGCTAACAGGCCCAGCAAATATGTCATCATTAGCCCCTTTTACACAGCCAGTGAAAGCCGGGAATATGCCGGCCTTTCGGCCCTCCCCCCAGCTGTGTAAATGCGACAGTTGCGGAACGAGGGAAGAAAGGTGCGAGTGATCGTTCCGGGAATTTTACTACCTCGGGGGGTAGTAAGATTCCCGACACGATCAGTTCCGCCTCTCTGTTTAAATGCTCCAGCTTGTTGTTGCGGAACAGGGGGGCGTTTGATGTTCCATAGTCTACGTTCTAAACATGCGACCATGTTAGCAGTTGAAGGACGTGTGTTTAACATTAACCACGGCGGCCTGATGTCCCGTAAAAATCACAAAATAAAAGGAACGGTGTATAATCTAGCTGATCATAAGGTCCGTTGCTCAATCCAAACCCCCGCGCTTCATTTTGCAGAGTGTATGAGTCTATTTCTGCCCAGGAGAAGTTGTACAATGGAAAGCTAGGCTAGGCTAAGTAAGGGATAAAGTATAGCGAACGGGTCACTTGCTAGAAATAAAGACCGACAAGCTGAAGCAGGAGCCCGACGCGCAGCGGAGGGCTCTTGTTCAGCTTGAAGGTCGACCTAGTAACGGGGGAATAGTCTGCTCGCCCCGCTAGACTGTCTGCTTCAGCTGACTGAAGGCTCCGGCTCAGCTGTTAGCCACAGAGCTACTGTTTTGCTAACACATTCCGCCGCCGCTATTATTATCCTAAGTCTGAGCGTATATCCACACTTTATTTCTGTCTACAGTAACGTGACTTCACACACTGTGTGTATGTGTATGTCTGATTGGCAGATCGCTGCCCTCACAAAGAGACTCGCTCACAACCAACCTGTCACACACACACACACACACACACACACACACAGAGGTGAAGCGGTCGGATTGATTTAGTCAGTTTGGTTAACTGTCCCAGTGATGTTGGACTCAGCGCGTAGCGAGATCAACTGGCACATCGTGGGGACAGTAAAATACGGCCCTCTTATTGCAAGCTCCAGCACTTCTGCTCTCAATTCACCGGCCATTGTTGTTGTTGTAAAGCAGCTGACCGGCGCGGCGCTAAATGTTTACGTCACACCTGACGCTGTTTACAAGCACCTCTTTCATTCCGGAGCGCTGTGTAAAAGGGACTACTGATGCGCCAGCAGGCCGGCGTTGCTTGGTTCTGTGTAAATAACACAGAAGCAAGCAAAGCCGGCATATTGGAGTGATGTTGTTCCGTCAATATGCCGCAATCTCTGTGTAAAAGGGGCTATTGTTTACAAACAGACAGAGGGCGAGGCGTTTCTGGCTTCGCTTCCGGACAGGGGGCGGGGGCAGCTCAAAGATTGTATATTTACGAGGGGAGCTGCAGCTCTTTTTAAAAAATAAGCCATTGTGAGATTATCTGAACATCAGCATAGTACAATACATTATCTGAAAGTTTTTTTTCAGCAAACAATTAAAGAAAAACGTATTAGGGACCACTAAGACCATATAATATGGTGTATAATAGAACCAAAAAGTGTATAATATGGGAGCTTAAAGATTAACCTATGCATTTTCTGTTGCTCTTTAAGTTTGAATTGTTGTGTTGCTTAAGCCTTCTTAACCTTACACATAACATGACCACCAACAAGGACATGTATATTTAGTATACTATGGGAGAGTATCATTCATGGAGTATGGTGAGAAAGAACACAATCAATCTATTGGTCCCATAACCAGAAAGTAACGGCTTCAAATGCAACCATGCGCCACTGTCCAGCTTTCCATAGAAATTAATGGAATGCTATTTTTCAATCCAGGGTCCTTTGTATAATACGTCCATGATCTAAACATGTACATACAAAGAATCCTTGACATCTCCTGACAGCAGTGTGACAGCTTCAAACTTCTCTATGTTTCTGACTGTGCGTCTGACTTACTGTCGCAACCTGACCACGTTTGAGAATTATGACATTTTGTTAGTTCTCTCTAGTTATTTCCCCACTGGTGTTTGAACTATTGTAATAATGGCTGTGTAGTTTTTTGCGTTTAGAAAGGTTCTTTAATTCTTATACACTAAATGTCAGATCTTGCCGTTGACCTCCTCGGTGTAGATGTTTCAACCTGCTTGTTTGCCAATGGGTTTCACCAGTTTTGCGGGAGTGTTTTTTTTGGGTGGCAGTGAAGCTATTGTTGGGTCATGTTGGCCTAGTTGCAGGTACAGAGCTCTGTGCAGAAGCAGACAAGGCAGACGTGAAGGCAGCATGCCTCTATTTCACTGTGTCCAGTGGAGCGAACACTGCAGCCACAGCAGCATATGGTCCATCTGTATCTTCACACCTTACTGTCTGGCCCCTCTTCGCTCTGATACACCCCAACATTTAGCAAACCCCTCCCCCAACCTACATCAAACCCAATGACTCTTTGTCATTAGAGATAATGCATGATTCCTCATACGACAGAAGAACAGGGACTGATGTTCACACTGTCTGGGTTGGCAGGTGATGATGGATGTTGAATTGTGATTTGATACATTTTTCAGGGCAGTTGAATGTGTAAATAATGAAGAGTGTAACTTTGTATTTCTGTCCATTCCTTCCACTAGACATTTTGGAATGCCTAAAAAATAGGCAACTCACCCCACTTTCCCCGGTGACCAATACAATTATTTGCATTTCTGATTCTGAAAGTGTAGTCTTATCTAGAGGTTATGCAGTAGTTGTGCCACAAGGGTAAGGGAAAATATTTTATTTCATTCAGGTGTATAGAGCACAACACAATGTATATATTTTTTTCAAAGTTTAATTGCATGTTACAACGAGGATGTAGGCAAGGTAGCCCATTAAGTCCACTACTTTTTAATTTTTTTATCGAGACCCTTGCCCAGGCTATCAGAGAGGAGACAGCTCTGGAGGGTATAGATGTGGGAAGTGTAGTGAACAAAATGTTTCTTTCTATATGCGGACGACGTCCTTGTCACAATTAAAAATCCTGAATCTGGTATTCCATTGCTTATGAACATCCTGGGAACGTATGGGCAGTATTCTGGTTATACACAGAACGTACAAAAAACCCAAGTCTTGACCTTTTGTTTTACGCCTTCAAAGCAATTGATGGATAGGCACCAATCACAACTTAAATATCTTGGTTTCTTACTGACTAAAGACCTTTCACAATGATATGATGTTAATTATAAACAAATAAATAGGAAAATATATGATGATCTGGGCAGGTGGAGCTTGCTCCCCCTCGACCTCGGCAGTAAAATTCGGACTAAATTAATATCCTCCCAAGATTATTATACTTATTTTCAGCACTTCCAATAGAGCAAAACAATTCAGAGAGTGGGATAAACATTTTTCAAGATTTATTTGGAACAATAAACGACCAAGGGTGAGATACTCAACATTACAACAGCTGGGGGAGAGGGGTGTCATGGCCCTGCCTTGTCTTAAAGATTACTATCTGTCAGCTCAGCTGAGGTATCTTGTATGTTGGTGTAACCCAGCCTAGGTGGAAAGATATTGAGCTGAAATACCTATCCAGTCAGTTCTGGGTTGCCCTGGCAGGTCTAATGATGTTCACCAGCTACATAATCATTGTACTAGTTTCTCTCTGAAAATGTGTCAGACGTAGTAAAGAAATATCAGCTCTGCAGAGAAATTGGAGTGTTGAGCTGGCCTGCATTCCAGCCTGCATTCCATCCACAGCTTTACAGGACCATAGGTACAAACAATGGACTAAGCGAGGAATCGCCTCCTTCTGTAGGATAATAAAGAACGGAAACCTAAAATCTTTTGAGGATTTGCGTCAATCTTATGAGTTGGGTAAAGAAGATTTTTATCGTTACTTACAGGTCCACCACTTTTTTTTTTTAAACAATAAAGACCCCAAATTTAACTGAACCCTCAAACAATTCAAATGTTTATAGACGCTTATGATTCAAAAAGCACCAAAGGTATCACTGGAAAACTATACAAAAGCTTTACTTTATTGAATAAAAACTCAACAGATTATATTAGACAGCGCTGGGAAAAAGAAGCTAATATAGTAATTCCAGAAGAAACGTGGCTTCAAATTTGGAAAAATCAATCCACTTCCACAAACTCTTATTTCTGGTGAGATTTCTGCTGGAAGAATTTGATAAGATTTTTTATTACCCCTAACCAGATATCAACATTTAGCGGTACGCAGGTCTCCTGTTCATGTTTTTTGGTCTTGTCCTTGTATTATACCTTTTTGGAGGGAAGTGAGAGAGTTAATTGTGGAGACTCTGGACATAATATTTGACTTTTCTTTTAACTGTTTATATCTTGGAGAACTCCCTGAAAGTCTCAGTAAAGGAGACACATACCTCCTGAAGACTTTCATGGTTGCGAGTAAAAAATAATTACTAAATGCTGGCTCCAGAAGAATCCTCCTACCATGAGACTTCTAACAAACATTATAAACTCTGTCCAGGCAATGGAGAATCTGACTTTTGTGCTGCAGCTTCAAAAGGATAAAGGAGAGGAATAAATGGGATCGCTACAAACATAAAGACTCTTGATTCTATTTCATTCTATTCCAATGTGAGAAATATTTGTATTGTGTACTGCACCTATGCTTTTCTTTTTTGTACCTGCTTCCAAATGTGTGTACTGTCATGTCCTAGTCCTCTTTTGTTTGCCTGTTTGTTGTTTTATGTTCATATATAAAACAAAAAATAAAGTATTAAAAAAAAGATTTTGAATTGCATAACACTTTACAAGACTTGACCTAAAGCACAGTGGAGTTAGCGACCACTCAAACATGTAATTTACTTCCTTTGCACAAATGCTACACTTCCTGTCCAGAAAGTTCACCTGCTGCTGTAGTGTGGAGGCACACTTCTTCATTCTGCAGACTGTTTATGTTCCTCCCCGCTGGGTTGGACCACTGCCTAATCTGCTTGAAAAGAAACACAATTATTTTCACTGATTTGGGTGTCGAAAAAAGTGTCGGCTTTTGTTCAGTGCGATTGCTCTGTTTTCACTTCCTGTTGCATGCCTCATTGACATCACACCCACAAGGCATGGTGCACACATCTCTGTTGCAGTTTTTTTTCTTTTTTTTACTCGTCTTCATTTTTTCTTGCACATGAGTTGTTGCAATGAAGTGGACAGTGACTCAACTTGGTGAGATTCCCCAACTTCACTTCAACTTGCTCTCGTGCCTATTCAGACATTGGCCCATTTGACCGTCTTAATGTAAACTGATGTCTAAGCAGTTTCACTCTCAGTGACTCTGGACCTCGGCTAGTTTCTTCAGACATTTATGAGGAAGAGGGATTTCTGCTTTGCAAGCGAATCCATTGAACGTTTGGATAAATTGTGCAACACGCATCCATGACAAAATTGTATGCCATCTATGTCACATCAACTTTTGTATCACGAAACATTCTTTATATTATACGAACAATCATATGGTTGTCACATTGGGGTTCGGCCTACGTCATGGGTCATGTGCTCTCATGATACCTTGTGATGCTATAAATGAGGCATATTTTTTTGCAAGGTGTAGTGCTATCCACAACTCAATCCAAGAGCTGATGGTTTTCACACTTGTTGGGGACTAAATAACTTTTCTGAACTACACCTGACTTAAACATAAGGCTTTACACTCCAGTAAAGTTACCATCTTCTTGGGCCACATAGCATTGGTTCCTTGAAAGCCTCATGTTTGCAAAACACCCTTGTACAAGAGTTTGTAAAATCAAGGGCTGAGGAAGGGGGGTGGGGTTGTGAACATGCTAACTAAAAGCTAGTATGCCATTCTAAGCACACAGGAGACTTGTTTTTTGGAACTTGGGGTCTTTTAGTATTGGCCTGCACAGGTTCATTTAGATCAGTCAGCCTGTTATATTTCTCAGCTTTTACTTCCCTGTGATAGGATGTTTAACTTGATACTTAATGTGAAATCTTCCTGGTTCCAAGTCAAAAGCAACAGTAAGATTGGAGGAGTTTAAACAGGAATGTATCTTTTACATTTTGTCTACTGAATCTAAGGGAAGTCAGCATGATCAAACTATTCAAGCTTATAATGCTATCCACCGTGATGCCCTTTACAAGTTTTATGTTACAGAAAGCAACCACGAGAATGATCTCTAAACAATTAATAGCTGCAAACAATCTATTTGATTGAATTATAAAATTGTATTATATTCTTCCTCTCATTAGTGCCAGCTCAGTGTGTTTTAGCAAAGTGAAATGTGAGTGGTATAATTCTACCTGGAAGCTACTTTGTGGTCTATCAAGAAGCTTCATGGTTTGGTTGAGTCTCCTGAGGGATTGCATCATGTGTAATATCTCTGTTGTGTTGTGTGCAGCAGCTGAGCCCCTTCCATTGAGCCACTCTGAACCATCATAATGAGTGTGAGGGTGTCCAGAAATTAATTTGTGTCCCACCTGACTAACTATTATTAACACACCGATTGATTGCATCACTATTTTTAGGTCCTCACGCTCCGCTACCTGTCTGTACTGTGTGTGTTGTGAAAAAAATCCAGTGTCATACAAAGCCTAGGCTCTGTAAGCTACGCTGGGCCCCCTTTGTTTACATGTACACGTTGCTTACATACCAGTTTACAGAGCCTAGGCTGTGTATCAACACCAGATTTATTTTCAGTACACACACAGTACGGACAGGTAGCAGATCGTGAGGAGATATTCACTGATTTTGTCAACAAATTATTTTGACAGCAAGCGTTCTCCAGAATCACTGACTCCACCTTTTTAATAAGGTGTCATCTTTCATGTAAATATTAATCATGGATGTCTGATCCTCCACTTAACAGGATTACACACCCAGGGCTCACTGAAGCCCATTGGCTGATGGAAGAAATGAGGCAGAAAGGTCACCTGAGATGGAGATAAGAAAGTAAACAAGGAGATCAGCCGCTGCCTCTCAGCTAGTTGATTAACAAGTAATGAGCTCAACATCTTTGTCTAGTGGCTAGAGTATATAGAGTATAGCTTACGCTGTTTGTCATGACGACTGCTTTGTTTTTCATTATTGATATCATTTGATTGATTTTCCAATAACTGGTTTATCTATGTACTAAATATCTCATATCTTTGTGTGTGTGTGTGTGTGATGCTCTGAGGTATTGTCCTTACCATGCAATTGATGCATGACTTAATAGTACAGTAACTAGTAATGTACTGAGGGTGTAATCATATCTGCTTCATTTGTTTGATCCAATCCAAGAGTGGGAAACGGTGACAATGTTTTATTTTTGCATTTGGTTTACTTCACATTGCTAAAATCACGACATGTTATCAAAAGTCAAATGGACTTTCATGAAGCTCATCTGTCAGTAGTGCCTGTAGTCTTACAGATTTAGGATGGAGCCAGTCAAAACAAATCATTCCAGTCTCTGTCACTCATACAGACAGAGAGCATCCAATTTTCTCTCCAAATAAACCTGTGTGCTTTGTGATGGAACAATGAAGACAGCCAATACAATCCTGGGTGAGAATGGCCATGTTGGACTGAAAGGGTCTCTTTGTGTCTTCTCCCCGCCATACCCCCTGCTGATCCCCCTGTCACCACATCTGTGTGGCACATTTTCTTTGGAGGAGTGAATCCTGCCTGGCTGGAAGGGCGCACTCGCACTGGTCTGGTTACATGCCCAAGCACGATTGATGGCTAATATCTAGTTTGTTTGGCCAGTGCGAGTGCTCCATACTGTACTCAGGCACGTTACACTTACTTGGTAGAGGTGAGCTCAGGAACAGTACAGATGCTAATATACGGTAACGAGCCTGCACAAGCACGCACATAGACGGCGGTCGTGACGCAATCACGCTTAAGCACGGTACGGATCAGCCGGGCCAAGTGTGAGTGTGCACTAACATGTCAATAAGGAATGAAACCAAAGTCAGGTTACTTCAGTTTTTACCTCATCCTTTGTTCCACCATTGTCCCTTCTCGGTTTTGATTTCCCCCTTTGCTCTCTCCTTCACCCTGGCTCTGCCCTCCTGTCTGATCCACTGCTCTGCCCTCCACTGTTTGACGAAAAGCCTTTCTGCCTCTTCTTGACTTCTTTGCCAATGAGCAATCTTTCACATGAGTGACTCTTCCAGGGTGGACATGGTACAAATCGCCATATGGGAGATTGAATTAGCATATGCCTCCAACATCATCCGCACCCTCCCAAAACCAGTCAAAGCACAACAACTACTGCTTCCCTTCTATGCTGCTCTTAATGAGCCAGGTTGCCGCTTGCTGCAGAGGATCTTTCCTTTCTATTTTGGTACAAATTACGCAAAAGCTGGTAAAGACAGGGGTAGAAAGTGGAGACAATCCTCCCAGAGGAAATGATATGATTACTGCCTGACTGACTGCTTGGTTGGCTGGGTTCTATATTTAGAGCTAATGTGTGATTACAAGTGTCAGTCTTTCATTACCGGCAAGTAATTTACTGTAAGAAATCCATGTAGTGGGCCGATGTGATGTGTGACTATATAGAGCATGCAAGGCTTTTTCTAAAGGATTTGGGTGACCTGAACATAAAAGAAAGTTGACCTGTTTACTGACGTCCTGTGGTATAAAGCCGTGCAAACATTTGTGTTGCTCTGTTTAATCCACAGAACACATACTGGATATCCAATCTTAATCCCATGAGATCTGACTTTAAAAAAAACATAGCATCAAGAAATAGGAAAATGTTGGTATGAAATACTTGGTGATTCTCTTACACATATGTACCTCCTCAGTGCTTAGATAATATACTTTTTCAAGAGGTTTATTTGTCATTATGCGCAAAACAATTACAGCAGCAGTCTTTGGCAAAGAAGCTTCAGGCTCCTCTCAGCAATGCAATAGGAAGAAAAAGACAGAAAGAAACACAAAAGTTTTGCAAGGACACAGTGCAGATAAAAGTGTAGAGATAAGGTGCATACATATAAAGTCAATTTAGAATGCAAAATATTGCATTTGTGAATATTAAATGAAATGGAGAGGAAATAGAATGCTGTATATGTTCTGTAATACTTCATATAACAATCAAATAAGAACTGAAGTGGAATAGGATACTGTACATGTAATATAGTAATGTTAAATATAATAAGATATGTATGCTATACACAGATGTAAATTATGACTAAGGAATGGACATTAAAACGTAAACAGACATTTTTAAACAGATGTTAGCTGTTGCAAAGTGGCGACAGCTCACTGATGTCATCTAGGAAACCTTTTTTTTCAGTCTATAATCAAATTAATTCTATCAAAAACCTTAATTAATATGGATCAATACATTGTTGTTTTATATGACTCAAATTTAAGCTTAAAATTTTTTTCGCTATGAAGGCCTACTGCTACACAGCAGGCATAGTGTTGGCACAGATATCCACAATTTATAAATGACACCCACCACCACTGATTACGTACTTACTGCAACATTGTCTACGGAAAGGAACAGTTCTGGTTAACTCCTCGTCATTGTCAATGTTGCAAGCACCAAAAAGTAAACTGAATTTACTTTTATTGTATTTTACAAGGGAGAAAAAAATCTAGAACACAGCTTTTCTCTAAACTGAACAAATGCAACCGAAAGCACTAGATACTTCTTTAACCATTGAACCTGTTAACCCCAATGTCCAGGCAGTATGTGCACAGATCATTGTGCTGCTTGTTTTCAGGTGTGAATGGGCTTCAACAAGCACTACCTTCCAGTTATACTTAGGCCCTGTTCTCACGGCAACACGAAACGGTGCAAACGCGGAAAAATTCCTGCGGTTGCACTATATCGTAAAACAGCAAATGCAGGCATGAAACCGCAAGTTTTTGAGATCACGTCCCAGGGAGGATTTTTTGGAAAACACAACGGTTTTGGTTTCATGTGAACACCGAAAACATTTCCCCTGGTAACGCTGACGTCACGGCTCCACTTCACGTATGCATAGTCTATAACATTTGCTGTCATATACCCACACGCGAGTTGTAAAGTTAGAAGACAACATAACGTGCAGGGCTTAAATAGGCCTATAACACTCGCCAATTTAGTCTGTAGTCTATTAGTAAGTTATTGATACCCGCCACTTTGTCTGGGGAAATATTTGTGCTCTGCTGCTTTTTCTAGCAAAATAAACTTGTGTACACGGCTCTCTCTACATTAAAAAACACTATCCATAGTTCAGCGCGCAGCGGTTAAGTTACTGTTCAACAAAAGGAGCATTAAGGCTACGGCTTCACAGTAAAAGCATTTCACTGGCTAAACATTAACAGCATTTCACCGGACAAATGTGAGTTGACTTTTATTTTGAAGTACGCCTTACAGGAAAAGTAGCCGCTCACAAAGCCCCTTCACTATCAGCATGTCTTCTGTTTTCACGAGTTCAATGCGGTGAAACAAGAGGACAGAAAGCTTGTCATTTACAATACTTGTAAGTAACCCCAAGCTTACACCAACCGCTTTATGAACGTTAGTGGCATTCATTTTCGGTTTCAGTAAGGTTTTATGCATCAAATTGTACCGGAAAAGCTATCTACTACTACCTTGTACCGCCCACTGCTGGCCCGGCATGCTTACTACATCGATTTTGTCCCGTTTCCTCTGAAAACATGTGCACGGGTGAAGATGTCAGATAAATTGTGTCTGAACAGGGTTTTTTTTAAAACCAAAAACGGGAAAACTGTCACGTTTTCACAGTGAGAACAGGCCCTTAGTCGCACATTCACCATTGAATCCAGTGTGTCCCTTCTTAGCACCCTTCATCCACGTGGCATGCTTTTCATTTTCAGCAGGAGCCCATCAGATGAACAAGGCTACACAAACAGAGTTCTGTTCTCTTTATATATATGTATATATATATATATATGTATATGTATATATATATATGTATATATATGTATATATATTATATATGTATATATATATATATATATATATATATATATATATATATATATACATACATACACAGGTCCTTCTCATATAATTAGCATATTGTGATAAAGTTCAATATTTTCTGTAATGTACTGATAAACATTAGACTTTAATATATTTTAGATTCATTACACACAACTGAAGTAGTTCAAGCCTTTTGTTGTTTTAATATTGATGATTTTGGCAAAAAAGTAAAGAAAAACCAAAAATCCCTATCTCAAAAAATTTGCATATTTCATCCGACCAATAAAAGAAAAGTGTTTTTAATACAAAAAAGTCAACCTTCAAATAATTATGTTCAGTTATGCACTCAATACTTGGTCGGGAATCCTTTCGCAGAAATGACTGCTTCAATGCGGCGTGGCATGGAGGCAATCAGCCTGTGGCACTGCTGAGGTGTTATGGAGGCCCAGGATGCTTCGATAGCGGCCTTAAGCTCATCCACAGTGTTGGGTCTGGTGTCTCTCAACTTCCTCTTCACAATATCCCACAGATTCTCTATGGGGTTCAGGTCAGGAGAGTTGGCAGGCCAATTGAGCACAGTAATACCATGGTCAGTAAACCATTTACCAGTGGTTTTGGCACTGTGAGCAGGTGCCAGGTCTTGTTGAAAAATGAAATCTTCATCTCCATAAAGCTTTTCAGCAGATGGAAGCATGAAGTACTCCAAAATCTCCTGATAGCTAGCTGCATTGACCCTGCCTTTGATAAAACACAGTGGACCAACACCAGCAGCTGACATGGCACCCCAGACCATCACTGACTGTGGGTACTTGACACTGGACTTCAGGGATTTTGGCATTTCCTTCTCCCCAGTCTGGCACCTTGATTTCCAAATGACATGCAAAATTTGCTTTCATCCGAAAAAAGTACTTTGGACCACTGAGCAACAGTCCAGTGCTGCTTCTCTGTAGCCCAGGTCAGGCGCTTCTGCCGCTGTTTCTGGTTCAAAAGTGGCTTGACCTGGGGAATGCGGCACCTGTAGCCCATTTCCTGCACACGCCTGTGCACGGTGGCTCTGGATGTTTCTACTCCAGACTCAGTCCACTGCTTCCGCAGGTCCCCCAAGGTCTGGAATCGGCCCTTCTCCACAATCCTCCTCAGGTCCGGTCACCTCTTCTGGTTGTGCAGCGTTTTCTGCCACACTTTTTCCTTCCCACAGACTTCCCACTGAGGTGCCTTGATACAGCACTCTGGGAACAGCCTATTCGCTCAGAAATGTATTTCTGTGTCTTACCCTCTTGCTTGAGGGTGTCAATGATGGCCTTCTGGATAGCAGTCAGGTCGGCAGTCTTACCCATGATTGCGGTTTTGAGTAATGAACCATGCTGGGAGTTTTTAAAAGCCTCAGGAATCTTTTGCAGGTGTTTAGAGTTACTTAGTTGATTCAGATGATTAGGTTAAGAGCTCGTTTAGAGTACCTTTTCATGATATGCTAATTTTTTGAGATAGGAATTTGGGGTTTTCATGAGCTGTATGCCAAAATCATCAGTATTAAAACAACAAAAGACCTGAAATATTTCAGTTGGTGTGCAATGAATCTAAAATATATGAAAGTTCAATTATTATCATTACATTATGGAAAATAATCAACTTTATCACAATATGCTAATTATATGAGAAGGACCTGTATATATATCTATCCATCTAGCATTGGCGTCTGGTGATGAGGTAGACAGACTGAGGCACTTTGAGCCTGTCAGACACAGGCTGATGGAAGGAGATTTGGGGAAGAGAGAATAAAATAAACTGTTGCAGATTCACTTCCCCTTTTTTCACCATTCTTTTTTCTTCTTCAAAGTAATCCTGATTGGCAGGCAAAACACACACACACACACTCACACTCCAGCAAAGCTCAGCTTGACATGAGCCTATTAGGGTTCTCTTCGGTGAAGTGGTGTGTGTAGACGCAGCAACAATGAGGTTATTTTGCGCTGATGTCTTTCAGCTGAATGCTCAGGTGCATTAGCTTCCACTGCAGCAGAACCAGGCAGTGAACAGTGAACAACAACATGTCATATAGTGGAGAGTTCTGTGCTACCTCATAGAGACACAATGGTGACACTTATATGACTAGCACTATGAGAGGCCATTTTCTGTAAAGTCTTCACATGTATAAGACATGTAAGGGGATCGAGAAAACGTTTCCCCCTATCCCGCGGTGAACAGATAAAAGTGCACAGGCACAAACAAACAAATATACGAGACATTTTTCAACACTAAAAATAGACAATGACATATATATAAAATATAGGAGTCAGTAATAGGGATGGGAATCGAGACCCGGTTCCTCTTCAGAACCGGTGCCGAGTCTACCAATTCCTTGGAATCGCTAACATGCCTGCTTAACGATTCCGCTTATCGGTTCCGCTCGTTGCAAATGCGTCATGATTTGACACTCACGCTGCGTTGTTTTGGTTCAGAACGCAGCAAACATGGCGTTGAGACAAAATCTCTCTAAATGTTGTTTTTCACTTGAAAAGACGACAATACGGACACTTGCAACAATTGTAAAGTTTCCATTTCGTCAAATGACACGCACACGAGCGCAAGCGAGCAGACGGCGATCGTGACAGTTAAACGTTTGAATGTCCGCTGCCTGTCTAGTCGACACCAGAATTGCCCATTGGACTTGTACATACAATGTGTGAGAATGAACGTGTGTGTAGGCATATGTGTGGGCTAATAAAAGAGGGAGAGAGATAAAAAGGTGAGAGCAGAATAAAGCAAAGTAAAAAGGTTTTCTTGACCGCTGCCTTAAGCCCAGCAGTGTTTACTCACGTTCGTCAGCTGGTTTGTTTCTTTTTCCTCTCGTCAGCTGTTATAGTGCTGCCTTTATGCACGGCGGGTCGAGACGAACCCAAAACAACATAGGCTACAGCGGAACTCGGCGGTGATAAGGAAACAATAGTCTACACTTAAGTTTAACAATAAACTTCATAAAGACACACTTAAAATAACGATCTCTGCCCATACAAAAAGCACTGACTTGGATAACTTGATGGAGCGATCAATGTGCAAAAACCATCCGGCACATGTGTCTGATGACGGGCCGTTATATTAATAATAAACAGCGGGCGGGCTTATAAAAAAGGAAGAGAGATAAAAAGGCGAGAGCCTTTTTCTTTTTCCTCCCGTCAGCTGTTCTAATGCACCCTTTACGCACGGTGGTTGAGACGAACCCTACACTAAAGTTAAACATGACACTTTGTAACTACACACTTAAAATAATGATCTCTGCCCATACAAAAAAAAGACTTGGATTACTTGAGGAGCGACCGATGTGCAAATGTGTCTGATGACGGGCCGGTAGGCCTATATTAATAATAAACAGCGCGCTGCACATTAGAACAGCATGTACATAAAATATCTCGTATCCTTCCTGAGAGGGCATACATGATATTTTTTCTGCAAACAAATGGTTAATTTGCCAAAGTTGATAGTTGGTCTTATCTTTACAGAAGACTTCTTTGTATTTTTTATGTCAGTTGAATTTTGTTTCAAGTTGAATGCAAATGAGCACAGTTAATATTCCAAAAGGCACAAGCTCTTCCTTGACTGTTTTCAGTCTGTGTTTTTAGTTTTTAGGGAACATAGTGGCATTTGGGCTTAAACAGGCAAACCTTTTTTTTTGTCCGGACCAATTAATGTGAAAATTGACAATTTCCTAATCCTAAAGTACTCTTGATAATTGTTGCACACACTAGACACACTTCTGATCAGATATTTAAGCAGGTTAATACAAATAAACACATTTGTACTTATTTTCTCACACAATGAGAATCGATAAGGAATCGGATCGATAAGCAGAATCGGAACCGGAATCAGAATCGTTAAATTCTTATCAATTCCCATCCCTAGTCAGTAACTAGTTTCTGTATGAATAAATAAGTAATTGTGCAAAAAGGCAGTCAATAATGGCAGCAAAAAAGTGTGGGTGTACATATGACTGTCAACTGCTCAAAGGCTTGTGTGTTTATGTCTGTGCCTAGTGATGGGACAGATTCTGTTTCCCCAAAGTAAAGGGCTTAGACATTTAGGTTTTAATCAGTAGAGGGACCCTGCACTCCTGTGTGCATATGAAATGCTTGAGGATTCCAGCTTATTCTCTGACCCTGCCTCCTCTTCTCTTCTTTAGGCCTTTCTGGAGAGAATCAGACAGACTGCAGATGACCAACAATGTCTCTCACCCGAACATGTCAAGGTATGACTGGCTAAATATTGGTTGGTGCAGTCAACGAAACAAACCCTACAAGTCAGAATATTTTATTCAAATGCTTGTTATTGATATTTTATGGGAGAGTGTTAGGGCCACGGCCACCAGACAGAGAAAAGAATGAGAGTTGGAAGTCATTTCTTAATGCGCCTGAAGAATAAAGTCAAAATGTAGAGAATAAAGACAGAATCCAATGTGGAGATTGAACTGGACAGCTGAAGCTGGAAAGATGACGACAGATTGGAACCTCCGGGATCACTTACTCTTCAGTAAAACGTTATTAAAACCAAACGATGCAACTGAACAATCTTCAAAAGGCAGACAATTGGCGACGACCTCATTTTTACTGAAACTATCATCCTCTAAGCTAGAATAATAATATATTGCTCTCTGTGCAGCTGGCTGTGAGACAAAAGCACCATAAGTGCAAAACCAAAGAGGAAAACATGTCATACCCATAGATAGTATATATATGTATATATATATCATACCTTCACTCTTATAGTGCAGTTATGAGCGGAGCTAAGAGGACATCTGCTTTCAGTAAAAATGCAAAGATACATCCTTTGTGTTTTATAAAGTTTAAATTGTGAGTTATTTATACACACAGTTCACATCTGTCAACTGTTTAACCCCAGTCTTTACCTGTCAAGTTTAACTCAAGAAGAGGATAATGAAAAAAGCCTCCCCATTCTCTTCCTCTCCTTTACTCTCTTCTATTGTGGATGCTGAGATGTAATGTTACATCTCCATCCATCTGTTGGTCACTTCCTTGCTCTTTGTGCTCTCTTCCTTCCTATCTCTCCCCTCCCTTTACATCATCATTTCCTTCTTTGCAGATTCTGTTCTCCAACATGGAGGACATCCTGGAGCTGCACAAAGAGGTGTTGTCCGCTGTGGAGGCCAGTCTGCAGCCCGAGCCCCAGCCTCAGCAGGCACTGGGACACGTCTTCCTCCAGTTTGTAAGGGCACAACACATGCACACACACATTAAAGGTGGAGTCAAAATCACTTTTTGTCAAAATCAGTGAATATCTCCTCACGATCCGAACTCTTCTGCAATGCAAAACAGCACACACACTCTTTTCACCAGCTCCCTGTTACCACAGATGCAGGGAAAGCGTGCAAAGCCTTCTCTCTTTCTCACATGGAACAGCCCCTCCCATCTCCTCTACACCTCCACCACTCTGCCCTTCCTCCTCTCACAAAGAGGCATGCATCCTGTCTTCATCAGTCTGCGGTCTCTGCCATCTCCCTCTTTCACTCCTCTCCATCCCTCCATCCAAAGATTCCTCTGCGCTCTGCAGCCCTCCCTCCCCTCTGTTTGAACTGCTTTGGCCCTAGGGGACAGACAAAGAAGGCTCTGTGTCCCGGGAGGAAGCCATGGTGTGTCACTCAGTGAGGGCACAATGCTTCTCTCTCTCTCTCTCTCTCTCTCTCTCTCTCTCTCTCTCTCTCTCTCTCTCTCTCTCTCTCTCTCTCTCTCTCTCTCTCTCTCTCTCTCTCTCTCTCTCTCTGAGCACTGAAGAGTCAAAGTTACCTTAGACATGATGTCCTCCATCTCACTGCGGGCCTTGTAGGTGCCGTCATCGTAGCGGAATCGGTACAACACTTGCTCGTTCTTGAACTGGTGCTTGTCTGACACTGAAATGTCAGAAGGAGAACATGTCACATGGGCTTGGTGTACTGGGTGATTTTGAGCAATATCTCTCTCTCTGCGCCTCACGAGGCCGATTAAAAGAAATGCACAAATCATGTTTGTAGATACAGATAGAATTGTATTTTATCAAATGCAACAAAAAAATATAACTGTTCATCACCCACCCGCTCTAAATATCTGTATCGGCATCGACCATTGAAAAACCCAAATGGGTCCACCACTAGTATAAACCACACAGCATCCCTCTGTACTTTAACAATAACACAAGCAGTATTTCCTCCACCTGCTTGTGGACATGTAATCACATCTGTGCACAGCATCAAAACATCCCATCTTCACACATGTGCGAGGCTTTCCATTCATTCAGTGGGTCAGGCCAAGTGTCAGGGTGGAGAATTGATTATAGGAGCGCCACCTGTGTTCTGTCCATGGCTGTGTGGCCACTAGCAGATACAGAGGCCAGACAGGGAAGCTGCAGGTACTAACACTGACAGCTTTAAGATGAATGGCCTCCATCGCTTCATAATCTATCTATCTATCTATCCATCTATCCATCTATCCATCTATCCATCCATCCATCCATCCTACGTCTGTGACTTGCATATCCAGTGGTTGACACTAACGCTTGCCCGGGGCAAGTGAAAATAATGTTCGGGCAAGTTGATATTGCTTTTTGGTTGCCCGACCGGGCAAGTGGATTTTAGATGAGTTGTCAGTAGGCCTAGTCGCTATTTATTCATGTGTTTTAGAGTCCGCAAAACAATTTTTTCCCGCTAACTCACACAAAATAGATCGGCTATATTTACTATTGAGCAGCAGCATCTCTCTCTCTCTCTCTCTCTCTCTCTCTCTCTCTCTCTCTCTCTCTCTCTCTCTCTCTCTCTCTCTCTCTCTCTCTCTCTCTCTCTCTCTCTCTCTCTCACACTCACACACACACACACACACAACAGCCTGTGTGCGCGCAGTTTCGCTGTCTACGTTCCGAAAGCCGGCTATATTAGGCTACGGACCTGGTTCCGCTATATTCAAACTAGGGATGGGACGATCCACTTTTTTTTAGTTCCGATCCGATTCCGATACCTAGGGTTTGGATATCGGCCGATACCGATACTGACCGATACGATATCATAATTGTTATACATTTTTTTGTTGGTGGTGATTTTATGTATTAGGCTAGGAAGGCTTAAGCAATTCTAATTTAAAAGAGCAATAAATATACACAAATGCATATAGGTTTATCTTATAGGTCACATATTATGCTAAATGCACTTTTTAAATGTGTTCTAACATATCCATGGGTCCACAGTGTGCCTAGAGACTGCCAAAATATTTTTAAAAATAACACTCTCCTTTTCTCACAATCCCCCTTTCTGAAACCACCACCCCTCCCCCACCCAATATACTCCAGTCAGAATTTTCCCCTTTTCTGACCTCACAAACTGGAAAGCCAGAAGCTTCCACTGTGCAGCCCACACCCCTATTTCTTATTGGTCCACGGCCCTGACAGACAGAGGGCGAGGCGTATCTTGCTTTGCTTCCGGACAGGGGGCGGGGGCAGCGCAAAGATTGTATATTTACGAGGGGAGCTGCAGCTCTTTTTAAAAAATAGGCCATTGTGAGATTAGCTGAACATCAGCATAGTACAATAAATTATCTGAAAGTTTTTTTCAGCAAACAATTAAAGAAAAACGTATTAGTGACCACTAAGACCATATAATATGGTGTATAATAGTACCGAAAAGTGTATAATATGGGAGCTTTAAAGGCAGAATTATAGAGTCACACAAAAAAAATCCTTCTCAATGATCACTTCTGCCCCACTAGAATATGTGGTGGTCTGTTTGTCTGAACAGTCTTCCTCTCTCTGGCTGTATTTAACATAGTAGAATTTGTCACAAGCCTCTCCACTTCCTTGACTTTGATTAGCTTTGGTTAGCTCACTGGCTAACAAACTGATATGTACTGTATGTCAAATTATAAAGTGATGTCCTCTCTCCCTCCACCGAACGTCGGCGCATGTTCGCTCTTACATTGTGTAAAAAAAAAAAAAAAAAAAAAAAAAAAAAAAAAAAAAAAAATCGGATTTTAATATCGGAGCTGTCAGTCCGATATCCGATACGCAGATTTCGGCCATATCGGACCCGATACTGGATCGGATCGGCCCCATCCCTAATTCAAACCCCAGAAATCAATAACGTTTGAGCTTATCGATACCGCTATGGAGTCCAGTAGGTCACATGATGTAATTTTAAATATCGAGTCGGGTCATCTTCAACTAATTAGGCCTACTTTGGCGAATTATTCCATCAGTGGTCTGCATCATAGACTGTAAAAGTGTTGTACCTTCGACTGTCTTGAAGAAACTCCTTCAACCCGCTTCAACTCTGTCTCCAAAAAAAAAAAAAAAAAATCCGTCCGCTGAGTCGCTGCCGCTGCAGACCATGCTGCAGACGGGCTCGGCACCGTCTCATCATTCATTCAATGCAGCGGTGATCAACAAACGAGAGACTGTGTAGCAAGTCCCGCAGTTAAAAAATTTGATAGTTTTTAAATCCATATTAAAATCTGCAGGATAGGAAATAGTTGGCTTTAAAAAAAAATCGCAAACCGTTCAAATGTGATGTGTTCAGGTCGGCTCAGTAAAATTATTATTAGGCACAGGTCAATAAAATGACATCATGATGTGTTCAAATGTAACATCAAGAAAAAAAGAAATTTAAGTTTTTCGTGAGAAGCTTGAATAATACAGTTTGGGTGAAAAACTTGTTTCCCCAGCAATATAAAATTATTAGTAGGCCTAAATATGGAATTATGACCTGTTTAAAGTCCTATCCTTAGCTCTGCTCATCTTATAAGCAATTCAAGCAATAATACCAGTTCTCTTTTAACAAAATAATAGAAAAGTATCGATAAAGATTTGGATTGTGGAGTCTTTATAATGGTATCAATATGAATAGAAATGAATGATCCCCCTCCCTACTTACAGTATAACTGTGCAATAGCTTTAACATGGTGGACTTTAATCATTTTATGGCAGACTATCACTTTTTCGCACAATGTGACCGTTTTAAATAAGTAAAATAAGTTACATTTTTCTGAACACTTTTGTGTGGAAGCTTACCTTCAGCTTGACTCTGAGCTAGACTGAGTTTTCTGAGACCCCCAAAACCAGGCCAGGTGCATGGCAAAAAGAGGCCCTTTTACAATGCTGCAGCAGGACCAAGCGCTTGGTGTAGTGTGATGTCATGATATCTAGGCTTATATGAATTGTTGTTGGTTGTATGTGGTCAGGATGAGACTAGTAAGCTATGTTTGCATTTAAGAGATACGGTTCGCTAAAATGTATAATTTAAGTAGCCTATATATATCATTGTTTAACAGTTTTTTTTGGGCAAGTGAACACGACATTCGGGAAAGTAAAACATTACCTGTACTTGCCCTATGGGCAAGTGCTTTTGAAACCTTAGTATCTCTCTCACTGTTAGTCAGATCTGCCTGAGCTTCCGGATATTGCTTGCGCACGGCACGAAGGTGTGCATCCTTGATTGATTATGAAGTTTTGGACCAAATATGTAGAAGTTATCATATTTATATCTTGCTGGCGGCGAATACATGCGCACACTGAAGGCCACAGTAACGACGGGCATGAAGTAGTCTCCGCCTAAACCCCGCCTCACTCTGGTTTGATTGGCTGCTGCGACCAAAGCATGAAATGAGTGACGAGCGGGACACACACAGCAGACCTGCTTCCTACGGGCACTGCACTAGTATCAGTTAACATCAAGTCTACCTCAGTCCGACAACAGGAGATTACCCTTTGTGACTCAAAGCAGTATTGGATATTAGTTTCAGGTGTGATGAGTCACGCTAAATCTCACTATAGCGTTGATATTATACATTTAAAGGTCACATATTATGCTAAATGCACTTTTTAAATGTGTTCTAACATATCCATGGGTCCACGGTGTGCCTAGAGACTGCCAAAATATAAAAAAAAATAACAATCTCTCCTTTTCTCACTCTCCCCCTTTCTGAAACCCCCATCCCATCCCCCCAATATACTCCAGTCAGAATTCTCCTCGTTTCTGACCTCAAAAACTGGAAAGCCAGAAGCTTCCACTGTGCAGCCCACACCCCTATTTCTTATTGGTCCACGGCCCTGACAGACAGAGGGCGAGGCGTATCTGGCTTCGCTTCCGGATAGGGGGCGGGGGGAGCTCAAAGATTGTATATTTACGAGGGGAGCTGCAGCTCTTTTTAAAAAATAGGCCATTGTGAGATTAGCTGAACATCAGCATAGTACAATAAATTATCTGAAAGTTTTTTTCAGCAAACAATTAAAGAAAAACGTATTAGGGACCACTAAGACCATATAATATGGTGTATAATAGAACCGAAAAGTGTATAATATGGGAGCTTTAAATCATATTTCGGTAAATCTCTTTGATTACATGTGTCATGAAATATAGCCGCTATACACTGCGTTCCAAATTATAATGCAAATTAGATTTTCCCAGATTTACCGAAATAGCCGATGCAAATCACAGTCAGTATAATTTTCAAGTCATCAACCGTTGGAGTATATTTCAAATTTTATTGAACAAACCTTCCAATAATAAAAGTATTTTTTTCAAAAATAAAAAACTCCAAATGCACGGTTCCAAATTATTATGCACAACAGAGTTTCAAAAAATTGTATAGGTTGTAAACAACTAAAAACGGTCATTTGTTGAATTTGCAGAATGTGAAGATCATATTTAGTGAAATAAAAAGCTATTTCAATCAAAAACATCTCAACAGGCCAAGGTACATGTTGCTTCTTTGATAGCACCTTCACAATTCTTGCATCCATTGAATTTATGAGTTTTTGGAGAGTTTCTGCTTGAATATCTTTTCCGGATGTCAGAATAGCCTCCCATAACTGCTGTTTTGATGTGAACTGCTTCCAAACCTCATAGATGTTTTGCCTGAGGATGCTCCAAAGGTTCTCAATAGGGTTGAGGTCAGGGGAAGAAGGGGGCCACACCATGAGGTTCTCTCCTTTTATGCCCATAGCAGCTAATGACACAGAGGTATTCTTTGCAGAATGAGATGGTGCATTGTCATGCATGAAGATGATTTTACTACGGAAAGCACTGTCCTTCTTTTTGTACCACGGAAGAAAATAGTGAGTCAGAAACTTTGCCGAGGTCATTTTCACACCGTCAGGGACCCTAAAGGGGCCTACCAGCTCTCTCCCCATGATTCCAGCCCAAAACATGACTCCACCACCTCCTTGCTGACGTCGCAGCCTTGTTGGGACATGGTGGCCATTCACCAACCATCCACTACTGCTCCATCCATCTGGACCATCCAGGGTTGCACGGCACTCATCAGTAAACAAGACTGTTTGAAAATGAGTCTTCATGTATTCCTGAGCCCACTGCAACCGTTTCTGCTTGTGAGCATTGTTTAGGGGTGGGCGAATAATAGGTTTATGCACAACAGCAAACTTCTGGATCCTACACCTTGAGGTTTGCGGGACTCCAGAGGCACCAGAAGCTTCAAATACCTGTCTGCTGCTTTGTGATGGCATTTTAGCAGCTGCTTTCCTATTCCGATGTATTTGTCTGGCAGAAACCTTCCTCATATTACCTTTATCCAAACGAACCCGTCTCTGCTCTGAATCAGCCACACATCTCTTCAAAGTACGATGATCACACTTAAGTTTTTGTGAAATATCTATTGTTTTCATATATACCTTGTCCAAGGTATTGCACTATTTAACGCTTTTCGGCAGCAGAGAGATCCTTTTTCTTTCCCATATTGCTTGAAACCTGTGGCCTGCTTAATCATGTGGAACGTCCTTGTTAAGTAGATTTCCTTTGATTGGGCTTACTTAGCAAACTGATTATCACAGGTGTCTGAGATTGATTTCGATGATCCAAAGCGCCCTGAGACACAATACCATCAATGAGTTTAAATGAAATACAAAAAATTAAATGTTTATGACACTTAATTCCAATTTGCATAATAATTTGGAACACAGTGTATGTATTATATCAAAAGATACAGTACAAATACTCATTTAAAGTGTATATTTATATGTTATAGGGGTTGCAACTAATGATTACATTAATTATGGATAATTTTGTAAATTCTTTTTTTAAATGATCAATAATATCAGTATTGCCAGTGCATCCAAACTCGCTAACGTAGCTTATATTTCTGTGCCATAGATCTTTGTTTTGTCTAAAAACTATTATAGGAATAGTTTGACCTTTACCAAAGTGTAAAAGTCATGTTTGTTTGTTGCCTGGCTACCTCGTGGTGGCAAGATCCAGGAAGAGAAATACTTAGTTTTTAATATGAAACGCTGACAGGCAGATTTTGTTACCTTTGTACAGACTTAGGCTAGATCTCTCCCACTGTTTCCAGTCTTTATGCCAAGCTAAGCTAACAGCATGCTAGCTTCAGCTTCACATTAACTGTATAAAAGAGAGGTCTTCTATTTTAACCTTCAGCCAAAAGTAAATAAGCATGATTCCCAAAATGCTACTGCACATAGCAAAAACTCTGGAATAGACTATAGGCTAATACATTATTTTACTTCTCACATTATTTTACTTCTCACATGTTATATGGGCCTACATATAGCCCTGCTAGGCTAATACGTGATATTTCATACAGTACAAAGTTGGGCGAAACTGCTTTAAAAAGACTATAATGACTGTGCCAGTTACAGCGGCACATGGCACTGGCTTTCTTCCTTCCCAGTCGCTGTCTTTGCGGCCGGTTGCCTCCCTATTTTCCCCTTATATCAGTCAAAGTGCCGTGCTTATTAAAAGCGTCACAATATTCCAGAGCTATTTAGCATTGACCATCTATGGTAGATTGTGGGATGAAACTGGGAAGGGAAGTGGGAGGACACGGGGCGGAGATCGTCCGCGCACAATTCACTGCAGGTGGGTAATTATAAAGGGAAGATTGCGTGCAACTGTGCGCCGCACAGTTTTATAAATCTAAATTAGGGCTGTCAAAATTAACGCGTTAACGCAGGGTGATTAATTTCTGGAATTAATGCGTTAATTTTTTTAACGCATTTAACGCATGTGCAGAATGATCCGCCCGTGCATCCCACCCGCTCTACACTACAGTCACTCTAAAGGCCGTTTCAGACGGAACGCGTTTGTCGCCCCTGGCAATGCATTGTCAATGGAGAGGCGAGCGGGGAGAGAGAAGGCGCGGCATTCTGTCAGGCGACACGACAAGCGGGCGCACTCCCGTGGAACTGTCGCTTCCGTGCTCGTCGAACGCTTGCGCGCGCTCGTAGGAGCCGTTGGAAAAGTTGAGAACTGTTTATCTTTTTGTCGCGGCGGTTGAAAAATCACAATCGCGCTCGTCCGCCCGTCACTTCACACGGGGAGCGCAAAGTGAAGCCGCGGTGCCAGGCGACAACGCGAGCTACTTACTCACTCACGGGTGATTCACATAAACTCAAATAAACACGTTTCACATGTGGAATGATCGATTACTGCGGCAACGCTCACACATCCGACCGAGGGAGAAGAGAAAGGAAACTTACTAAACAGACTCTCCGGCCGACTGACGTGACGGCCCTAACTGACAGTTATCCACACTGAATAAAACACATCTTAACACACTGTAAAAAATATCAAACACTAACTTATGAACTTTGGGGCCTTTTCTAAACACAGACACACGAACAAACTGCAATCAGGTTGTATTCAGGAATGCAAAACCATGGATTCACTCAATACATGCCATTATAGCCTATGCTATATTTGCTGAATAGAGACAGCCAAATTTAAGTATGGTGTGGTTGTTTTAGTTGATTATAATTTATTTGCAGTAATTACACCATCATTTGGATTTTCAATGAATAAAAACTACATTTGAATGTATATATTCACCTTCTGTCCTTTATCTTTCAATTCATATAACAATATACAGAAAAAATGGTAATTTTTTGGGCCTATTTCGAATGGTAGAATTAATCGTGATTAATCGTGATTAATCCATGGAATCCTGTGATTAATCTGATTAAAATTTTTAATCATTTGACAGCCCTAATCTAAATTATTATTTTTTGGGCAGCACATTCTTGGTTTTGTGCGGACACAATGTTTTGGGATGGATTCTACACACACCTTTATAAATGAGGCCCCAGGTCTGAATCAAATTTAAATTCTGTGACTGGACCTGGAGCGGGCAGTTCATGACAGAAACCTGTCCAACCAACGCGACTGATCAGTCGTTAGAGAAAGCGTTTGGTTGAGGTTATTGCAGTGAAAGGAGGTGAAATATCCTATTTACTGAAGGAGTTCACATTGTTTTGCGCTCATGAAATCTGACTTTTTGTTAAAAATCAATCTCTTTCGTTGAATAAACAATGACAACATATACTTTTTTTATTTGAATCTATAATGCGAAAAGTCAATGTTATATTGGAGTATAAATTATCATTTATAAGTTTAGTTTAGAATTTGAGGGAATATCTCTGCAGGACTCACAAACTTTCGAGCAGCATTGTATATGCTAAAACATGTAGACTTAAAGTAAAGTGTTAACCTACATATCCATAGGGGCGCCCTTAGCTCAGTTGGGAGGGCGTCCCCCCCGGGCTGGGCCCAGCAGCAGACCTGGGTTCGATTCCCGCCCGCGGTCGTTCTCTGCATGTCACTCCCCTCTCTGCCCCATTTCACCTCTGTCTCTTCTCACTATCAATAAAAAGCATTAAAAAAAATGCCAAAAAATATTTTTTTTTAAAAACTACATATCCATTACATTTCCCCCTCTAACCTTTGTCTTCTTCACACTGACACCTCTCAGCCAATGGGCTGGCTCCAGCCCTTGACCTCCACCAGAGGTCAACACCATGACTGGGCTTTGATTAACCTCCTGCATTGTTCCACCAGACAGTCTGCCACTCACAGTGAGGGAAGCACAACACAAAGATTCATTGATATTCAAAGTTGGATGTTGCCAAGACCACTTGGACTTCTGCAGATGATAGAAAAAAAATAGAAAATTGCCCCCAAGTCTTTGACTTAGAATTAAAATAGCCACAGTTGTTTGTCTTTCTAACTCCTCTTAAGCAGAATACAGATCACATTTTGCAGATTTTTCTTACTAACTCAAGGCAAAAATGTTTAATAAAAAAAAAAAAAAATTTTTTTACACGGCCAGAGGTTTAGTGTTTATTTGAAGGTCTCGGCCTGCATGAGATTATTCAAAGTTTGCAAAGGTGAAAAAGTGACTCACGCTGGAGGAGAAATCAGAGACATCAATATTTGCTCTATTTCTGGGAGTGTATACATGAGCACTGTGCAGAAAGCAACAGTCATGTCATTATGCAGTGCCTGAACCACACCCTTTATGCTTTGACTCCATGTGATTATTCAGTGTTTGATACAACCCTTCTCATCTGGCCCCCGCGATAACATTCCAATCACCAAAAAAAAAAGAAGATGTTTATCAATGGGACAAGCCAGGTCTTTGAGCTATCCTGCCAACAACTCATGTCTTTCATAGTAGTCTTGATGTTAAAAATAAACTCACAGGTTGGCCCTGGTAAGTCATTTGAGTGTGCTTAAATTGACTATATAGTTGTCGTCACTTTAGGAAAAGGAAATGCCTTGGAGTGGCCTTCGGTTGTAAACATAGCTACAAAAAGGCATGCTGTTTTCAGGTGCAGCTACTGAAGTGTCACCATATCCAGGAGCATGTCAGTGTAAACTGATACAAGTAGTACACTAGCCTCTTTTACACAGCCAGTGAAAGCCGGGAAAATGCCGGCCTTTCCGCCCTTCGCCCTGCTGTATAAATGGTACCATTGCAGAACAGGGGACGAGAGGCGCAACAGATTGTTCCGGGAATTTGACTACCTCAGGGGGGTGGGTAAAATTGCCGACACAATCTGTTGCGCCTCTCTGTATAAATGCGACTGCTTGTTGTTGAGGAACAGGGGCGAGTTTGACGTTCCATTGCCTACGTTCTGCTTTGCTTACAGAACCGGCTTATTGGCGTACCGTCGTTCCGTCAATATGCCTCAATCTCTGTGTAAAATGGGCTACTGACAAGTCACTCCCTATCCCGCCTGCTCAAGTATTCTCTTGACAGTTGGTTTATGTATCCCTTTATAAACTGTTTTTAATATTGACTGGATCAGTTTAGTTAAGGAATAAGACCTCTCCAAGAGTCGTTTGGGAAACTTTGACACTATCTGAAGTACTGACGCATGGGAGCATGTTGTCCTGTTGACTGCTGGATTACACAGTCTCTGTATGTTAAGTGTAGCCATTGCTACACACCAGTCCTTCTTCCTGGTTAAAACACATAGGGGGGAGCAGACAGGCCAAAGACACATTCTGTTTACTTTACTGGTTTTATGAATAGCCAGCTATTCTAGACTGAGTTTGTTTTAAGTTGCTTAGAATAAGACTTTAATGGACCATGCTGTGGTTTATCCATGTCTTGACCCTACTTTTGACATATCTGTCAACTGCTTTTTGAAGCACTGCAAGATCCACATCGACATTTTGCTATATTTAATACTGTATATTTCATAAAGTATACACACATTGGAGGATTGGGTCATAGTTTGTTTGCCGGAGTTGTGGACAAAACAGATTCAGAATCAACTTTTTGACACTTTACCTTGAATTTGTTTCTGAAAGAAAGCTTTGGAGCTGCTGCGCTCAAAGAAATAAATGAGGGAGCCTGTATTCTATGGCAAAGTGCTTATGTGAGTGGTAAAGCCCCCTTACTCTGTAAATACTATTTTAATATACTGTACATGATGTTGAGCGGAGGGGGCAGAAGCATTCAGAAGCAGCAGTATTTGGCCGTGTAGTTTGACAGTACCCAGTGTGTCACTCCGTATGCTGGCCCAGCTGGAGCTGCCAGTGCTGCGTTGGATTGGAACTCCCTGCCAAGCATGGCTTTGGGTGTGTGTGTGTTCTGCCTCCATGTGAGGGAAAAATGGCTCTGTGTTTACATTGGGCCACTGAACTGTGTTACACATCCACAAAAGATGTTCAACTCATTCTGGTCAAGGGAGTTAGACTGAGTAGACAGAGTTCTATAAAAAGAACGGTTAGCTTTGTTTGGCTGCTGCTGTCACCACTGCTGGGTTACCATGTCAAACAGACACACACACTTGCAAGCACTATGCAGTGACATACTCTATGCATTCAGATTTTTCTTTGTGAGTAGGAGTAAAACCTCACACATAATTATTTAGCACATAAAAGCACATAAAGGATGCTGTCTTAGTAACATTTGTATTATTTAACCCTAGAACCTGGGTCCTTCAGTACCTTCAAGCTGCTCATTGACATCTTAAAGTAGAATTGGTTCCATGCTGCCGTCCCTGGTTTTTTCAGCAGACAGTTGTTCGGGTGATTTTGAAGTTAGTGATGGCGTATAATTTTTTTCCATTGCAACTGTATGGAGACTGTATGTACGCTAAGGTAAGTTAGTAAGTTGCACCTAGAATTTGCATGTGATCTTTATTTAGTGTAATTTTTTTATGAATACATATAGCTTAAAGCAGGGGTCTCCAACCTTTTTTCAACTGAGAGCTACTTTGAAAAAATTAAAGTGGCCAAGAGCTACTTGTATCAAATCGCTTATATTTATTTACATAGCACACATCAAATGAATTAAGCTTCTGTTTGTACATGTGTGAAATTGCAATACCCAATGCTTATCATAAATAATTTCCCATCAAAGGTCCAAGGTCCAACATATTACTTTACACTTTTTGTGGGCCACATATCACTGAAAATTGACATCAATGTCTATACTACACTTCTTATTGTGACGCAACAGTGTTTCCCCCAGGAAATGTCTTAGTCAAGGTGGTCACCACCCAGGTGTGGAGGAGGCGCGGCGCAACGCGCCGAAAATTTTGAGGGTATTTTGCTCAAAGATGCCAATACGCAGTACAGAAATAGACAACTGCTTATTTGAATAAAACAGACAACTGACCTTACAGTTGTACATTTTTAAAGTTCCTTTTTAGATAGGGGCTGTTGTGAGATTATTGTGGACAATTAGGCCTACTGTGATGCGATAGCTTATAATTCATTAATGGTTATTATTAGCCTACTTGCTTGATTTCTTTTTAAATACAGAGGTTATTGGTCGTTTTGGAACATGTATTTCCCAATTTAAAACATAAAAATAAAGCAGCATTGAACATTCAGAAAATAAATCTTGTATGGCTGCACTAGCAGGCTGTTACAAATAACTCAATAGTTGAAATAATAAATACAATGTCTTTTCCCCTTAAAATGATTAAATACATTTATGCAAAGGTCAAAGACAGTGCATGCCGTAGTCATGCATGGCCGCATGCAGAGCCGCAGAGCAGCACACACACCAGCTGATAGAGAAACGCTTTGAGACACATGAACATTTATTTACCGCAAATCGCAAGTTTTGACCATGGGAAGAGGTGCATTTACCTTCATCAGATTTTTAACTTGTAAAAAAAAAAAAAAAAAAAACATTTTTTTTTTTTTTTTTTACAAGTTTGTCAACCTATCAGGCGAGCTACTGAAAACCCGCCCGCGAGCTACCGGTAGCTCGCGATCGACCTGTTGGAGACCCCTGGCTTAAAGGGACTCACACCCATGCTGCAAATTGAGAATTACAGCACTATCATACCATCCCGCCTCCCTCCAATGCCCCCACACCCTCGTTCCATGCTTGTATCACTGGTTTCACAGAGGTGTCGGCCAGAATACCACTTATGGCCAAAGGCGTCAGACTATAAGCATGAGACTAGGAGAGGAGGAGTAGGGTTTTATCCGCTCTTTATTTTCCTTCTTTCACAGGCACAGTCGCATATATATCGCGGGAAAAGAACAAAGGTTTAAACTCCGCTCGTGAGGAGACGATACAACAGCTGTTGCGACCCGTGAATCGCATGCAAACTATATTATAACAGCGATCGGGACTGCATGTACATACTCACACAAATACGGTGGCCCTGAGAGCTCACGGCACTGCAACATCAGAAAACACATGCAAGAACACAAAACGCAAGCAAATTAAGAAAACATCTTCATCAATTTGACAACACATGCACACCATTTAGAAAACACACATGCAAGAAGAGAAAACGCAAGCACATTAAGAAAACACATGCAAGAAGAGAAAACGCAAGCAAATTAAGAAAACACGACGGAAGTCCTGTAAGTGTTTCCAGAGGACACTTAAAAGTGATGCACACGTCCAGACAGGCTTTTTGCAAGCACCGGATTTCGGATTTCAGTCAGTGGTGTTGGAAAATTACATAAAAAGTAAGTGTTGATTTATTTTAACATTGTGATCGCATGATTCAGATATTAGCCTATTGAAGTGATCTGCGGTAGGACATGTGCATCACTTTTAAGTGTCCTCTGGAAACACTTACAGAAGCACTTCCGTTGTGTTTTCTTAATTTGCTTGCGTTTTCTCTTATTGCATGTGTTTTCTTAATGTGCTTGCGTTTTCTCTTCTTGCATGTGTTTTCTAAATGGTGCGCATGTGTTGTCAAATTGATGAAGATGTTTTCTTAATTTGCTTGCGTTTTGTCTTCTTGCATGTGTTTTCTGATGTTGCAGTGCCGTGAGCTCTCAGGGCCACCGTACACACACGGGTGATTCACATTTAAACTCAGATAAACACGTTTCCATGTGGAATGATCGCTTACTGCGGCAACGCTCACACATCTGACCGAGGGAGAAGAGAACAGAAACTAAACAGGCTCTCTGTCCGACTGACGTCACGGCCCTAACTGACTGCTATCCACACTGAACAAAACACATTTTAACACACTGTAAGAACTAACAACACTGTAACTTATGAACGTTGGGGCCTTTTCTACAATGGTTGCTACTCGCTACCGTCTGCCGTCGAATCAAAACAAACCCTCTAGTTGAGAATGCGCAATACAGAAGCAGACCGCAAACAGACAGGTCTGTCGGCCAATCAAATCGTTCGGTCCGAATGATTTGATTGGTTGAATTTTATATGTATTTTTCATAATATTATGAGATTGAAATCATTGTTTGTTTTTACTCCTGGTGGGTCTGTCTTATATTTTAGAGTGTAATTACCTTATTAATACCATTTTAACCTAATCCAAAAAAAGTGTTAAAATGCACCAAAGGTAAGAGTCACTTTAACGGTAATGTCAAAGGGCATTTATATGCTCAAAGATTTTTTTATTGTTGATAATTTTTCCCCCCTCAAAAAATTAATTTATTTCTTTATCTCTCCCACTGTTGTCAGTGATGCAGGCAGAAAAGCAAGTATTTTCAATCAAAGTGTCCAAAGATGCTAACAGGCTCTTTAGACCTATTGCATGAATATCAGCCTTTCCTTTAAAGCATAATGGGCGAACCAGCTGTAAACGGAAAGCCTTCTGGCTGTAGTGTTTCGGTTAGGGTTGAAAGGACCGCCTGAGCACCTGCAGTTTTGGATTTCACTTACTAGGCTGTTTCAAATGACCGTTTCAGTTTCTAGACCTCAAGCTTGCACATGGTTTCACATCCCAATTACTGTAGCATAGTTAAGAACACACAAAAGGCTTCAGGGTGTAAATTCAACTGCTATGAGACTCTGTATACAGCGAGGTGTTCTGTATGCTCCATGAATGATGCATTTAAAGACACAATAGTTTTACTTTCCAAGGTGTTGTTTTACGTATTGTAAAAAATAAACAAAGCACTTTGGTGGCAGCTGGACCAAAGCCCTAGTATTGTTGATAGTGTTGTTTTGTCTGGTTGCACAGTGTGCTATCACCTAGGATAAAGAGGAAGTGTCATATGCTGCCTTGCTATTTTTCTCCTAATACCTAGGGGGCAAAACCCCTTTTTTAAAAAAAACAGACATGGAGCGTTGTAAAGGTTGTAAGGTTGTTCACCAGAAATGATATCCAGGACCTTCCAGGATCCCAACCTGGGTGGACAACCTGGTCAACAAGCTGCTGGAAAGCTACAGCGGGCCGATATAGAGCAAATCAGAACCACTGTTTAAACGAATGGGGGTGGGCTAATAGGGATTTTTTTAAACTTATAGATATCATTATGAAACTTTGCAAGTTGATTACTGACATTAAAACAACTTCTTGTATTACAGTATTTTCCAAAAAGTTTGAATAGATATGAAAAATCATCAATATCTTACTAATGATGTGTAAATTTGCATATCTGCGAAGCCCCAAAATCTAGATGTTGGACAAAAGCAGAGTCAATTTGTTTTTAAATTTTGAAAACAAAACAAGTGTCCAACTGCCTGAAGCCTTTCCTAATCACAGTTCAAATTTGATCAATAACCCATAGAAAATGCATTTTTTACACAGTTTTTTCCAAGAGAATGTCTAGCCGTTTCCTAAATACCAGCTGGAGACTCCAAAAGGACACTTTTGGTCCATGGCACATGAAATGTAACTGTGTAAAAAATTTATTTTCAATGGCTTATTGATCAAATTTGAACTGTGATTAGGAAAGGCTTCAGGCAGTTGGACACTTGTTTTGTTTTCAAAATTCAAAAACAAATTGACTTTGTTTTCTTCCAACATCTAGATTTTGGGGCTTTGCAGATATGCAAATGTGCGCATCATTAGTAAGATATTGATGATTTTTCATATTTATTTAAACATTTTGGAAAACACTGTAATACAAAAAGTTTTTGTTTTAATGTCAGTAATCAACTGGCAAAGTTTCATAATGATATATTTAAGTTAAAAAAAATCCCCATTAGCCCATCCTCATTCACCCCCATTCACTTAAACAGTGATTCTGATTTGCTATGTCGGCCCGCTGTAGCTTTCCAGCTTTCCAGTTAGCAGTCCCCTTCTTCATCCCTACGACCACATGAACGAGCAGCCGTCTTCGTCTGATAGTGCTGCGAAGGAGACTAGCAAGTCATCGTTCACGGGGCACAGAGACCCGCCTCTTTATAGTGCTCTGTTCCTGATTGGATAAAAACGAGCGGGATACTCGAAATTCTATCTGGCGATAACTGCAAAGCTGAATGACTGGGAGACCTGTGTTATGAACTGCGCATACTGTTTAAGTGATTGCTGTATGATGATAGTGATTTAACACCTACGTATATTAACAAAAAATATCGCTTACTTCTCCTTTAAGCAGTCTCAATCCTGCAGGCAAAAGCAAAGTCTGACATTTTTGCTATAAACATAATAATAATAATAATAATAATAATAATAATAATAATAATAATAATAATAAGCAATGACCAGCTGTTGAAATGCAGTAATCCACCAGTCTGTGCATTGGAATAACCGAAAAGCATTAGACTGCAGTAACTGGAGACTCTCTGTACTGTCAATCATCCTCCTGTCATGTATCTGAGTATATTTCTGGAGAATGCCAGCTAGCTTGTTCTATACAGCGATCAAGTCCCTGTCTGACCTGTGTTGTTCTCCTGTGTTGCAGAGGGACAGTTACTCTGTGTACGGCGAGTACTGCAGTAACCATGAGAAGGCTTTGAGGCTTCTCATGGAGCTGAACAAGATTCCTCACATCAGGACCTTCCTGCTGGTAAGTCCTCACAGCTGCCCTGCTTGTACGGCCTTCTCTCTTTCACATTGCTTTGCCACTCCACCAGTCAAATCTGTCCTTCTACTGCATTAGTATGGGCTTCCTTCCTCTTCCCACTATCACTTTGACTTCTCCACTTCTGATTATGTAGAAACAAAAATTCCACGTTTTCATTATTTCATGTCACATGCATCTTTTGTTTTCTTAAAAAACAAACTTGAGTTAGAGTAGAGATCTTACTAGAAATATTACTCCCTAACAGGTCACCTATTAAAATACCACTTGAGTAAAAGTATCTGATTTTTAAAGTATTAAAGTCTTAAGGGTATTAAGCTGGAATGGAACATAGGCTGAAAGATGCACCAGGTAGAGCTTAAGCAGTGGTGGAGGAAGTACTCGCATCACTTACTAAAGTAAAAGTACAAATACTTAATTGTAAAAATACTCAGGTACAGTATTGAAAACATTCCCTAAGTGAAAATATGAAGCATAATCAGGAAAACGTAAAGTACTCAATGAATGACTGTTCCACTTGTTCTTCTGTTCTATATCAGATTATTATTTCTCATGCATTAATGTAAAAGCAGGGTTTGTAGCTGGATGAGGTGGAGTTCATTTGCTAATACATTTTATTTTTGTTTTGGATTTAAGTCTTTTTTATATTCATAAAGTAATTGTTTGCTTGGAAAATATGAAAATTATTTAAACAGCAGATTCTCAAATTTCAGAAGCTGGTCCCATGACCTTTCATCAAAAGGCATATACAGTATACTGTTGGGTACTGTATAGAATTAACTCTTCATATGATGTGTGCAAAAATTATTTGCCCAACATTCCTTTCCCTCCGACAAGTCTCCTCTTGCTTATTCCCACTATGTTTCTGTCATTTCTCCTTCCTCTTCCATGTTAACACTTGAATAAAGGGCAGAAAGCATAACAAGGTCACCAAGCCCTTCCGGCCTGGGCAGGATGCTGGTGTAGTGTTTCCTCTGCCAGCTGTACGTCCTGGACAGTGCAGTTAGCCTTTTAGCATGAACTCATCTGTACAATCTGGGCCAACCAGCTGTGGAGTGTTGGCAGCCTTTGTCTGGATTGGGCCATAGATCTAAGGCCTCGCGTTAGTCCTTGCTTGATGGTTTTCTTCCATGGCATGATTCTGACCCATAGGAAGTGGAAACAGTCAGGCTGCTGCTCTCTTGAGATGTTGATGCTTCCCAAATCAAATCATTACACACCATCTGGTTATGTATTAAAGGTTGATTCAGTGATTCTCGAGAACGCTTGTTGTCAGAATCAGTGAATATCTCCTCACCTTCCACTAACTGTAGGTAGTGTGTGTGCACAAAAAAAAAATCCAGTCTTAATTAGGGATGGGCATTTTAAGAAATTCAATTGATCGATCATCGGGAAAATTAACAAGCAATTATCGAGTAATCGTTATCTTTTTTTACATATAAAAAAATGCCAACAGAACATCCAAAATACAGCGTTAGACTGTATACAGAGGTTTTTACTCAATTACATCTTTATTCCAAGATCTTCTAGGCAAACAACAATCTATTAAGACAAGGCAACTTTTTCTTTCAAAGGTTTTTTTATTAAATGTTAGTAACGAAATTGTAGCACAACGAATACAAATTTTTTCCCCTTTTTTTCCCGAACATACCCCACCCACATCCCACCCTCACACCCAACAACACGAAATATACACTACAAGAAACAGAAATAAACAATCAATATGAAAAAAAATAAAAAAAAACACATAAAGAAATACAATTAAATCAAATAAAAGAGGGGGGGAGGTAGCTACTCTTCTATAGTTGTTGTTGGTTTTTTTAAATAATTTAGGAAGGGGCGCCAAATTCTGTCAAATTTATTCTCGGATCCCTGGGTAGTATAACGTATTTTCTCTAAATTCATACATGCCATAATGTCTCTAATCCAATGTGAGTGGGAAGGAGGAGCAGGATCTTTCCACTTGAGTAGGATAGCCCTACGAGCAAGTAATGAGGTAAAGGCTAGTACCCTCAGCTTCACTTTAGGTAAGCCCGAATTTGGAGCAATGCCAAAAATTGCAGTGAAAGGGTTCGGCTTAATTTGATGCTGAAGTACTTCAGAAATTGTTTGAAAAACTGATGTCCAGAACTCAGTCAAGGTGGGACACAACCAGTACATGTGAAAGAGTGATGCCGGTGCGCCCTTACAACTATCACAGGTCGGATCTACATCGGGGAACATACGAGCTAATTTAGTTTTAGATATGTGGATACGATGTACTACTTTAAATTGCACAAGAGCATGTCGGGCGCACATGGAGGTAGAGTGTATCCGATCCAGGACTGAATCCCACATGTGATCTGTGAAGGCAGAACTTAGGTCCTGCTCCCACAGGGTTCTTATAGCTGCTAATGCAACTATGCAACTTCGAAATAAAAACACAGAAATTGAGCCTTTTAATGTGGGGTTTACAGAAAGAAACAAATCGACATGATTGGCTGGCGGTTTATAAGGGAATTGGGGAATTAACTTCTGCGTAAAATGCCTGATTTGCAGAAATCGGAAAACATTTGTCTTTTCGATACCAAAGTGTTTTGTCAATTGAGAAAAACTAGCAAATAGATCATTAATAAATAAATCACTGATGCATTTTAAGCCTTTTTTATGCCAGATCTTGAATGCACCATCCACCGTCGAGGGAGTAAACAAATGATTAGCTGCAATTGGGCTGAAAAGTGAAAAATTCTGCATTCCAAAATTCTTCCTAAATTGGGTCCAGATTCGAAGGGACTAGTGTTGGGAATAGCCGAAGAGAGTGGAAGTGCGGCGCATAAGAGGGCATATAGAGACAATGGGCTAATAGCGCTGGACTCCATTGTTACCCAGACTGGGGCTGAGTTGTCAAGGTGAAAATGCACCCAATACACTAAAGAACGGATATTGGCAGCCCAGTAATAGTATTGGAAATTAGGGAGGGCCATTCCACCTGTTTGTTTGGGTCTTTGAAGAAAAGCTTTCCGTAACCGAGGGTGTTTACCATTCCAAATATAATTTATCATTAAAGAGTCAAGGGCCTGAAAAAAGGATTTGGGGAGAAAGATGGGGCGACATTGGAATAGATATAGGAACTTTGGGAGTAATGTCATTTTAATTGAATGTATTCTACCTATAAGAGAGAAAGCCAGAGGAGACCACTTCGATAATATTTGCTTCGCCTGATCCAATAATTTGAGGAAGTTCGATTTAAATAGGTTTTTAAAATTTCTGGTAAAACATACCCCAAGGTAACTCAGATGATCTATGACCCCCAATAGCTCCCTGGTACTATTGTAAATTTGAAATCTTTCTGCAATTTAACATTGGGCAAACGTCTTGAGTACTTGAGCAGTGGTTTGACGTCCCTGCCGTAAAAACTCTAGGAGCCATTCGTCGAAATGCGAAATTATGTAATATGGCGGTTTTAGGCACTAAATCCAAAATGGCCGACTTCCTGTTAATTTTGGCCCAGGACATAACATTGCATTTATGTGCGCCTTGGGCCATCACATGTTGTCCTAAAAATTCAGGCTTCTAGCCCAATTTTTTAGCATGCATTTCCTGAAAAACTGTTTGGGGCCCCTGGGGGCTAATTGATTTTGCACAAATCCTGAAACCACTGATAAGTTGCAATTTTTTGCAGGTCTGACCTGTCCGCAAAGTTTTTCAACTTTTCCACGATGGGAAAGGGGTGAAAAGTGCCAAAAATGACTATAAATAATAATAGACCGGAATAATAATGAAAATCCTGGCGATTACAATAGGGCTTTGCACCACTCGGTGCTTGGGCCCTAATTATCCACACAATACATGTTTGAAAAGGAAACCAAAGTAGTTTATTGAAACCATATGGGGGAGGGGTGGCTCCGCACTGTCTTTACTGGGCGTCTTCATCACCTGCAACGAAGAGAGATTGATTAGTGAAACCTTCGCACTCTTCCTTTTTGTTTGGTTCTGGAACTCCTGCCACTTCTTCCTCACAGCACGCCAGTCACGCAGGTCACATGGGCTGGAGGGGGACATCTTTTCGGCTTTGGCCTGCCAAACACGGTTCTTCACCGTGATGTTCTTTTTGCCCCTTGTTCCCCCGAATAAAACTCCCCGGTGCTGCCAGACCTCGTCCACTAAGACGCCCATCTCCTCCGCGGTAAACGACGGTCCCCGCTTGTTTCTTTTGCTGCCGGTTTCTTCCATTCACATGTGTGTGCCTATATCCACAGGTGTATATATGCGCTAATGGGCTTGATTACTACTTGGATACACTTGTTGTCACACACACACACACACACACACACACACACACACACACACACACACACACACACACACACACACACACACACACACACGCACCCCCACACACACACGATACATGCGTAGCCTAATTCCACCTGTGTGGGGGGGACCACGGGGCGCTGTGTGTGACTTATGCGCTAATAAAGAGGTGGGTGATCGATTTGCCTGGCATCGATTTATTCAGTTTCAGCACCACCGCGGTGGACAGCTCCCACTAAGAGCGTCTTACGATGCTTATTTCGCTTCATCTTACGGGTTCTCCAAAGAAGGCAGTTAAGAAGGCATCTGGGAAACACCCGTATCTTAGTGCTCCTTCTTAGCCGAACCCTTCCTTCGAGCCTTCTTTTGTCCCAAAGAATGATCGAATCTGGGAAAAAAATTCACCCCCCTCAGTGTTGTCATGGAGATATGACCTAAACATACAGATTAGAATGGTTTTTTGGACCAGGCTGTAAATAGGTTTAACCCATTGATGACGGCTGCTGCGCGATGCCACATTGGCTCTCCTGCCTGATGCTGCGTCGCGCAGCATTATTACTTTATCTAATTTTCATGGCATTCCCAGCATAGAATGCACTGTCATTGGTTCAAATACACATGAGGTGGGTTTTGTTGACTTTTTTAAGACCACATGACCACCCAAAAGTTGTGTGGTTTGCCGAAAATCATGTCAATCAAAAAAATAAAAAATAAAACAAAATAATAAAAAAAATACGCCGGCAGTGTCGGCGACAGAACAGTTATGGTAAATGGTAAATGGACTTGACTTATATAGCGCCTTCTAGCCGATTTTCTCAGCCCCAAAGCGCTTTACATTTCTTACCACATTCACCCATTCATACACCGATGGCAGTAGCTGCCATGCAAGGCGCTCTCTGAACCATCGGGAGCAATTTGGGGTTCAGTGTCTTGCTCAGGGACACTTCGACATGTGGCGGGGAGACGGGGGATCGAACCTCCGACCCTGCACTCCAGAGGCGATCTCCCTATTTATTAACAATATTTAATAATTTTCTAATTTTGACAATTTTTAGAAATATTTGTTGGTTTGTAAGCGCTAAGGGAGCATGTTTAAATAAAACCTGTGAACCTTAACTTTTAAATGTATTTTATTTCATGTTTCTATGTGCTACACAGGCTTAGATATTAAGGTTTTGGTAGACTTGACAATTCGTACTATTTTTTCAGAAAACCCTCAGGCATTAAGGACATGCATCCTAGATTGCCATAGTCATCAATGGGTTAATAAGACTGTGAAAACGGCCTGTTTAACAAGTGAGTCAAAGAAAAATTGCTCAGTCTTAGTACCACGTCACCGTGGCCACCGAAGGTACTGCAATGTTTGTCACTTCCTTATTGGATGCTGGTAGAACTCGCTGTGGTTGGGGCTTGGTGGATTCAAGAGTGTTCATGCTATTGACTATCACAGTGAACAGAGCTCCTGAAATAGTTTGAGGAAATGAAGTGTTAATTTCTTTGGAACAGAAGAGAGAAGTGATGTTAAAGCAAAAGGAGGTCAGAGTGTAGAAGAGAGGGGGCGGGGCCCAAGGCTGGCACATTACTAACAAGCAGAACATGAGGAGAGAAGAAATGGAAGTCGTTTAGATATAAATGGCTGAGTGGGAGAGAGAAAAAACTTTAGCTTTAATACCTAAGGAATGTGTGGAATCCCAAAGTTCTGCTGCTATGATCAGTTGCGATATTGTTGGTAATTTTTCCTCCTGGCCAAACCCCCCACCATGCTGCCCTGCTCTGTTTACAGTGGGTTAGAATCAGTGGTGGAAATGGCCAGGTTTTACTGTGGGAACCCATAATGTTTAATTAAAAATAGACTTGAGAAGAGTCACTGTGCCGCGCAGTCAGTCTGCCTCTACTTTAGGCTTTTCACACCAAAAAGAACCATGAGCCAGTTCCGGGCTGGTGCTTGGGCCAGTTCAAAACTGGTTACAGCCTAATACCAGTTATGGACCGGTTGGTTTCACAATGACCAGAGCCAGCCATGGAGCCGGCAAGAGAGCAACGTCATAACGTCACTGTAAACGTCTGTGTACGTCGCCCGACGCCGCTGCTCTCGTGGCTAACGCTAAAGCTAGCGCTAGCTTTAAGCACAACAACAGCTGCGAATACGTCTTATTTTTACACGTGTTGGCTCTCGCTTTGCAAACAGGACCCATACAGCGTATTTGCGCCGGCCAATTTGATCTCAACGTTCGGTAATTATGTTATGTTTACGTCTCGTAGTAGTGGTGTTTTTAAATATGGCGGGCATGAGGTTTGAGTTGGTCTGGTGGTTGGTCAGGATAATCCCTCCCCCGGTCGCTGGCGCAGGCAGTTCTCATTTCTAGCCCAGCTCAATCCTGGGGTTGGGGTTGAACCGGTTTTTACAGCCCGGAGCCGGCTCTATGGCTGTGAACTAGCTCCGATTTTGCGGCGGTGTGAAAGGCCTAACAGTGCCCCTTTAATTCTCTTCACCAGAAAGCACCAGAATGCTTCGATAACATGTTTAAAACACCAGAAAATCTTCTGGGGGGCGCCTCCAGCCCCTCCTACAGGGGTTTACTTTTCTGACCACGTGGTCCCTTCTCTTGTTGTGCCCCCACAGAATTTTGTCATTACATTGGATGCTAACATGATTTGGGGATTTTTGATTATAAATCATCTTTGCATTGGTTATAATGCATATCACATGCCATTCATTCAGGTTTGCGATGGCCACCCCAGTCTGGGTCTGTGTCCCACCTTGGGCACCCCAGTCTGGGTCTGTGTCCCACCTTGCCACTCCAGTCAAAATGTCCTGAAAACGTCAATGTTTCCACCACTGGTTATAATTCTCCAACTGGATCTGGTGCCTTCCTTCTCTCTGAAGAACACTCTAGTGGTTAATGTGCACGGCTGAGCCATGAGCACAGAGAGGCCATGACTGTAACTGTAAGCCCCATTAGAAGACCCCCCCTTTCATCTGCTTCTGGGGGGCAGATTCTTAAAGCCCAAATCTTCTGGGGACTGATAAGGCTTTTTAAAGGTTTTCTGTTGATCATTTTGGTGGAAAGTCCGGATATTTGGAGATGCATGGTTACAGACAGAGATACAGTAGTCACAGATGTAGAGTTGTGTTGTTTAGAATAGGATAGGATTTACTTTATTCATCCCCAATGGGGAAACTGGTGTGCCACCATGGTCTGTACAACTTAGAACATACAACACAGAGTTTCAACAAGCCTCAAGGTCTTATTTAGCAGCAGGAAGAAAATAATCTTTTTGTTTAGCAAAAAGTGCTACCAACCATGTGTTTATAATATCAACTAAAATACTAAACAAAAAAGCATGACACACAAGCAAATATGTTACATTGTGTATGTAAAAAAATGAACCTGTATCCATTTCTCAGAATGTGTCTGAAACAGACCACAGAGTACTATTGCCAATGCCAAATAAAGCCTTGGCAACAGGATGTGGTCATTGGCGCTAAGCTTTTCTGAAAACTGCAGCCGTCTTGGTTTAAACTTAGCAGGACCAATGCTGTGCACAGAGGGTCAAGTAACAATATAGTTATAAGATAAAATCATGCAGTGATCATGCAGTAGCAGTAGCTACTGTATGTTTAATGTAAAATAATGGTAAAGTTCCCAAAAAAGGAACAAGCTAAGAAAGAAGTATACATTGATTCATTTCTTCATATAATGAATATAAAAAACACTGGCAGCATTTGAATGGCAGCAAAACATTTTCTCCAAAACTGCACATGCACTTCCACTCACCGGCCACTTTATTAGGTACACCAGTTAAATTTCTTGTTAACACATATAACTAATCAGCCAATCACATTGCAGCAACTCAATGCATTTAAGCATGTACACCTGGAAAGGACATCTTATTGAAGTTAAAACCGAGCAACAAAATGGGGGAGAAAGGGGTTTTAAGTGACTTTGAACATGGCAATGTTGAGGGTGCCAGACGGGCTGGTCTGAGTATTTTAGAAACTGCTGATCTACTGGGATTTTCACTCTAAACCATCTCTAGGGTTTACAGAGAATGGTCCGAAAAATAAAAAATACCCAGTGAGCGGCATTTGTGTGGACGTAAAATGCCTTGTTGATGTCAGAGGTCAGTGGAGGATGGGTATAGTGGTTTGAGATGATAGAAAGGCAACAGTAACTCACATAACCACTCTTTACAACCAGGGTATGCAGAATACCATCTCTGAACGCACAACATGACCAACTTTGAAGCAGATGGGCTACAGCAACAGAACACCCCACCGGGTGCCACTCCTGTCAGCTAAAAACAGGAAACTGAGGCTACAATTCACACAGGATCACCAAAATTGGACAATAAAAGATTGGAAAAATCTTGCCTGGTCTGATGAGTCTCGATTTCAGTTGTAACATTCAAATGGCATGTTCAGAATTTGGCGTAAACAACATGAAAGTCTGGATCCATCCTGCCGTGCACCATCAACCATGCCACGTTCAAAGTCACCTAAACCCCCTTTCTTCCCCATTCTGATGCTTGGTTTGACTTCAGCACGTTGTCTTGACCACGTCTACATGCCTAAATGCATTACATTGCTGCCATGTGATTGGAAGATTAGCTTTTTGTTTTTATAAGCCATTGAAGAGGTCTACCTAATAAAGTGGCCGGTGAATGTACAGTTTTAATAAGTTGTTTTCAGAGCAGTAGACATATGGAAATGCACCACACCTAAGGCTCTGCTCCCAGATACTAAACACTGCACCTGCACCTGTTCTGCTGCCAACTGACTGTGACTGAATGGAAATGACAACAATATTAAATTAAGGTCTGTTTGTTGTTGAAGAGAAAACAAGAGACAGCAGTGGAAACAGCTGCACAAGCTCTACAATAGTTCTCTCTAAGATGATGATGTTTTGTTATGGGAAAATTTTAAATGGAATATTCTACTTACCCAAGATGAACCTTGAAAAAAACCACACATGATAAAGAAATATTTGAAAAAACATTTGTGATTAAGCTTTGATTAATACAGCTGATATCTTGATACAGTGTCGCAGAGATTTGCTCACCATGGAAATGTGTTTGCTAACAGGAAGTCAAGATAAAGAAGGGCCAAACCTTTGTCCAGACAAGGGTCTAATGTGCTTTGGCAATTACTGATACAATGTTAAGAGCTTTTTCTCAGCTCCCACTTGTGTTTCTCTTATACTTATACACTTTCTTTATTGCACTGTTGGAGGAGCCCAAGACTAAAGAATTTCATTGCCAGCGACTGCTCTGTAATTGTTGTGCATATGACAATAAAACCATCTTGAATCTTGAATCTTTTCCTCAACTTGAGTCCTTTTATTTTAAACTCTTACTGTATATGTATTTATATTCAGGCAGATACTTTGTCTAACTGCCTGAATGTGCACATAATACTTCCCCTTTTTAAAATATTTATTTAAATGTTTATTTAAATGTTTGTGTAATTTATTTTGTTGCTGTTTTTTTCTTCAGCACTGTATGCTACTCGGAGGCAAGAAAAGCACAGAGATCCCCCTGGAGGGCTACCTCCTCAGCCCCATTCAGAGGATCTGCAAGTATCCACTGCTGCTGAAGGTAGGAGGCATTCAAAACACCCCATCTCAACAACCTACTAGTGTATTTGACTACATAGGGGGGATGGGTTTGTGACTGGTCACAGAATACCTGTCTAAAGCCTGTTACATACTCCGCGAGAAGAAAGAAGAAAGTTCTCGCAGCTTGTTCTCCACACATCGTCCGGGCCAAACTTTCTTCTCGCAGCTTGTCCGAGAACTATTGTGTGATTGGTCAGTCTGAAGTCAATGAGGCAAGCGAAGTGCCCGTTTTAAAGAAGTAAGGAAAATCAGCTGGGGCTACTGAGTCAGTTACCATGGTAACAACGCGTGACGTGTGCCGCGGTGAGGAGTTCGGCACTTGAGTTCTCGTGAAGTATGTAATGTCAGACCAGAAAGAACTTCTCGCAGCTCTGTCACCGAGAACATTGTTCTTTCTTCTCGCGGAGTATGTAACAGCCTTAAGGGGCGCTTTACATTGGAAATGGTAACGGCACAAAGGCAACGGTATTTTTACGTTTGCGGTTTTACAATTTACATGATAACAGCAGACGCAGTCTTGAAAACGTTAACTTTTGAAACCAGGTGGAATCTTTTCAAAACACAACTCCAGCCTCACCATGTGAATATCAATGCTGTTCCCTGTGATAACGATGACATCACAGCTCCACTCCACACATATTACATTTGCTGTCAAAATAGCCACACGCAAGTTAGAAGACAACATGCACTGTGTCTCCGCGGCCCATCACTGTGATCAGCGGAGAGTCTCATGCAGGGCTCAAATATAACACTCGCTAATAGATTTAGTCTTAAGCGATTAGTAAGTTATTGAGACTAGGGATGGGCATTTTAAGAAATTTCATTGATCGATCATCGGGAAAATTATCGAGCAATCGTTATCTTTTTTTACATATTAAAAAATGCCAACAGAACATCCAAAATACAGCGTTTTACCATAGACTGTTTACAAGAGGTTTTTACTCAATTACATCTTTATTCCAAGATCTTCCAGGCAAACAACAATCTATTAAGACAAGGCAACTTTTAAAAATAAAATAATAATAAAATGCGGCGCTGGTTAAAGCCCGAGGCTATGAGCCAACAAAGGAGCCAATGCTACGATACCTTTAAAGTTTAAACACATATGCGCCTCCTAAGATGCTGCCAAAGACTGCATAAGGGCACGGCACGTTTCTGAGTGGTAAAGGACCTAACGTTACTTCATCTAATAAACAAAATGTGCAAATTAGTTCCCTGATGAAGGCGAAGTAGGAAAGCATGGACGCTAAAGTTAGCCGCTAATACTAGCGGCGCTAACGTCACACGTTAAACAGGGTCGGATGTAGGCTTCAATGTACAAGTGGTACATAATTCGGTTTGTTTAAGTGCTGTACTTATACAAGGTTTCACAATGCTTAATGAACTTAGTTATTTTCTATTCTAAAGCTGTCCGGTCCGATGCCAAACTTGATGCCTTGACTTCTTCCTGTTTGTTTTGACATCTACGGCAGCTCGCAGGCTGCTGCCTGAGCCTGTTCTGTTGTCTCCTAGTCTGGCTTGACCACTTCAGCCAGCGTCTATTAAGCGCTGGCGTCGGCAAACAACGCTACGCCTCCATTGGCTGCTTCCCGGGGTTAGCCCCGCCGTAGATGATTGTGATTGGTTTAAAGAAATAAAAACAGGCCAGCCCAGTTTCCCCCCGAATAGACGGCTCTAAACGGAGTGCTTCCAGACCATACTACTTGCTGTAGTTTGGTCTGGCTTTGCGAGACTAGTTGTCTCCTAATACTAGTTAAGTATGTCCCCCTGCTGGTAGGATGTTTAATTGCTGCCACATAGTGAAACTCATTGCTGTGCTGCCGGACTCACACTGCGCAACACAACGGCTATATGATCGATAACAATTTCACGTGCTCGACAATATTCTTAACGAGCAATGATCGATTAATCGATCAATTATGCCCATCCCTAATTGAGACCACCCGCCACTTTGCCCGGGGAAATATTTGTGCTCTGCCGGCTTTTCTAGCGACACAGCTCTCTACATTAAAAACACTCTGTAGATCAGCGGGTAGAAGTTAAGTTACTGTTAAAACAAACAGAGCATTAAGGCCAGGGGCGTAGCACCAAATTCTGGGCCCCTGTACAAAAAGTCCTGATGGGCCCCCTGAAAAGCGGTCTTACAATACACATGGCTCTCTGAACCAGACAACTCCACAATATTTCATTTGATGAATGACCAAATCATTACTTGTACCAGTGTTTCCCCCAGAAAATGTCTTAGTCAAGGTGGTCACTGGCCAGGTTCACAGGAGGCGCGGCCAAAACATTTTGGGGGTATTTTGCTCGAAGATGCCAATGCGCACTATAGAAATAAACAACTGTTTATTTGAATATAGTTGTGCAATTTTGTTTGCTATGTGCAGGTATAATTTTACAGACAGTACAAAACACAATTAAAGAAAACTTCTACTGTTTTGGTGCAATACTATGCAGACACACTAAATACAAATAATAGACCATACACTTGTGTAGGCACATCAAGTGCAAATTCAACTTTTTAAAGTTCCTTTATGGATGGGAGGCTGTGATTATTGTGGACAATAGGCCTACTGTGATGCGATAGCCTACAATTCATTAATGGTTATTTTGAGCCTACTTGCTTGATTTCTTTTTAAATACAGGTCGTTTTGGAACATGTCTTTCCCAATTTAAAACATAAAAATAAAGCAGAAAATAAATCTTGTTGGCCTACACTAGCATGCTGTTCTACAAATAACTCAATAGTTGAAATAATAAATACAATGTGTTTTCCCCTTAAAGCCACTACGAGTAAAATGGCTCGTTGGCGTCCCCTTTGGACAAAAGCGGTAGTGTTTTTACGACGCCAGCTGTCGTGAAGCTGTTTTCTAGCTCGTGCCAGGCGTGCGAGATTCAAATGATCAGGAAGCAATATAGTGCATGTCCGTGTGTTGAAAGTGTGAGGGCACCGGACTCTTTTCGGCTCCGTGAGAGTGGTTAGTGACACAGCATCAACTAATGCCAGTCAGTGCTACACACACCTGATTGCAATGAGTTGATGCAGTGTCACCTCTCACGGAGCTGAAAGATTCCGTGTCCTCACACAAAGCGAATGAACGAGAGACGGCAGTTAGTATGGATCACGATATGACTATGACCGATGAATAATGGTCATCTGATGATGCTGGTGAGGCAAAGTAAACTTTGTTTTAGTAGCCTACCGCTCATTCATTTAGGAGTAAACACTGCAGTCTAGGTTCGCTCCGTGAAATTGTGTATACGTTGCTTGGCAACGCCCTCCCGCCCGCCTATCACTCTCCCTTTTAGCTTTTCTTCATTGCATTTTCTTTTTTTTCTTTGATGGTTCAGCCCTGTTATCAGTCATTATGACGACAAATAACTGTCTCAAACAAGGCTCCCTCTCCCCTTCCCTCACCTGGAGAGATAGGCTTCTCAAATCGCGTTCCTGCGCCACACTGAAATCTGCGACCAATACGGATATGTGACCATAGAGCATGCACGCGTGAACCGAAAATCGGACTGGGTGTGCGACCAGCCCAAACGCAGTAATAAAAACTATATAAAAACGTCTTTCTTTGCACTGATGGTCTCATTTGCTGTTAAAGGTAATTTATGATTATGAGAGGAAACATGAGGCTGTTTAAAAGATATTTAAATGTTACTCGTAGCCGCTTTAAAATGTCTAAATGCATTTCAAAGACAGTAACAGTGTGGCACTTCTTTAAACTTACTGAAACTTGCCGGGGCCATCACTCTCATGTATTCATCAGACTTTTCTTTGCGCTGTCTGAGCGGATAGATAGTTTGTGTTGCCACAGTGATGTGGAGTCTTAAACGGTTCTAGCTTTGCCAGCACTCATTTCTGTACAGCTAAATATCCCCATAGAACCATCGCTGCGTTTATTTTCGCCACCAGTTCAATTCAATGTCGGCTTGCTCCTGCTTACTCTCCCGCACACCTGCCTTAGTCATGCTCAGGCCCCTGATCTCCTTGCAAGGGTCAGGGGCCTATCAGGAGCCAGTCAATTATTTCTTTTTTTGGAATGGCATTGTTCAGGGCCTTCGAAGATCGGGGCCCCACATTTAGCTTGTTAATTTTTTTTTTTTTTTATGGGCCCCCCTCTGCCTTGTGCCCCCCCACGACTGTATCACTTTTCCCCCCAGTCCGTCGGCCCTGATTAAGGCTGCGGCTTCACATTAAAAGCATTTCACTGGCTTCACATTAATAGCATTTTACTGGACAAACGTGAGTTGACTTTTATTTTGAAGTAACAGGAAGCTAGCCGCCGACACAGCCCCTTCACAGCCCTGCAGTGCTCCAGTCTCTAGCAGCATGTCTTCTGTTTTCACGAGTTCTACGCGGTGAAAGAAGAGGACAGAAAGCTTGTCATTTGCAATAGGCCTACTTAACACTAAGCTCACACCAGAAGCTTCATGAACATTAGTGGCATTAATTTTTGATTACAGTAAACTGATTGATTACATGAGCCAAATTGCGCCGGAAGAGCTATCTACTAGGCTACAAGTGTGACCGCCAACTACTGGCTTGGCATGCGTACTGCAGCGATTTCGGCCTGTTTTTCTGAAGTCGTGAGCCTGATGAAGTTTTCGTCTGAATGCAGAAACTTTTGAAAACGTAAAGGGAAAAGCTTTCTGTTTTCATTGAGACCGTTACCATGTAAACATGGCCAAACACTGAAATGTATTTTTCCATGTGCATGCTTTTGGCACTTCTACAGTGTATGTTGTTTTGAAACTCAGCACACCTCCCCTTTCCCCCACATAGGAGCTACTGAAGCGGACTCCTAAGAAGCATGCAGACTATCCAGCAGTAGAAGAGGCTCTGCAGGCCATGAAGGCTGTCTGCTCCAACATCAACGAGACCAAGAGGCAGATGGAGAAACTGGAGGCTCTGGAACAGCTGCAGTCCCACATCGAGGGCTGGGAGGTGAGAGCACACCGTGAGGAGAGAGGAGGCTCCTGTGTCACTAGGAGACTACATAGAGTTCCACTTAAAAGCTGCTGCTTATTTGAGAGCTGACAAATAGTTACATAACAGTTTGGGCCAATGCTGAGAAATACAGACTTCTAGAACACCTGGAAATGCAACACAATTCTGATTTGCAAAAGGGAGAAACAAGTCCTGTAACACAAGAAAAACAGAGTTATTTAAGAAATACCCCAACCACCACAGGCTCCATTTATGTGAAGAGTTAAGCACCATTGCAGCCAAATCAATGCTCTGAGCACAGGGGCCACGGACGGGGCTTGGGAGCCGAGCGAAGGGTCCAGTGCATTTTTCACGCCTCCCTCACCCACCACAACAGAGGCCTTGTCTTAGCAGGCACCAGAGGGACAATCCACCCACACAGGGTGCCAAGGGAGATGCCAACAAGCTCATTGCCCAATCAGAAGAGACCTAGCAAGCAGAGCTCTAGTCTCACATGCACTGAGAGGGTTATATCAGCGGACCTTTGGAGAGGGGACGGGGGGAGGAAGAAAAATGAAAGATGGAACTAGAGAGTGGGCCCCAAAGGGACATCCCACTGTCTGCATGCCAAAACAGAACCCTTCTTTTCACCATTTGACCTCAATAATTGTCCACCAAAACAACAAAAAACATGATAAGTTTTGGTAAACCGACAATAAAAGAGCATATTTACAGCATAGCTGAAGGGATTAGCCAATCAACAGAGCAAAAGACAGAGGGTCATCTCACAAATTATTTTGATTATAATTGTAATTTTTTTCAAGCAAAGCTATCAACGATTATCCTGATTATCCAGCTTCCCAAAGCTGAAGCTGTGGTTTTTTTGTATTATTTTTTTTTTTAAATGAGAGTAGGGGAAAGTGGGGTTTTTTTAGAAACAAGGGGTGGCACTACTTCCCCGCTGGCACAACTCACCCCACTCCCCCATTAACTGTTAAAAAAACAATAAGTTTGAAGTTATCACCTAAGGCCCGGGACACACATCCTGCGTCTACCTCTGGAGAGCGTCTGTGTCTGTTACTGCTGCGTCTCTCTCTCTGTTGTCGGCCACACATGTAACGTCTCCGCTGCTGCTGCTGCAGCGCTGCTTCTAAAAGCCCTGTCTTTCTACACTGAGTTTTCATAAATAATTCCCATTAATAGGAAGTTGTTTCATGTCATTTTATGATAAATATGATTAATATTGAGTTTCCACAGTAATCCATGCGCCTCATTGCCTTTTTCTTTCTCTGAAAAAAAAGGCTCCGCCTCCTGAGGTGTAGTGGTGCGTCGCTGCAGATGCGCCTCCGACGGGCGTTGGAGGTTGAATGTGTGGAGATGTAGTGTTTTAACACTGTCGCCAAAAAAAAGTCAGATGCAGTAGACGCTGGATGTGTGCCTTAGGCTCTGTGCAAGTAATATTGCTAACAGGCACTTTTAGATTTATTATTGAACTTATTGGCATTAGTCATTAAACCGATAACAGCCATTAGGTCAGTGGTTCTCAATTATTTTCTGTCATGCCCCCCCCCCCCCCCCCCCCCCCCCCAGGGGACAGAAATGTTTTTGCGCCCCCCCTAAATTTAAATACTATTGAGAACCTGCTAATATTTATTTATTTATCTGTACAAAACCACTGTATGAGTTTCTGGCATGAGCATTCTGCATACAATCACCTTATTATCAAATTAGATAACAAAAATTAGCTGAGATAACTTCTGCAGCAAAAAAATGCCAAGTTCAGTTTAATAGCTCAATTTGTAACATTTAAACAAGACTGCTCAGTCTGTGTGAATCTCAGGACAGAGAAACAAGAGCAAATGATTCACTGAGGTTTGCATTTCATTCAAAACATTTTTAAACTGTAAACATAGTTAAGGTGGTGTTTTTTTATTATTATAGGCCAATAGGCCTTCTGTGATGCGATAACCAATAATTCATTAAAGTTATTATTAGTCTACTTGCTTGATTTCTTTTTAAATAGCCTATGACCATACACAAGCACACATAGCGCTTGCTAGCACTTTAAAAAAACTTTTTTTTGGGCAGTTGGAAATCAAGGCAGCCCGCGCCCCCCCCCCCCTGACAACTCACGGCGCCCCCCCAGGGGGGCGCGCCCCACCATTTGAGAAGCACTGCATTAGGTTATGATCAAAATACGACTTTTGATAATCCAAGTTGATTTAGGAAAAATTAATTATTCCTGTTCAAGACAGGCGATTTCTCTGTCCACTTCCTTTGAACAACTAGGACAGGCGATTCTCCCATAACCCCCGCCCTACCCCACCCCACGCTGTCAGCATTAGTTCTGCTCGTCTCTCCTCTCTCCAAACACTCTCCAGGCTAATCACCTCCAGACCTAATGGAAGAGGAAGCAGCAGTGCAGAATCAGGCCCAGACGCATTACGCTTTCTAGATAGACTGCACACACACACACACACACACACACACACACACACACACACACACACACACACACACACACACACACGTGTTGTGTTTTCATCACTTGGAAAGACATTACATAGACTCATTTTCTAAATCTCAAAAAAGTCTTGAACTCTGATTATTAATTAAATTCAGAAAACATGTCATTGTATGTCAACCAGAGAAAGCCTCTAACAAACCAGTGCCTGCCGTTTATTTCATTGGCCTTTGTACTCCTTCGTAAAGAGAAGGCTTCTTTGGGTCTTAACAGGTTGTGGTGTATTTGATAGCTGACGAGAAACGTCTTGAAGACATTTCTGATCCCATCCTGTGAAGGTGGTGGGCTGCAGAGAGTAACTCTTCCTGAATAAGGACAGTGCAGTTGACTCTTTTATATAACAATGTTTTCCCCTTGGCCTGACAATGCATTTGATCAAGTTTCACAGCAGGGATCAGAATAAGGCTCAAGCACTTCCACATCCAGTCTGTATGCCATGAGTCATGTATTTCCTTCCTCTTTGAATAAACAGCTGTGTGTATATGTGTATCTGGACTCAGCCCTATATTTGTAGCTTGTGTATCCTTGAGTGAGAAAATAATTACAAAATATCACGCTGGAAATTCTACATGTAGGCCAGGTATCTGCTCTACAAGCTGTCCTGCCTTGTTTGTGTGCAGTGCATCCAATCAACAGGCAGGAAGCCTCAGTTGTGTTGTAACCTGTCAGAGGTTCAGTGATTGGCTAGCGAGAGGCCAACTGTCCTAGAACTGAACTTTATATATCTGCAGTTCATCATTTAAAGTTGGGTGGGGACAGCCATGTTTACGCCTTCCGATCATTGACGGAGAAATGAAAACACTTTGTTCACATTGTCAAAGTTGAATTTGATATTGTTTCACTGAGGTTGTTTTGATACAGACAATGTTTCCCTTGCAGCTCCATGCTCTGCTCAAATATAACACACTTTGGTTTGAACACACAAGCATGAAGACTGGAAATGACAAATGGCCCTGTAAATAATGAATACAACTGCGATTCTAACCGCTGTAACTCTGTCATGCTCCTTCAATGATAAGGTGATTAGCTAATGTCTTTTTCAATTCTTGAATTCTTTTTTTCCAGGGGACCAACCTGACAGATATTTGCACAGAGTTGCTGCTTCATGGGAATCTCCTTAAAATCTCTGCAGGCAACATCCAGGAGCGTGTCTTCTTCTTGTTTGACAACCTTTTGGTTTACTGTAAGAGGAAGTCCAGGTGAGAAATGGCTCCTTCCAGACCACTATACATATATATATATACAGTCATATGAAAAAGTTTGGGAACCCCTCTCAGCCGGCATTATAATTGACTCTGCTTTCACAAAAAAAAATATGAAAGTGGTATGTCTTTAATTTACCAGGAACAGCTAAGTACTGGGATGTTTTCCAAACAAAGATTTTTTGAAAAACAGTATTTGGTTGTATGAAATAAAATAAAATGTGAAAAACTGGCTGTGCAAAAATATAGGAACCCTTGTGGTTTTGTTGATTTTAATGCCTGTAACAGCATGTAAAACTGATGACTTTAAACACAAAGTTGGTTGGATTATGTTGTTAAGCCTTGAACCTCATAGAAATGTCTGTTTAATCATGAGAACATTTATTTTAGGTAACTAAATGCAAGTTGCACTTCTCTTTGACTCTCTGCTGAAGTGAGACAGAATGGGATTATCAAAACAGCTCCCAAAAGATCTGAAAAACAAAGATTATTCATTGTCATGGTTTAGGGTAAGGCTACAAGAAGCTTTCCCAAAGGTTTCAATTGTCAATTTCGACTGTAAGGAACGTTGTCATGAAATGGAAGGACACAGGCATAGTGGCAGTTAAACCCAGGCATGGCAGACCAAGAAAAAAACAGGAGCGGCATAGGTGGAGGATTGTGAGAATGGTTGCACACAACCCACAGATCACCTCCAAAGACCTGCAAGAACATCTGGCTGCAGATTGTGTATCTGTACATCGTTATCGTTCAGCACAATTTGCACCAAAACATCTGCTTTTTATAAAGACCAAATAACTTAATTTTTGTCTCATCAGTCCAAAGCATTTTCTTCCAATATGAATCTGGCTTGTCTAAATGAACTTTTGCATACTCCATGCAACTGTATCTGTGGCGTGGGCGCAGAAAGGGCTTCCTTCTCACCACCCGGCCATACAGACGTGTTGGTGCAAATTGCACTGAATTGTAGAACCATGTACAGATACACAATCTGCAGCCAGATGTTCTTGCAGGTCTTTGGAGATGATCTTTGGGTTGTGTGCAACCATTCTCACAATCCGCCGCATATGCCGCTCTTGTACTTTTCTTGGTCTGCTAGTGCTGGGTTTAACTGCAACTGTGCCTGTGTCCTTCCATTCCCTGACAACGTTCCTTACAGTAGAAATTGACAATTGAAACCTTTGGGAAAGCTTCTTGTAGCCTTCCCCTAAACCATGACAATGAATAATCTTTGTTTTTAAGATATTTTGAGAGCTGTTTTGATGATCGCATTCTGTCTCACTTCTGCAGAGAGTCAAAGAGAAGTGGAACTTGCATTTAGGCACCTAAAATACCTTTTATCATGATTAAACATACCTTTATATGAGGTTCAAGGCTTAACAACATGATCCAACCAATTTTGTGTTTAAAGTCCTCAGTTTTACATGCTGTTACATGCATTAAAATCCGCAAGACCACAAGGGTTCCCATATTTTTGCACAGCCAGTTTTTCACGTTTTATTTAATTTCATAAAACTAAATACTGCTTTTCAAAAAATCTTTGTTTGGAAAACATCCCAGTACTTAGCTGTTCCTGATAAATGAAAGACATAGTACTTTTATCTTTTTTTTGTGAAAGCAGAGTCAATTATAATGCCGGCTGAGAGGGGTTCCCAAACTTTTTCATATGACTGTATATATATATATATATATACATCAGCTACAACAACAGTGTGTCAGGAAAAGCATTCAAGAATATTGTTATTGACAGAATACTGCAAATAAGGTAGACATTGGCAGATGTCAACATTCCTTATTGAACAGGTTTTTGAGTGTGCAAGAAAAACAAAACTAACTACATGTGTGTGTGTCTATCGTAGCTGTCTCCGTATGAATGCACATGTGTTACAGACACAAGTTATTTTCTTTAGCGTGGAACCCTGCCCAGTGTAACCACAGTGTTGTCCCACTCCCTAGGGTTTCTGGGAAGAAGTCCACCAAGAGGACCAAATCTATCAATGGGCCCCTCTATCTGTTCAGAGGCCGGATCAACACGGAGGTGATGGAGGTGGAAAATGTGGAAGATGGAACAGGTTTGCATTGGCCCAGCAGCCTTACCTTTGCTCTCTGTCCATTCATGCCACTCTCCCAGGGCATTTGTGTCATTTCATTGTGTCTCAAGTCTCTGGTTGATTTCTATGTTAGTCAAACAATTTATTTGTTCCCTTTTGATATCCCCCGGTATTATAGGACATTTTTATTTTTAATAATAATTACTACTTTCAAATGGCCCTGCAGTGCTGTTTTGACATTCCACATCATGCACATAGCATTTAGAAAGTGGTGGTTGATATGAATCAGGTACTTGTTGACAGTTTGGGTGGAGTGTGATACTTGCACCTAGTTTCAAACAGGATGTAGCTTGCAGCCTGATGTACCACCTTTTGTTGTCAGCTTACTCAGTAATGGGTTGGTGTGTCGGTACAAATCAGATTTGCAAAGTGCAAAAAGCCAAGCCTGAGCTGGGTGATACACTGGATGTGCTCTCATAGTGGTTGAGATATTGTGCCTAGATAAACAGCTCAACTGTTGGCATGTTGAGATACTCAGCTTACTTTGCTGTTGTGGTTTTGGTGCAGAGCCACTGTGCTGTACATTGTCTGCTGCTGGGGAAACACTTCATCTTCCTCTCTCACGTGTTTTTTCTTTTTTTCTCTCTTCTGCTCTGGCAGAACATTATGCAACACAAGATCACGTGACCTGTATCTCTCTGCATGTCGGCTGCTGGCTGTCACATTTAGGCTAAGCTAGAGGGGAAACCACAAAGAAAAACATGTCATATTCGCAGAACTAAAGGGGTCCCGTACTAAAGCTGGAACGCACACTGATCTATGTCATGTAACTTTATTTGAACAGGGACAATGTATAAGAGAAACATTAACCTTGTTTAAGCTAATGAGAGATGCATTGTACCAGGTTTTAGCGTGCTGTACATTCAGTGTCACAAAGTTCCTTAGGGGAGGAGGTGCAGCATTGTGTATGATTTTAAAAAATTAAGAGAACATTAGCACGCACAAGTCGATTTCAAAAAAGTAGGAGATTATGTTTAGCAAGGATTTTGCAGTGGTGATATTGACGTGTTTTTTTATCATGACGATCTCTACATATGCACCTATTTGAAAAGTACATTGTTACAGTCTTCCCAACATTAAGTGTAATATTTGAGTCAATAAGCCATTTAGCCAAATTTTCCAACTCCTTTGTCAATATAGTAGCAACTTCTTAGGCATTTTTTGCCACGAGTGTACAACACAGTGTTTCAGAATACATAATAAGTTCAACATAATTACATCCCATTTCGAAGTGTAAAATATGTGACATTTTGATGTATTTTTTTTTACAGTTCAAAGGCCTGAATTGAATTGCAAAGATAAGAATATTAGATAACCCATATTTAAAGCGACTCTTACCTTTGGTGCATTTTTACACTTTTTTTTGGATTAGGTTAAAATGGTATTAATAAGGTAATTACACTCTAAAATATAAGACAGACCCACCAGGAGTAAAAACAAACAATGATTTCAATCTCATAATATTATGAAAAATATATATAAAATTCAACCAATCAAATCGTTCGGTCCGAACGATTTGATTGGCCGACAGACCTGTTTGCGGTCTGCTTCTGTATTGCACATTCTCAACTAGAGGGTTTGTTTTGATTCCACAGCAGACAGTAGCAAGTAGCGACCATTGTAGAAAAGGCCCCAACGTTCATAAGTTACAGTGTTGTTAGTTCTTACAGTGTGTTAAAATGTGTTTTGTTCAGTGTGGATAGCAGTCAGTTAGGGCCGTGACGTCAGTCAGACAGAGAGCCTGTTTAGTTTCCGTTCTCTTCTCCCTCGGTCAGATGTGTGAGCGTTGCCGCAGTAAGCGATCATTCCACATGGAAACGTGTTTATCTGAGTTTAAATGTGAATCACCCGTGTGTATATGTACATGCAGTCCCGATCGCTGTTATAATATAGTTTGCATGCGATTCGAGGGTCGCAACAGCTGTTGTAACGTCTCCTCACGAGCGGAGTTTAAACCTTTGTTCTTTTCCCGCGATCTATATGCGACTGTGCCTGTGAAAGAAGGAAAATAAAGAGCGGATAAAACCCTACTCCTCCTCTCCTAGTCTCATGCTTATAGTCTGACGCCTTTGGCCATAAGTGGTATTCTGGCCGACACCTCTGAAGTGAAACCAGTGATACAAGCATGGAACGAGGGTGTGGGGGCATTGGAGGGAGGCGGGATGGTATGATAGTGCTGTAATTCTCAATTGCAGCATGGGTGTGAGTCCCTTTAATGAAATATTTAATAATATAACTATACAATAGGCTCAGACCTTAATTCAAGCAGTTAAAGAGGCTGACTTAAATAGTTACCCGTTTGATTTATTTATTGTGAACTGAGTGGAAAGCGTTTCACCATTGCAAACGTAAAATGTCTTCACCGACCTTTACACCTCTCTCTGTCTGGATCACAGCCCCCCTCACCAGATCAAAGCATGCACTGAGTTACATACCATTTAACTAGAATCCATCATTTCCTTTCCAATGGCTAAAAACAGGCTCCACACAGTATGTGTGTCCCAACCCAGTTCGCTGCTCCCTGTGGGACCTTAAGTATCAGATCTATATAAATGACCTTTGAGCATTAGCCTAATGCAGCCCATTACCAGTGGCCATTCATTATTCACTAGCTGCTCACCTGCAGCTAAATGGAGGATAGAAGTAGAAAGGGGTATGAGGAGAGATTCTGTTGAGTCAGTGGAAATATGGTCTTTACCGGCTCTCACGCCGCATCATGTTCTTTTATTAAACATTGCAAATCATTGCTAGAGCAGTTCATCTTTAGTGTCAAAATGTATGTAAACTCATACAAATGTTGCAGCCATCCTTTTACTTTATGTTGTATATGTGTGTTTTATTATTTAGAATAATGATTTAATTATTAGATGGCAAGGGGGCGTGTCTTGTGCCGCCCCCCCAACTCATTGGAGAATGGTAGCCGGTGTCAGTCTGGCATTGTGGCAATCAGGTGCACACGCTGTGGAAACAAATCATTTTGACCTCTAACATTTTAACTCTACAAGGATCATTTCAATACACTCATTACGTCTTTGAGAAAATAAGACAAAAAAACACAGACACAAAGTGAAAATACTCGAAGGAATGTTTGCCATAAAAACTGTGAACCTAAAGATAAATTGCATTTTACCTTTTTAAACCTAATATTACAATTCTCAAAACATACAAACAGAACAACACAGCCAGGCACCGCCACATCCAACCATCAGCAAAGTCAAACAGCAAACATTCTGAAACACACAGGCCTCCATCCGGAACAACATCAGCCCACCTCATCTCCTCTATGCCAAACAGCAAGTCAGAGGCAGGTCAGATCCCAAGAGGACAGGATGGGGGGGATAAATCAATAACCACGTGGTCTATTCCAATAAATACTTAAAGGTTCAGTAAGTGGAATGGTCAGTTTAGCTAACTTCCTGTCCGTGACTGCAGTTAGTAGTCCCCTCACTCGTCCCTACGTCACCACATTAATGCACTGCGGTCTTCAAGCAGCGAGTTATCTAGCATCATCTCAGATCCGTAAGTGTGATAAAACATGATAAAAACCATCAAAACATTGGGAAGGATTTTTACCTGCTCCGCCATTGTAGGCGAATACACATTCACCCATCTGTCGCTTTGCACGTGCACCGGCAGTGAGACAGGTGCCGGTTTGTAGCGTTCTCTCTTCTGATTGGTTATCAGTAGTGGATCCCCGAAAAGTTTATATGCCGATTACATGCAGAGCGGGTGACTGAGAGATCGGCTTTATGAAACGTGCACACTATATAAGTGATCACTTTATGAATAAAGAGCGATTTAACACTTATATTAACATAAATAAATCGCTTACTTCACCTTTAAACCATTTCTTCAATCTTGCGAAGTATAAATATTTTTGCAATCTCAGTAAGAAGGTCAGTCTTTCCATCTCATGAATTTGAAGCCAATTTTCTATAGAAGGAGGATCTACCTGTAACCATTTAGGATGAATGTTCTTGTTTGCTGTCACTGTTAGTATTTTAAGTTGTGTTGTTATTTCTTCTGGTAAATCACCCAAATAAAGTGACAAACGTAAATGGAATCTGCAGCCAAAGAATCTGCTGCAAATTACTCTTTAAGTGTTTCCCCAAAAATCTTTTATCTTAGGGCAGGAACAAAACATGGTGGTGATCCGCCCCTCTGTCCCCACAGTTTCTCCAACATGTAGGAAGATAATGGTCTAAGAATATGTTTGCAGTTTAGGGGTAATGAAAAAACGTAAATGAGTAAATCCTATCACACGTTTCACTAGTTATTTTCACATTCAATTATTTTTCCCACCTCTCCATGATATACTTTGTAGTATTTCCTAGACCATTTGATAACATGAGCTTGGAGCAGCCTCTGTTGTTTCATACTGTAAAGCAGGGTGTCTATTAGCTCTGTGTCTGAGCCATCTCTGTTCACCTGCGTTAGCCTGATGCTGTGATTGTGGACACCACCGATGACATCTTGTAATAACTGATTCATCTCTGTCTTGAGAGCACTGTTTCATGTCTTAGCTCAAGCCGTTCCTGAAGTCCGTTAGCTCGTTTGTTTTAGCACAGATTTCACTTATTTGATATCCCTGCCCTAGTTGATGGAAATATCTTCCTCAACACCTGAGTCAATGTCAGCACAGGCTCCGTTATAGACTGCAGCTTTCTTCTCTTTTCCTTCGTTGTGGTTTTTAGTTTCCCCTGTGTTTTCTTGCCTTAACCCCCTCCCGTTGTAGTTCAATGAAGGATCTTGCAAAATAAATTGTGTTTTGGAAGGTTTTTTCAACAAACTGTCAATGTTGGCATCTTTAAACTGGCAACGGTCCAAAGTCCAATTTGCATTTTTTATTAGGCTTTATTATTTGTTTTTAAACGTATGCCTCAAACTTAAAGGCCATACTTACCATACACTCTTCCAAATTTTTGTTTCAGATTATTCGTTAGGGGGCGCTCGTGGTGTAGTGGCTCAGTCCTCGCAGCAGACCCTGTTTGAGTTTGACCCGTGGTCGTTCTCTGCATGCCATTCACCTCTCTTCCCCATTTCATCTCTGGCTCTCTGCACTATCAATACAAGCCTTGAAAATGCAAAAAAAAATATCTCTAAAAAAAGATGATTCATTAATGCCCTTCCATTTGAAAATAAATCTAACTTGATGCTTGATTTCTTTGCCTTGCAGCGGACTATCACAGCAACAACTACACCGTGACCAATGGTTGGAAGATTCACAACACTGCCAAAAACAAGTGGTTTGTCTGCATGGCCAAACATGCAGAGGACAAGCAGAAGTGGCTGGACGCCATCTTGAGGGAACGGGAGCAGAGAGAGAGTAAGTTACACTGTATTTTAAATGCCATCGATAGGGCCCAATAAACAGAAACCCTTTCTATATACCTGAGTTCCCTTCATGAAAAATTCTCGTTTGAAAAGGAACTCAGTTGCCAGTTTATGAGGCTCAACCATAGATAGTATATAAAATGGATGTAGCATCCGGGATGACCTCAGTTATTCCAACTGCATCCAATCATCCTGGCCTATGCGCGTCGCCATCTTGTCAGATTTTTACTCCGCCTCATTACCTCTTACTGAAAAAGGTCATTGATGTGACGTCAGGGAGAGGGAGATACGCCCATCTAGCTGACGTATACCTCCGAGGCGAAGTGAGGGCCAGTGGGCGGCTAGCTGTCACTCAAGTGACCGCACCCCTAATTATTCATACATGTTAACCTCCAATAGAATAAAAACTAGCCTGCTAGACCAAATTCACCCTCCTCAGTGTTGTCATGGAGATATGAAGAAAACAAACAGACTAGAATGTTTTTTTGGACCAGGCCTTAAATCGGTTTAATAATCCTGTGAAAACTTATTATTTAACATGGGAGTCAATGAAGAATTGCTCTGTTTTGAAACCTGCCCTTAGTGGCCACCCGGTGAACTGCAATTTGTCACTTCTGCATTGGATGCTGGTAGAACTCACTGTGGTTGGGGCTTGGGTACAACTAGCTAAAAGTCATGCAGGTCATCACCATTATTATACTATCTATGGTCATCACTAGGGCCCTGCATTAAATCATGAATGTTGACTTGAAACTTGTTTTTCAAGAGGTGTCGATTCAACTTTATTATTGTTTGTAGGATGTAGTTTATGGTGCTATTGAATTATGTAAGTGTTATGATATACTGACAGGTGTTTCTATTTTATTGTCCAGCCCATGTAAATGATGTGGTTAACCTAAATAAAAAACGCCTCACTGTATAATGCAATACAGTACAACACTACCATGCAACGACCTTGCTTGTCAATATTTGCCCCTGTCAAAAGCAATTTAACAAAACCTAAAGATTAAAATTGTCTTGACGGCTGGTTTGAGTCTGTTTTATTAGACTGCATTAGTCTGGTTGGTTGACCAAATGAACTGACAACTAAGTGAACCAGCTCCCTCCCTCTTCCTCTTCTGCTTTTCTAGCCACTCCGGTTGCTTCCTTGGTATGCCACGTGGAGCTGCACTCACTAGTCAATCAAATAGTCTGGCTTATACTGTGTGTGAACCACATTTTAATGGGGGCCTGCATTCCTGATGCATGGAACTTTTTGTTGTTGCATCTGTTGTATGTTGCGCTACATGTTAGTGTCAACTTCCATTCACAAAGCAGCCAGGCTCCCTGAGCTGGCACACAGTAATGTCTGTGGACGGGCTCATGAACTGAATGCACTGTCTGTGTCCTGCAGTCAGGTTCCACCTTGAACAAGCCAAGCTCCTTTGTTTCATAAATAGCAGCTTAGGTGACATGCTGTTTACAGTTGACCTGTGCACCAAGCAGAGGCTGCTGCTACATCAATCTATTTTTTATAAGAAAAACAATGGTTGCAGGAGGAGAGGTATTTGACTTTCTTCTGAGGGAAGGGACTCAATGAAACGTCTGATTCAAAGACAACTGATAACTGATATTGTAAAAACAACATCTTGGTCGAATGCTTCAAATATAAAAAGCAGTCACTTGTCAAAAAGAGTGGAGTTCAATTACATCATACACACATTTTAATTAATCCAGATCTATTTTTAGTACGGTAAGGGTTTTTGTCTTCCATGGACTTCCATAGACAGTTAAATATCTTAGCAGTTTGTAATGTGGAATTAGCTTTGATTTGCGTGCTGAAAATCAAAATTGTATTTAGTCCAACCAAAGATTCCACTAGTAGATACCTTATTCATTGATGGTGAAAAGAAATAGGCCGACAGAACCAGCACTACCTATCTGAGATTCAGAATGTAAACTGATACTCTTGTTGCTACTTAAAGTTGTTGCCTTCAATCGTGTGACTTCCCTCTTCTGCCTTAAAATGTGCTCCCACCTGTTCAGCACTAGCCATCTGTCTTTGTTATGTTGTGTGTATTGGACAGTGTGAAAGGCTTTAAACACATTAAGGGCGGGTACACAACAGGTCACCTGATAACATTGATGGCTAAAGTTTCAAACTAGAGCCCTCAGGCGATTTGAACCTGATTTGGCTGAAAAATAAAAGAATCCTCTATGGAAGTAAATGAGTGTCATCGGATTTTGAAAATAAAAAGCCATTGAATTTTAAGCACTGAATATTTATGCATTGAAATAATGTATCTGATTTTTTTGCCTCTGAATTTAACTCATTAAATGTTAAACAAATAATTTTCACCTTTATTTTACAATGTTCTCAAATTCAAAAGCAAATATTCAACGTAAAAAAATTCAACGTGCCAAATTCAACTGCAAAATCCCATGTATGAAATTCAGAGTAAATCTTTGGGGACCCAAGGAAGAGCAATCGATCATAGATGCTAGATCGCGTTCAAACAAAGAGAGCCAGTGGGAATATTAGCTTGTTGCCTTGGATACCCCTGACTGACGCAGGAAGGCAAATCAGGTTTTAGCCATGTCAAACGGCAACGATGGTGCTTCGGTGAGTACTGCAAACATGTTTCTATATATATGCTAGCTAGCCATTATATTCTTCCCTATATAGAAACATGTTTGTACTCACCCAAGCACCATCGTTACTTGCGTTGCCGTTTGACATGACTAAAACCTGATTTGCCTTCCTGCATCAGTCAGGGGTATCCAAGGCAACAAGCTAATATTCCCACTGGCTCTCTTTGTTTGAACGCGATCTAGCATCTATGATCCATTGCTCTTCCTTGGGTCCCCAAAGTTTTACTCTGAATTTCATACATGGGATTTTGCAGTTGAATTTGGCACGTTGAATTTTTTAACATTGAATATTTGATTTTGAATTTGAGAACATTGTAAAATAAAGGTGAAAATGAGTTGTTTAAAATGTAATGAGTTAAAGCTACTACGAGTAAGTCGGCACGTTGGCGACACCTTTGAACAAAAGCGGTAGTATTTTTACGACGCCAGCTGTTTTCTAGCTCGTGCGGGGAGAGCAAGATTCAAATAATCAGGAAGCAATATGGTGCGTGTCCGTGTGTTGAAAGTGTGAGGGCACCGGACTCTTTTCGGCTTCCAGAGAGTGGTTAGTGACACAGCATCAACTAATGCCAGTAAGTGCTAAACACACACCTGATTGCAATGAGTTGATGCATTGTCACCTCTCACGTAGCTGAACGAGTCCGTGTCCGTGAGATGGCAGTTAGTTAGTAGTCTATGGATCACGATGAGGTAATGTGTTTATGTTGTTGTAAATAATGACTATTTCAGATTAATAATGGTCATCTGATGATGCTGGTGAGGCAAAGTAAACTGTGTTTTAGTAGGCTACCGCTCATTCATTTAGGAGTAAACACTGCAGTCTAGGTTCGCTCCGTGAAATTGTGTATACGTTGCTTGGCAACGCCCTCCCGCCCGCCTATCACTCTCCCTTTTAGCTTTTCTTCATTGCATTTTATTTTTTTTCTTTGATGGTTCAGCCCCGTTATCAACAACTGTCTCAAACAAGGCTCCCGCTCCCCTTCCCTCACCTGGAGCCATAGGCTTCTCAATTCACGTTGCTGCGCCACACTGAAATCTGCGACCAATGCGGATATGTGACCATAGAGCATGCACGCGTGAACCGAAAATCGGACTGGGTGTACGACCAGATCAAATGCAGTAATAAAAACTATATAAAAACGTCTTTCTTTGCACTGATGGTCTCGTTTGCTGTTAAAGGTAATTTATGATTATGAGAGGAAACATGTTTAAAAGATATTTAAATGTTACTCGTTGCCGCTTTAAATTCAGAGGCAAAACATTCAGATACATTATTTCAATTCTGCAAAAAATTCAGATACGTTATTTCAATGCATAAATATTCAGTGCTTAAAATTCAATGGCTTTTTATTTTCAAAATCCGATGACATTCATTTACTTCCATAATCCTCAAGCGTTTAGTTTGAGTGGATGTTAGCTGAGTTCAACTGTCAACATAATCTTTTTTGAATGTTTTCCCCGCAAATCAGCCTTTTTAGATTTCCATTGAATAAGACTCAAGACTAAGCATGTGACCCTGTGATGAAAGGCTTTGTGTGTGCTGCAGCTTGTGGTGTTCAGTTTCAACCTGGCAGGAAATCCACCTGAGGCTAACAGATGCCAGATCAGTCACAGCACCCAATCCTCCCCACACTCTCTCTTTCGATTACCCACTTTACAGTACATTCTACTCTCATACAATAGACAGCTCTATGATAAAGTTTTTCTGCAAAAAAATCTTGGCAACATTATTTTACCCCCAGATCTCCTCCTTCATGCATTCATGCTTTTCCTCACACGCCTTGTTTAACGTGACCTTTTCCATGTATCTATCTACTGTGTATATACATGTATATATTGGTGGCCTGTCCATGTGTTGAACATGAGGCTTTCCTGAACACTCTCAAAAGACTTGCATTGTTCAACCCACTGCCAGCTGGACCTGTTTGGTCTTATCAGTGTCTTGGTGGGAGTTTAAGGGGAAATGCGTGGGTTGGGATGGTGTCATAGAGCCAGGCTATGTGCCTGTACCAGGGAGACGAGGAGCAGCCCAAGACAAACTGTGACAGCTGGAGGGGCCTCTGCTCCGGACAGGCCCCGTCTGTTGTTCAATGACACTCATTGTTTAAGTCTACTCCAGCTGCTGTCAAATGTAATAGAACTCTCTTTCCATCACAGGCTCACCAGTTCACTGCCCCACAGAACCAATGGGGAAAAAAATGGAATCAAGAGTGAACATGTAACTTTATATATTGTTTGTCTCGGCCCATCCTCTCCCTTTCAGTTGGTCCGATTTCCTCTGCAATGCTTCCCTGGACAGCATTAGAGAGTCGGCAATGTGGCACATTGTCCCCTTCCTTCTGTTCACATTTGCAGATGTCAGTCACTGCAAAGGCTTCAGCTGACTGTCAGCCTGCATTTCTGCAGCTACATGAAATTAAGTAACCACTCAGCATTTTGTATTTGTTGCCCAAAAAACATAATTTGAAGATGAGCGAAGTCTCCTGCTATCTTCAAGCAGGAAGCTAAACAGTGGAACTAAATGGGGGAATTCACTGATTAGTTAGGCAGTCTGCAAGCCTCACTGGCACAATGCTTTGATGATGGACCATTGTGAACTTGTGTGTGTGTCCCTTCAGTTTGGTGCGGCACGCATTTCTTTGCGTTTCCACTCTCAAAAGTTGCGAAGGATACCAAATTAAGTGAAGCGTGACACACCTATTTTTGTCAGCCTTTCGTTGTGTTACCAAGCCGTTCAGGTCCCAAAAGGGCTCCACCCTTTTGGGACACATTGCAGTCCGTTGATTGGTTGACAAAATGATCACCTTCTTGCAAGGGATAAACCAGCGTGTGTCATTTCCTCGCCAAAATGAAGAGTTTTGTGTTAAAGAAAAATGTCTGCTCACAGCTCTTGGTTTATTGTTATTGTTTGTTATGTACAACCCCAATCCCGAAAAAGTTGCGACGTTATGTAAAACGTATATAAAACAGAATGTGATCAGAATGTTAATCCTTTTTCACATACAATCAAGTTGAAAACAATACAAATGCAATATACTATATTTTATGTTTTACCCTATCTATTTAATTTGTTTTCGTAAATATATGCTTATTCTGAATTTGATGCCAGCAAAACATTTAAAAAAAGTTGGGATAGGGGCATTAAAAGATTGGGAAAGCTGTAGAATGTTAAAAATGTTTGGAACATTACTCACATAAACATGTTAACTGGTAACAGGTGATATTATCATGAATGGATATAAAGGGGCATCCTGTAAAGATTCAGTCTTCACAAGCAATGATGGGGTGAGGCTCACCACTTTGGGAAGAACTGCAGAGGAAAACAGTCCAACAGTTTAAAAACAACATTCCTGCAAAGATTTAAGATTTAAGGGGGCGCCCTTAGCTCAGTTGGTAGGGCGTCCCCCCATGGGCCTCGGCCAGCAGCGGACCCGGGTTCGATTCCAGCCTGCGGTCGTTCTCTGCATGTCACTCCCCTCTCTGCCCCATTTCAACTCTCTCTACACTGTCAATAAAGCATAAAAATGCCCAAAAAATATCTTAAAAAAAAAGATTTAAGATTTACACGATCTACAATCCATAATATAATTAAAATACTTAAAGAATCTGGAGAAATCTCTGCATGTAACGTGCAAGGTCCAAAATTAAAATGTATTGCCGATGACCTCAGGTGGCACAGCATTAAAAAAAATCATGATGTTATAAAGAATATCACTACATGGGCCATGGAACACTTCAGAAAACCATTGTTGGTAAACACAGTTTGTCGCTACATCTACAAATGCAAGTTAAGACTCTACCATACAAAGTGAAAGCCATATATCGACAACATCCACACATGCTGCAGACTTCTCTGGGCCTGGGCTCATCTGAGATGGACTGATGCAAAGTGGAACAGTGTGCTGTGGTCTGACGAGTCTACATTTCAAATAGTTTTTGTAAATCATGGACGTTGTGTCCTCCGGGCTCCAGAGGAAAAGGACCATCCAGATTGTTACCAATACAAAGCCAAGCGTTTGTGATGGTATGGGGGTGGGTTAGTGCCCATGGCATGGGTAACACATCTATGAAGGCACCATTAATGCTGAAAGGTACATACAGGTTTAGGAGCAACATGCTGCCATTCAGACAACGTCTATTTCAGGGACGTCCATTCTTATTTAAGCAAGACTATACCGAGACACATTCTGCACGTCTTAATACAGCTTGGCTTTGTAGGAACAGAGTGCAGTACTAGACTGGCCTGTCTGTAGTCCATACCTGTCTCACATTTAAAAGATTTGGTGCACTATGAAGCAGAACATATCACAATGGAGACCCCGGAATGTTGAGCATCTGAAGTTGTATTTCAAGCGAGAATGGGAAATAATTTTGCTTTCAAAATGTCAACAATTAATGTCCTCAGTTCCCAAACGCTTACTCAGTGTTGTTAAAAGAAAGGGTGATGTAACACAGCGGTAAACATGCCCCAACTTTTTTGGAACGTGTTTCAGGCACCAAAGTTAACATTGTGTACATTTACAAAAAAACAATAAAGTTTATGAGTTTAAACAAATATATATGATGTGTTTGTACTGTTATTTATTGAATACACGTCGAAAGGGATTAGGAAATGATCACATTCTAATTTATTCACATTATACACAACGTCCCAACTTTATGGGAATTGGGGTTGTAGCTGCGGGGGCCAGTGCCGTTCAATGGCTCTGACCCACAGACACAGTTATACACTGACTGTCCGGCACAAACCCCGCCTCCCAAGTAAGGGTGCTGTCTGCAGTGGAAACGCAAGCCAGATCTAGGGTTACCGTTCCCAGCCGAACCGTGTTGTGCCGAACTGAACCGAGCTGCTCAGTGGAAACGAGCCCTAGGAAAAAGAAAGGTGGTTGCAGAATGATTAAAATCCCAATGTAATGTGGAATCAGATGACTTAGTGGTGTAGTGGTTGAGCAGCTTGATGGGCCTTAGGGTGGGCAGAGCAGCTGTAGGAAGGTGCAGTGCAGCAGAGTTTAGTTGTCCCAGTCATAAAGTCTCACAGTTCAGTTCAGAAGTTCATCAGATCCCACCAGAAGGTTAAGCAGCTCACAGAGTGGGGCAGCAGGCCTTACAATGGGCCCTCACATCTTCTGCTTTACAATAGAGGAATAATAGTGAACAGACCAACACACATCCAAGATCAATATCACATTACCCTGCTGAACTTTACTCTGAAAACAAGTTGTCTCGGACAGATTAACATCTGAGTTTGTTTCAGAAGGTTGTGTGAGACCGAGCCGCCATGTTCTGCTCCTGGCTTCATTCCATCTGCACAATACCAGAACACAAGCAGTCCAGGCAAAGGCTTGATTGTATCCTCTTACCACACCATGACAGCCTTTTGACTTTTGGCTTGATACTCGTCGATAGCCTTGGAAAGTATGTTGAAAGTTTTGTTTTGCGATCGGCCTGCTGTATTTTTCTTGGCCTTGCGATACAGTCACTGTGTTTGGCTAATATATTTTTTTTTTCCATTCATATCAACTCTAGCATCCACTGTTGTCGACTCACCTAAATCATAATTGTCATTATTTTAACAGAAAAGTCATGTTTTCTCATTCCACTCATTATGTTAAAGGTGAAGCTCCTCTTACATGTGACTTGTTTTTCTCTTGCTGTGTTGTAGGTCTCAAGCTGGGCATGGAGCGGGATGCCTATGTGATGATTGCAGAGAAGGGGGAGAAGCTGTACCACATGATGATGACCAAGAGTCGACATCTGATCAAGGACAGACGCAGGAAGCTCAGCATTGTACCCAAGTGCTTCATGGGAAAGTGAGTTTCTTTTTGCTTCCTAAGCTCCTGTTTCCCAGACTGTTCAGGAGGGCTTCCTTACAAATTGATGTTACGTAAGATCAGCAGCTTTTTTAAAAGAACTGGCATCCAGTCTGCCACAGTCATGGCCAAATTCCTAAATTGTTCAATGCCTTCCTTACATCCATTTGTCCACAACGAGTCCCCCCCCCTCATAGTGAAAGGAGACTATCACACAAACTCGCCCTGCGTTCCAATACCCATACTTCCATACTATTTAGTATGCCAGAAAAAGATTTAGGATGTCCCAATACATGCAAGTCAATTGTAGTATGCTGGAAATACATAAATGCCCCACTCCAATAGCATTTTGGAGTAATCGTCTTTATTCCCGACTTCTTACATACTGTACATACAAGTGTTTGTGAGATCCTGAGCAGCAATCAAGTTTCTTTCTGGCACCATCTTAGGGAGAAATGTTCTGGTTTTGCTGGTAACTGTGTTGTGTTGGTGGCATTGTTACTTTATCTCATTTTCATGGCGTGCACAGCATTTAATGCACCGTCATTGGTTCAAATACACATGAGGTGGGTTTTGTTGATTTTTTAAGACCACGTGACCACCCAAAAGTTGTGTGGTTTGCCGAAAATCACGTCAATCAAAAAAATAATAAATAAAAAAATTTAAAAAATACGCCGGCTGTGTCCGCGATAGTGTATTACAGAACAGTTAGTGGCGTTCGGAGTGCATAATCTAGGTCTACTATAGGCTACTGACGAAAATCACACAACACATTGCATCTATTTATTAACAATATTTATGAATTTAGGCTATATTTTGCTGCTCCAACTCAAATTCAGCCCAGCCAGGCGATAGTTAAGTTTCAGTTTTGTTTTCATCTCTGTGGTATACAGCCGTTTGGACCAGCTGTGGAGTCAGTCTGCGTTCCAGTTGCACTGAGAAGTCGGATTTATGGTGCCAGTGATAATTGAACTAAATAATAAAATAAAGCTATCTCCTCCTTCCTATATCTGTCTATCTTTATCCTCCACTGTGCACTCAGTCACTACTATCCATGCTAAAAGGAAGCAGGATTATAACCTCGTTTAGCACATTATTTTTAAATATTTTATATTATTTATTATTATTTTTTCTCCCCCATCCAATTTTGACGATTTTTAGAAAAATGTGTTGGTTTGTAAGCGCTAAGGGAGCATGTTTAAATAAAACCTGTGAACCTTAACTTTTAAATGTATTTTATTTCATGTTTCTATGTGCTACACAGGCTTAGATATTAAGGTTAGACTTAACAATTCGTACTATTTTTTTCAGAAAACCCTCAGGCATTACGGACATGCATCCTAGATTGCCATAGTCATCAATGGGTTAATTCCATTCCATCATTCTAAGCATGTTCTGAGCATGCAGTGTTTCCTCGCAGTGTACATATGGAAAAATGAAACACACCATGCAAAGAAATCTCTAAAATTTATACTTTTTGCGGATGACACAAATATACTGGTTTCTGGGGAAAATTTGCAGCAACTTCTGTCCACATTGACCGCAGAGATTAGCAAACTAAAAAAATGGTTTGACAGAAATAAGTTATCTCTAAACCTAAATAAAACTAAAATTATGATATTTGGAAACTGTAAAAAATCAGAAAACATTGAGGTACAAATAGAGGGTGTAAACTTAGAAAGGGTATATGAAAACAAATTTCTGGGGGTAATCATTGACGACAGAATTTGCTGGAAACCTCATATAAAACACATACAAACCAAACTATCAAGAAGCATTTCAGTCCTGTCCAAAGCTAAGCACTTCCTGAATAATAAATCACTCCATATTCTTTATAACTCATTAATATTACCATATTTGTATTACTGTTCAGAAATCTGGGGAAACACATACAAAAGCTCTTTACAACCGTTGTATATTCTTCAGAAGCGAGCCATTAGAATAATCCATAATGTAAATTATCATGAACATACTAATCAACTATTCATACAGTCCAAAACTCTCAAATTTCCTGATCTGGTTGAATTCAAAACTGCCCAAATAATCTTCAAAGCCAGAAATTATATGCTACCAAAAAACATACAGGCAATGTTTTCTGAAAGGGAGGGACGTTATAAGTTAAGGGGACAGCTGAACTTCAAGGTCCACCACACACGCACAACGAAAAAGAGCTTCTGTATCAGCATCTACGGAGTAAAATTGTGGAATAAGTTAAGTGTGGAAGTACAGAAAAGCCAAAACATAAGACAGTTCAAAAACAGATATAAAGACATCATCTTCACAAAGTACAGAAATTTAGAAAAGCCTTTATAACATGGACATATGTAGACTGTAGTTTTGTAGAATACATGGTATTTGTATTTATATTTGTAATATTTATATATGTATAGTAACTTACAATATACATATATGGGTATTTATAATGTAATATAAATAGTTTATAGTATATATATATATGATTGTTTATTATATATATGTATATGTGTGTGTGTATGTATGTATGTGTATGTATATATATATATATGCACAAAATGATTCGGTACTCATGTATATATGCATTATTATAGCTTTTTATTATACTGACATGCTAATAACATAATCTATCCAAGCAAAATTGATCTGTTAAGGGGTAGGACTAGATAAGTTTTTTACTTCCTCCTACCCCCTTTCGAGCATGTCTGTTTTTCTTTTACTTTTTTTAATTCTATTTCTTTGTTTTGCTTTTGTTTGTTTGTTATTTATTCATCTATTTTTTTATTGCATGTTCGAAATAAAGACAATCAATCAAAAGTCACTCAGAAAGCATGAAAGAAATGGAAAATGGAGGCGAGATGGTAAAAAACATTTAGTTTTTCTGTTTGTGAAATGTAATTTTCACTGACTCTCTAAAGCTGATTTGTGATAGTGATTGTGTCATTTTCTAAAACGGTTAAAGTAAGTGGATTTCTTGCAAATTCACTGCAAAAACAGGACACACACACACACACACATACACACACGTTATATAATGCAGGCATGACCTCCCTATTCACTTACAAGCACACACAGAGAGAACTTGCAGGTTATAGTATGCCTGGCAGGTCACATGAAAATAAATCATCATAAAATATTATTTGTGTTCTTCAGACAGACAAAAAGGATTAGTGGTAGATAGGTCAAGGTGTCTGCAGTTCTGCACACTTCCATCACTTAACATTATGCCCGCTAAGCAATTACATGTCTAGTACACTCATACATTCATGGCATGACTGCTGAAAGCAAATCCACACAAAATTACATATTTCTCACTTACACACATGCCTCAAAATGATTCCCATGCTGTAAGGTTTAATCACACACACACACACACACACACACACACACACACTCTCCAATTCCTAGTTAATCATTATCTGGGGAAGGGATTTCACTCAGCAGCATGAAAGACAAAAAAGGGGAGAATGTAATTTTCTCCTTCAAACATTTGTTCAGTGCAGACTGGATGTGAACAGAATGGAGAGCAGAGCTGTTGGGCTTAAATCTTGATGGTTAATGCATGTACAGTATCGTAGCCTTAGGGATATTTGGAACATAGAGAAAAGGATCAACTTTAAAAATATACTACAAATATTATCTGTAGATACACTGTCTGTGCCTGTGTTCTTCACCACTTTAGCCATGTTAAATGTCATTCGGACCGACTAAATGCAACATGTTGACACTGTGCAAGGCTCTTTTAACAATCTAGTCAGTTGTGAACATCAAGGCCAGCTCATAATTCACTGATGATGTCACATGACACAGGCCTACTGAGACCAATAGGCTCTGCTTAGGCATACATGTCAACACTGTATCAATGAGATACAGTACAACAAAAACAACAAAAGCTACTTCTGTTGAAGTTGGGAATAGTCTAAAAAAAAGCATCCTGAAATGATCTGCTAACTAGCTCCTATGTTTATTATTGTGAACACAAAGTGTTGCAAGTGTTTTACGACTATGGTATTTAGCATGTGCCTGTTCATGAATAAACATCAAAAGAAAAGACATAGAGGCATGGTGGCACCCATACTGTGTGTGCGGCAGTGGATTTCTGTCAAACTCCATGTCAGAGTTGGTGACCATTTAAAACCAATAGAGTGAATGTATACCAGTTTAAGAACGTTTGTTTGTCTTGTGTTTTCAGTGAGTTTGTGTCCTGGCTGATAGAGAGTGGAGAGATCAGTAGACCTGATGAAGGGGTCAACCTGGGACAAGCATTGCTGGAGAATGGCATCATTCACCATGGTGAGACAAACACAAGCTTACTCATTCTGCTTTCATGTTTCTACCTCTGTCCTTCTCTTTCTTATTCATTCTATTCCTTTGTACCTTTGTACTTGGTGCTCTATGTAGCTCCTTGTCATGTGTTTTTATTTTTTCCAACTTTATTTTGTCATCGCATCTTCTGTATTAAAAAAAAGTTCTTTACTGCATGTCTTTTTATCTGCTACTCTTTCTCTGTTGATAATCGTTTGACAACTTCGGGTCATGACTTCAGGAGCTTAGGCTCCTGGCAGTCCCAAGTCAGTCAGGTCGAGGGATAGAGGTCTGACAGTGCAATCCACTGGTCCTCCAGGTTGTGGGTTGGGCACAGGGCTAACAACCCAGTCCTGTAGAACAAATATTGTTACAGAAATAGGAACAAAGGAAAACAACACTACTGCAGTGTGTACAATGGGCCTCCAGAGTTATCCAAAGATAATAGAATGAATGTCAGTAGTGAAAGCCTGGAAGGTGTGTACCATCAACACATAATTCAAGACCAGGATTGGCTTCTGGAAAGTGCGAACCTTGTACCAAACAAGTAAACTTACTCAAGTAACAGCACAGATGAGAAATTACAACCTGCACACCTGGAATAAGTCAGTGCAGTTACATGGGACAACTAGATTGGATTAAGACATATACCGAACTTGCCACTCGAACGGACTGCGTCATTTGTCTGAGTATACATGGCCTTTCAAATATTCGATAAATTGCCGGAGCATGGCTGACTCCACTATGCTGTAGCCCTTTCAACAAGTTGTTATAGAGCCACATCCGGTTCCTTTCCGGCAACAACACTACTATTTATTTATTACGTTGTCTCCTTCCACTTCCTTGTGAAATTCCCAACAGGGAACTCTCTAGCAAGCGCAGAACACAAACTCCGATATGCGATCCTGTATACATGCAGGTAGAATGCAGACTATGAACGAGTTGTCTAGGTGTTCTTATCCGACTTCGCTTGTTGGTTTATGTGCCGATTTCTGTGCGAAGTAGATCGGATAAAGGTGTTTACATTAGGGCTGTCCCAAATACAATTTTTTTCGAATACTCGTTGGATTTTCCGAGCGAGTATTCGAATACTCGTTCTAAAAAAACTTCCCATCAAAAACAACATTAATAATCCCAGTATACTCCCCAAAACCGAGACAGTAAGCTGCGTAGTCTGTTGATTATTAAATAACTTTCGAACGGTAATAAAGTCGGAGTTCCCTACTTTTCCCCCGTGGAAGCGAACAGCTGGCCTCTCTGTCACCGTAACCCTTAAAGGAGCTTTTCAATTCAACCCGTAACATGCATCTTTTTGGCGATTTATAAATCCATACAAGGATTCAATATTGATCGTCTTTTGTGTCCATATTGTATCCATTATTGACAGCGTATTCCCATGATGCAAGCCAGTCACTGTTGATTGGCAATAGCAGCGCAGCATAGGGAATGTAAACAAAAAGCTGAGCTAAGCTAGCGTTAGCATTTCGCCGAGCATTGCTTTTCCTTCCGAGATCGCGCTAATCTCGTGGTTATGAAGTTAAGGGGAAAAAATAATATATTCTTCCTCCATCTCTAGTTCCTTACTGCGCTTGGTGCCGCTTTTAATTTGCCTCGCTCTGGCAACGTCAGTAGCCTACAGCTGGTGTATCACCGGTTGCGCTTTGAAAGGTCAGCGGCCAACTAGGTCAAAGTTCAAGTAATTTCATAATTGATTTTAAAAGAGCTATACATTTGTATTTAACAGTTGTTGTATATACAACGTGTTTATCTGAATAGTATTATTTGCTGACAACATATTGTGCAGTTTAAGATACTTCAGAATAATTTTTTATAAAAAAAACGAATATTCCGAATACTGAATTGAGTTTCGAATACTAGCTAAACAAATGAGTATTCGAATAATTCGGGCCAGCCCTAGTTTACATGCAATTTACAAGTCCTGTTGAGGTCTTATTCATTTATTTACCCGATTATGAGTCTGCAGGTAAATACACTGAGTGAGAGTAGGTGGACAGGAACAGGCAGACACAAAACCAACACAGGAGAGACAGTCCTGTACTCCAACATCATGAAGGGGTAGCCATCATCCTTAGAAAATGAATGGAGACATGTCTGATGGAATGGAAACCTGTAAACATCAGACTCATGAAAGTCAGATTGTGGGTGAAACACTTAACATCGCAATCATCCAATGCTAGGCCGTCCAGATTCATAGAGCAGTGCCCAGATAAAACAAATGGCAGCCTAAGTTTGGTCTCACTCTGTCCAGTCTCTTTGGAGGAGGACTAAATACTAGTCTGCTTCCCCTCTGACAGCAAGTATTTACTACTTTAATTCAAAATGCATCTGCTGGTATATATTCAGAAATCACATTGGCTGAACCACATCCTCAACTAAGTAGGGGAGAACGGGGTAATTTGTCACATGGGTTGGATGTCACATTCGTTATATCTCGCCACCAGAGCGCGCTAGCTCTGAAATGTTGATATAAAAAAGGTCCAGAATTGGGATCAGAGGTCACATACATAGACTTCCTTGGAGGAAGACAGCTGCATTTCAGGTGAGAGGATGTTTTGTGTTTTTCATGTCAAATTCAAAATATTTTGCTTCTCAGTATTTTTCTTCTAGGCTTTTACACAATGGGTTTATAACAAAACACTTGTTACCCTCAGAAAGTGTGAAGGGTAAACTATAGTTTAGATTGTGGTTAGCAAGCTAATTAGTTGTCAGATGGTTGTTGGCCTTGATGCTAGCAAGAAATTCAAGTTGGGGTTGGTCGTCAAATTTTTTGGGGGGTTGGTTGTCACATGTTATCTCAAGGCTGCAGCCAGAAAAGGAACCCAATAACGAAAGAAATTGTCAAGCTGTATCCTCACTGACACCCTAGAGAAGGAAAGAATAGAGCAGGAAAAGGCAGCTAGCAAGCAAAAGAAAAAAGGGCAACAAAATCAAAACAACCCAGTGCATCCCAAACTAGACCAGCTGCCAAGGCTACAGAACGTTATGTAGGCCTATTTGTCAACTTGACAATGCAATTAAACATTCAAATTTGGTTCTGCCTCCTTGCCTTCTTTTTAAGATTTTTCCCATTAAGATAACATTGTGACAAACAACCCCATAGTGTGTGACAACCGACCCCTTGATGGGGTTGGTTGTCACAATGTGTCAGAGTGTCTTTGATGGTAAATTACTTCTTCATTACAATAAGTTGGAAAAAAAGAGAGACACACATTTCTAGCCAACACCTTAAGCTTCAATTTAATGTAGGAATGGCTATTGACAGATGTTTTGGTGATGAGCAATTCTCACTAGAGTAAAAAGTGTGCCTACTTACCCCGTTCTCCCCTATTAAGCTCTACTGATGCATCAGAAGCGACTATTTTACTGAAACCAGACAGTACTGCCAATATGGACATGTAAGCCATTTATAATGAGTAGGAACACTGATGTTCTTCTGTAAATAAAACCATTTTAGATGGTCAAGAAATCTCAAAGCAGGGAAAGACGGGTAAGGCACAGTTCCATATGTCTTAGATATTCCACAGTTAAGAGTGGAGGAGAAGGGACACAGCTAAAGTGAGATTGCTCATGTGCCACAAATCACCCAGTACGCCAAGCCCATGTGACATGTTCTCCTTCTGACATTTCAGTGTCAGACAAGCACCAGTTCAAGAACGAGCAAGTGTTGTACCGATTCCGCTACGATGACGGCACCTACAAGGCCCGCAGTGAGATGGAGGACATCATGTCTAAGGTAACTTTGACTCTTCAGTGCTGTGTGTGTGTGTGTGTGTGTGTGTGTGTGTGTGTGTGTGTGTGTGTGTGTGTGTGTGTGTGTGTGTGTGTGTGTGTGTGTGTGTGTGTGTGTGTGTGTGTGTGTGTGTGTGTGTGTGTGTGTGTGTGTGTGTGTGTGTGTGTGTGTGTGTGTGTGTGTGTGTGTGTGTGTGTGTGACCTACCTTGGTATAACCATAACAGCATCAGGGAGTTTCAACATGGCAGTGAATGCACTAAAAGAAAAAGCTCGAAGAGCTCTATTTGCAATTAAGAGAAAATTTTATAATTTCCAAATTCCAATGAAAATCTGGCTTAAAATATTTGATAGTGTCATCCAGCCCATTGCGCTGTACGGTAGTGAAGTATGGGGTCCACTCAGTCATCAGAGCTATACCCGCTGGGACAAACATCCAACAGAATCTCTACATGCAGAATTCTGCAGATACATTTTACATGTACACAGAAACACACCAACAAATGCATGTAGAGCAGAATTAGGCAGATTCCCACTTAAAATTAACATTCAAAAGAGAACGCTCAACTTTTTTAACCACCTGAAATCCAGCCCCAGAGACACCCTCCACTCCAAAGCCCTCCAAACCCAAGAGCTGAGCCCAGAAAATAGTCCCTTATGTCAGTTGGTACTGAGGCTAACTGCCCCCTCTCAGACACACTCTGACCAGCCTCACAACAACACTGCTCTCCAAACAGTAATCAGAGTAAAGCAAATTATAGCACAATGTAAAGAAACCTATCTGGACCATTGGGAAGAAACAACTAAAAGCCAAAGTAGATTGGAATGTTATCTCGCCCTTAAAATAAATGATGAATTAGCAGAATATCTCTCTACTGTCAGAGATAGAAAGCAGAGACAGATCCTAACCAAGTACAGGCTCAGTGACCACAAACTGGCAATTGAAACAGGAAGACACAAAAAATCATGGCAACCAAAAGAAAACAGAAAATGTGGTCACTGTTCGACAGGTGAGGTTGAGACAGAGATGCACTTTCTCCTACAATGTACAACATTAGATGACACAAGACAATTGTATTTGAACAATTTCAGCTCTTTAGTGCCAGATTTCAAAGAGCTGAACAACCTCTCCAAATTAAAAATACTCCTCGGAGAAGGAGACCGGGCACATCTTGCTGCCCAGTATGTATTAAAATGCTTCAACTGTAAGACAGTGAATGATTGAGGCACACACACACACACACACACACACACACACACACACACACACACACACACACACACACACACACACACACACACACACACACACTATTTAATATTCATACAGATGTATATATGGTTCATATTGTTTTATTTTGACACATATTGTGTATTGTTTGAATATTTGGATTTATTGTTGGGGATGCTTTGCTTTGGCAATATTGCTTTTTTTTTTTTTTTTTTACTTTCATGCCAATAAAGCCAATTTTGAGAGAGAGAGAGAGAGAGAGGAGAGAGAGAGAGAGAGAGAGAGAGAGAGAGACGAGAGAGAGATGGAGAGAGAGAGAGAGAGAGAGAGAGAGAGAGAGAGAGAGAGAGAGAAGAGAGAGAGAGAGAGAGAGAGAGAGAGAGAGAGAGAGAGAGAGAGAGAGAGAGAGAGAGAGAGAGAGAGAGAGAGAGAGAGAGAGAGAGAGAGAGAGAGAGAGAGAGAGAGAGATGAGAGAGAGAGAGAGAGAGAGAGAATTTCTGCACTTTCAAATTCATTGAAGAATAAACTTTGGTGACTGGTGTCTAACAGTTTAAGCAAAGGGGTCCCAAAGAAAACGTAATCTTACTACATAAATAAATGACATACAGGTTGGTTATGTTGGCCTACATTTGTTTTCACAATCCCTTTGCAGACTATAATTTTGAAATCCTAAAACGATAGCCTCTGGCTAAGTCTTCACAGTCAACAGGTAAATGTCTTGTCCTGAAGCCATGCTTGTACTTGTTTAGCCAAGGTGTGTGTGTGCTATGAGTCAACGGCTCCATTCTCTCTTTTCAGGGCGTGAGCTGTACTGCCGCCTGCACAGCCTCCACACACCTGTCATCAAGTGAGTACCTCCCTCTCCCTTCCCCTCCTTCCTTCGTGCTCTCAAGGTGCACCAATGCATATTCATCGTGGGTGGACATTGGGCCCACGTCACCCTTTGTATCATGTCTGAACTAACAGTAGCGCTGCCAGGAAAGACAGCCCCATA